>NC_142895.1:31990426-32349426 GCF_054131105.1 Drosophila navojoa
TAAAAGGCATATGGAGCTGCAACATACATTCGGGCGACATACAAAGACAATGGAATAACCGTACGCTTGTTATGTGCGAAATCTAAGGTAGCACCATTATTAAGGCAATCACTGCCTCGTCTGGAACTCTGTGCAGCACTATTAGAAGCGGAACTTACTGCTCGAGTACGAAAGGACCTTAATATGAAAAGTAGCTGCAATTCAGCACATTTATGGACATATTCAAGAATTGTGCTATCATAGATTTTCGCAGCTCTACTTGTGACAAAAGTTTCCAAACTTGATGATTGCAAATTCGCAATCATCAAGTTTGGAAACTTTTGTCACAAGTAGAGCTGCGAAAATCCAGGAATTGACTACAGCAACTCAGTGGCGTCTTGTCTCCTCACAAAACAACTCTGCAGATATACTGTCACGAGGAACACTAGCGAAGAATCTGGATTCAACGACCTTGTGGCTACACGGGCCATTATTCCTTCATGGATCACCATCAAAATGGCCAGAGCCGTTCGTCAAAATGCCCAGCGTTAACGACACATTGGGACGAAAGAGAAACCCAAATGCTGTAAACAGCTCCTGTCGCTAAAACTGTAAGGTTACACATTATTCTTAGGCCGGGGTCAAAGTTTCAGTCTACCCAGGGCCATAACTTACAAGAAATTTATAAGTTATTACGGGACATACAGCGTTAGAAAAATGGGAGAGGGGTTCTTATAGGTAGCACCACGCGGTTAATTATGATTAGCGTTAAGGGGTTGACCGGTTAGGCCAAGTTAACTATAAATGAGTACACGACCATGTTCATGTATGCTTACTTTATTAAACAGTATTTCAAGTCCCAGCCTAGATTACCACACTACTCGATCTAATCAAAGAAACCGCGCGCCGCCCGCTCTGCGCTTCGAAAATACTCCCGATCACCCAAACCCGTCTGTTTGCTTCGGGTGCTCAAAACTAATTCCTTTCTGCACGATTCTTTCAATTTTCCTCTGCCGCTGTGCAGATTTCACCACGGCTTCATTAACTGAATTAGCACTACTTTACAAACTAACATTTATCCTACTTATCACGTACTTACTTTGTACCACAATACTTATCTGCTATAAAGTATAATTCAAGTATAATCGAACAGTTTCACTTACTTACAACTACACTTACACTACAAAATATATCTATTGGCTTCAACTTATTGGCTACAAAATAAACGCAATGTAAGGTGGATAAATGAGCCACCTTACAAAACAAGTGATGTAATCTACTCTATAAATCACCAAAAATTCCTTCCGAAGACTACACCCATTATGAATATATAATGCGGCTACGACACCCAAACAAAAATTGTAATACACTCACACATGAGGAGTTGGAACGTGCCAGGATTGTTATATTACGCAAGATCCTCAGATGGACTTCCCTGAGGAGTTGACGAGCCTCAGTAGTAGTAAGCACAAAAGCAAACCTCAAATCTATGACAACCGTTTCTAGACAAGGTAACATCATACGAGTGGGCGGTAGGATCGAAAATCAGCTCTATCATTTGATGAGAAACATCCGATATTGATACTATACAATAACCCAATTGTCAAATCTCTGTTACGAGAACTCCACATAGAAACATTCACTGTGGACCACAAGCACTACTTGCAAAATCAAGGGCAAATTTACTGGACACTTAGAGGGAAAACATTAGCACGGAACATTACTCGAGCAACACCAAAGATGTTTCAACAATTAATGGGAAATCAACCGGAACTACGTGTCAGCTCAGCAAGACCATTAAAATGCTGGGGTTGATTACTGTGGTCCATTCTGGATTCATCATAAAGTTCGAGGAAAGCGCCCAGACAAGGCTCACATCGCGATATTCTGCTGCTTTGCAACTAAGGCTATTCATATGAAAACAGTAAGTGATTTGACCACTGACAAATTCATTGCGGCTTTTAAGCGATTTATGGGACGCCGTGGAATTTGCCAAACACTACGCTGCGACAATGCTACAATCTTTGTGACAGAATCAACGGCAAACTTATCAGAAGGAATGTTGGTACTCATCAAAGAGGACAACGCAGCATGCCGACAATGGCCTATGGGAAGAATTCAAAGGGTATACATCGGCCCCGACAACCATATACGAGTGGTCGATGTGAGGACAGCACATGGCACTTTCAAATGGCCCATACACAAATTGGCGCCACTACTAGCCATCGATGAGCAAGGCGATGAGCAACAAAAACATTCACTCTAATATTACGAAATGATCCCTCGGCTAACCAAAAGGCAAAACGGCTCAGAACACCCTGGATGCCCTCGTCTTATAACAATGCTGCTTACCACCATATTATTATTATTATAACATGGAAGACCAATTTAACGCCATGATTACAGAGAAGGCCCAACATAATCTGTTTCATTGGTATATATCTCTGACAATGCCAACTAACATTAACAGCAGCAAACCTTCAAACGAATGCAAACAGAAATTATTAAGGTTTTGACGGGTGTTGGACACAACACAATTGTTACTATCGCCAAGCCCAACTGCGAGATCAATTAGAACAATCGAAGGATCATTAAAAATAGGACAACAAGTTCCCAGTACGAATGGAAATGTGCTCCAGTTATATAAAATGATGCAAGCCGAAGGAGCCATTGTAAACAGGCACGCTGTGTTCCAAATAACATTGCCACTTATATCCACACAGATGCTGGAATTGTACAACTTGATACCTATTCCAGTGGTCTCCTCTCGAGAAATCACAAAACATCAATAAACGTACCACTAATCGCCGTAAATGATCATCGTGAGGAATTTCTGAGCCTTAAACATTAAGGATTCAGGCATTGTCATCCCCTTCAAGCAAGTGAACACATATGTTATCACAAAACGATCATTGTTCAGGATGGAACATTGCTGTGAATTCTCCATGTTCAACAACAAAACGTAAGATAATTGCAAAGCTTCAACAACAAACCAATCGCTCAGTTGGGTCAATATGTTTTTTAAAAATCAATGGATATTTGCGACACGGACCCCAATCAGTGCTGCCAACTTTTTACCAGAATAAAAAGCTGCTTTTAGATAGAAGAAACGGAAAAAAAAGCTGAACATTTTTACAAAAAAGCCTAAAAAAAAGCGGTTTTTATGGTTTGATTGTTTTTTTTTTTTTTTTAATAATTTACAAGATTTTTAGCATGCTATCTAATTCTTCGCGACTAGCATCGGTTTCAGAATCGTACGACCTGTTAGTACCTATCATGCGAAGATAATTTGAAAGGAACTTTGTATTCATAGCAGCATTTGCCCAGTCTTCGCAAACCATATCTGTGTGTTATATTAAATAAAAAAGTAATATATATATCGGTATCATCTTTTCACTCTCAATAAAATATTACCTTATGCTAAGAATACTGTTTATTGTGCTTAGGCTCATTGAGTTCCTTAACTTGGACTTTACCAAGTTAAGCTGGCTAAATACGCGTTCCACCTCCGCGTTGGACCATGGTAATGAAAACATTTGCAGGGCAACAGCTGCCAAGTCAAGGAATCGGCGGTTGCCGCCAGAATCCTTGTAATTGGAGACTTCATTCCACAATTCGGAGCTGTCATTAACGTTTTCCCCACTTAACTAGATTAATATCATAGTACTGCCGCTCAATGTCGGCTATTCTGTCTACTTGGAGGTGTTCCAACAAAACTGTAATTACTTTTCTTTTAGTTGACACAATTTTATCAACGGAAAAAAACGTCAATGTTTTTTAAGATTTTAAAATTGTCGGGGAGCCTGCAGATAAAATCAAAATTATTTAAAGGTCGGTAGAAGAATCAGAAAAATTGGTTACCTCTGCTTTAGCTGCTTGATAAGTTCAATAACAAAAGAAGAGCAGCGAGCACGAATTTCTTGTTCGAGGCCTGCATCGATATTTAAAGACTTGATTTTCTTTTCAAAATCATACCCCTTGTACATATCGGATTCTACATGCTCTTTTCTTACAAGTGGCAACCGCGATGCTACATGTTTTCAGTATTAAAAAAAATCGAAGTATTAAAAAAAATCGAAAAAAGCTTAATTCATTTTCAAAAAAGCCAGAATTCCCGCTTCCCGCAATTCTTAATATTTCCCGCAATTTGTCTTCGGAAAAAAACCAAATTTGACGGGAAAAAAGCTGAATTGGCAGCAGTGCACTCCTCTGTTCTTATTTGCAATGTCAAAACTGAAATAGATTCACTGATGCAACGCCATCTAGCAGAACTAAACGAAACTAACTGCTGATGTGATTCTAAGAATGTGCTAGAAGATGTTTGAATGTATGTGTGCACACGTATTGGAAAACTGCTGTTGCTGCAGCACGTGCGTTTGTTAATTGGCCAAACATTTTGTTATTTTTTAACGTCGATTGACTAAACCGAATTTAATGAAACTTTCAGCATATGATCTACATATTCTATTGAATATTTGGCATTTAAAAAAAAAACATGTCAAATCATTCACAATTAGCTATACTAGCATCTGACCTTCACTGGGGATTCTGGTGAATTGGAGCCGGTATCCAAAATATAACAAAAACCGAAATTGTATAAAATGCATTGGAATATATTTTTAAAATTTGGGGACTATAGCTCTAAAAATGTAGGAGATATAAATTTATAACCTATTGCGCTTGGGTTTCGCTGCAGTGCACTATGGGTAAAAAGTCGATTTTTTTTGGCATTTATTCAAAAAAAATTTTGTTTACAATTTAAAATTTCTTTTATTTATTGAATATATATACTTCAACTAGATTAAAAAGTATTTTTTTAAAAATTTAGCGACTACCATAATATTTTACACATACTCAAAGTCAGCTGTTGCATAGTTGCGTTTGATATATAAAAAGCGCGGGAAATTTTGTTCAACTTGCAATTAAAGTGGAGCTTTTGTGTAAACATAAACAAAAAAAAGTGTATAATGGAAAACGTACCTAATGGTATGTACAATAAGTTATTGCTATTACTTTTTGATTGTAATTGTGTTATTGTCCAGTTGTCCAGTGTGTTGTCTGTGTGTATTTTTAGCTAAAAATTAACAAATGTACTTGTGTTCCGTGGAGTATTACTTTTGTGCAGCACACCACTTCACAGAGGTTTGATATACCAGTTGTTGTGTATTATGTCCAGGTTCGGAATCTATTAACCTCGTTTGCTCCTTTTTGTTCCTTTTGGAAAAAAATTAGTTATTGCAGTTAAAAACGAGTTTTGTCGTGCAGAGCTTGTGGAGGTATGGACCAACAACAACCGCCAAGAAGACGCGGTAAAAACTTTATTATTGAAAAAATTAACAATAATATTAGCGAAAATATTAATAATCTAATTGATAAAAGAGTAAAGCAGTTTGTAGAGTATATAAAGAAGCATCTGCCAAAGTGCAACCGGAATTTGGAAAGGTTTAAAATGCATCATGCTAGGTGGCTTGAAGGCAGGGTGATAATTGATTGTGAATGTACTTTGGAAAGTACTTCGGTACTTCGGAAATTTTTAGAACTTCTTCTACGAATTTGCAATATGGAGTCGACAAACAAAAGGTATCATTGCGTAAACAAGAAATTAAGCGGAGGCTATGGGATGAAATGGGTCTTCATGTGGATAAACCCAGGCCTAATGGAAGTGGAAATATCAATGATGTTCACAAAATTTTGGTGCATGGATACCAAATTATGGGCACTTGCATAATTTCTGATGGCATATTAGGAGAAAACGCGTCTGAATCCCGGAACAAGCTGTATAGAAATGATAAGAAATCTCACGCCAGGAAATGAAGCCGATTAGAGAATTTAACTGATATATTTAATAGGGCTTTAGACTCATCTGATCCACTTCTCTCTTCACTCAGTTTAAAAGAACGCGAAAAAAAAAAAAAAATCCCAAAATAAGTTATTGAACTTTTGGAAGATCCCAATTTTCAATTACCAGCAACATTTGAAGGCTTAATGGAGCCAACCTTAGTTGAAGAAGAAAATGAAGACGAAAATGAGGATGAGGATGAGGAAAATGAAGATCAAAACATAGATAATAAAAATTTAGAGTTAAATTTTGAATTAGATGAAGAAAATGAAGACCATTCAGTTTAAAATTATATCGCATATAGTTTATATATCCCTAAGAGTCTTCAAATATTAATATTTGCTTGCAGTTGAATGAAATATAATAAAAATATAATTTAAAGTTGCTAAAGGTGTACAAAAAAGTTATTAAAATAATTTGAGCCCACAGGTAATGATTTTTAATTTAATATAATATGTAAAAGGGGCGGAAAATTTGAATGCCACGCCCAATTGTAAAAAAAAAAATCCGAATTTTCTTTTTAATATTAATAATATATTCCTAAAATTTCAAGTTCCTAGCTCTTCATTTACAATTAATGCCAAAAAAATCGACTTTTTACCCATAGTGCAGTGTTGGCAATATTATGAGAACTTATTTGTTGAATAATTTAATTTCTAGACGATCGTAATGAAACTTTCAGAACGTAATCATGATGTTTAAATGTATGTGTTAAAATTATGTATGTAAACAACGCTGAATGTCTATCTCTTTTGCTAACATTATTCTCATGTTAGGTTCTGTTAATTATAACGGACATTTCTTCGGTTATGCTTTAAGTCCATATTCGGCTACCTGCGCTGCAGCGTATATGCTTATGTTATTTTTAGTCTCTAATAAACCTCTGAATCGAATAGGTTATGGGCCCAGGCAGCGAAAAGTGAAAGCTGTGCTGGTGATTGGAAAAAACACATATGAGACTCGATTAATTAGTTAAAGCGTGTGTTAAACTAATTTGTGCAAAATGAGTTCAATGTTTGCAATTGAGAAACTAGATAGTGAAAACTATAGTGCGTGGTCAGTGCAGATGAAAAGTTTGTTAATTCATTCTGACTTGTGGTCGGTGACATGTGGCCGGTTATTGAAAAATGAGAACGATACAGTGGAACAGAAAGCGTTGTTTGATAGCAAAGATGAGAAGGCTCTAGCTAGCATTTTGTTGTCTGTAAAAGCATCGCAGATAAACTGTATCAAGCATTGTGGAACCGCGAGAGAAGCTTGGATAAAATTGTCCGAGATCCACATGCCTTCGGGACCCGCGCGTAAAGTACAGTTGTTCAAGCAATTGTTATATATGAAAATGTCAGCTACAGACAGTGTACGTGAACATTTGGATAATTTTTCTAATGTCGTAGAAAAATTATATGAAATACAAGTGAAGGTGGCTGATGAAATGCTTGTAATAATATTACTAGCAAGTTTACATGAAGAGTTGGACAATTTCGTGGTCGCTATCGAAACACGGGACACATTGCCTTCATTTAGCGCTCTAAAAATCAAATTGTTGGAAGAAGGAGAGAGGCGCAACATAGGCGAAGTAGGTGAAAAGGGCGAGAATACAATTTTTTCGTCGCGTCCAACAAACGGTAAAAGGAACAAGACAAAGAAAGACCCGAAAGACGTGAAGTGTTGGCTGTGCGGGCAAAACGGGCATTTCGCGGCGAAGTGCAGATTAAGAGAGAGAAAGGTTGATAAATACAACGAAAGCGAAAAAACGACCGAAAAGAACAGTAAAACGGTTTTTTCGATGTTCTCTTTTCTTGGAAAAATCCAATTGACAAAAAATGTCTGGTGTGTGGACAGTGGTGCTACGGCTCATTTGTGCGCGGACAAATCAATGTTTATTAATATGCGTGAGCACAAAGAGAAGATAAAACTAGCAGGCGATAATTACATAGAAACTGAAGGTTGCGGGAATGTGTTGATTAAGTGGAAAAAGAAAACGATCGAATTGGCCGACGTTTTATATGTGAAAGAATTGCAATGCAATTTTATATCTGTGTCAAAAGCAACTGAAAAAGGGTTAAAAGTAATTTTTGAGAAAAACAAAGTGTTTGTTAAAGACGGTAACAATGACACTTGGCTAGTTGCAGAAAAACATAACGATTTGTTTTTATTTGAAAGTAGTATGAAAAATGTAGTTTCAGCTAATGTGAATGCAAATATGAATCAATTGGTGAAATGGCATGATCGGTTCGGTCATTTAAACTTTGATAGCCTAAACAAAATGATTAAAAAGGGCATGGTTAATGGACTTACAGCTAGTGTGTGTAATACAAATGACTTTGTGTGCGAAACGTGTGCAAAAAGCAAAATTTGCGTGAAGAAGTTTCCCAAAGTGTCAGAAAATCGCTCGAAAGAATTACTAGCTTTAGTTCATACAGACATTTGTGGTCCTATGCGTACGACATCACAAGGTGGAGCGCGTTATTTTGCAACATTTATTGACGATAAATCGCGTTATATGTCGGTGTACATGCTAAAAAATAAAAGTGATGTGTTTGAGAAATTTAAGGACTTTAAAAGATTAGCTGAAAATCAAACTGGAAAACGCATAAAGGCTATAAGAAGCGACAACGGGCGTGAGTACCTGAGCGGTACATTTGAAAAATTCTTATCGAGCCATGGTATAAAGAGACAACTAACTGTTCCCCACACTCCACAACAAAATGGTGTGGCGGAACGCGCCAACAGAACACTGGTGGAGATGGCGCGAAGTATGATGGTGCATGCTGGAGTTGGTGAATCTTTATGGGGCGAGGCGATAATGACGGCTGCGTATCTACGCAATAGGGCTGAAACCGCAGCTTTGATTGGCAAAACTCCATATGAGGATTGGTATGGGAAAAAACCGAGCGTTTCTCATCTAAGAGTATTTGGTATGGAAGCCATTGTATTAAATAAAAACCATAAAAACAAGTTTTCAGCAAAAGGCGAGCAGCATATACTGGTAGGTTACTCTGAAACCGCCAAAGCTTATCGTCTGTACAACCCTGTCAAGAGAAGCGTTGCGTTATCCCGAGATGTTGTGTTTTTAGAGCACAAATTCAGGAAAGGATTGGAGCACGACCAAGGATCATCACGTGAGTCAGATGTGCTAATCCTTGAGCCAGGGGAAAAACTTGATTGCGAGCAAAATGATGAAAGTCACGACCCTGATGAGCAGCAGCAAAGTCCAGCTATTGATAGACAGTGGCAAAGTGATAGCGAAGAAGATGCTGAGGAGGAGCAGGTGACAGGAAGAAGAGGTCCAGGGAGACCACGAATTGTTCGCACTGGGCGTTCAGGTCGTCCACGAAAAGAGTACAATGTTCTGAATGTACTAGACGCTCGAAATGTTGTTGTCCCCACATGTGTTAGTGAGGCACTTCGATCAGAACATTGTGAAGACTGGAAATCGGCGATGCAGAAGGAGTATGATAGCCTGCAAAACATTAAGACATGGAGTCTGGTCGATCTTCCCGCAGGCGAAAAGGTTATTGGTTGTAAATGGGTTTTTACCACCAAGCGTGATGAGCATGGCAACGTTCAGCGTTTTAAAGCTAGATTAGTCGCGAAAGGATGCGGACAGCAATACGGAGTTAACTACACGGAAACGTTCTCTCCAGTTGCACGTTACTCCTCAATCAGATTGGTGATTGCGTTAGCTGTCGAGCACGGGATGCACTTGCACCAGATGGATGTTTCTGCAGCATACCTGAACAGCGAGCTACACGATGACGTGTATATGCGACAACCAGAGGGTTTTATCGACGCTGATTATCCCAAGCGCGTACTGAAGCTGAAGAAATCGTTGTACGGCTTGAAACAGAGCGGTCGGGAGTGGAACCAAAAACTGGAGAGCACTCTTTTGGAGATTGGTTTCGTTCCATGTGCAAGTGAACCATGCATTTATACAAACAAAAACAAAGGGTATTTAAATATTATTGTTGTATATGTTGACGATCTTTTACTTGCATGTACCAGAGAAGAAGATGTGGCCCACATTAAGCAGCTCATATCAAACAAATTCGATGTGGTCGATGGTGGTGAGCTGCACTACTTTTTGGGAATGGAGATTGAGCGAAATGGAAAGACTGGTAGTCTCTCCATAGGCCATAAGCAGTACATTGATGACCTGCTGAAGGATTACGGCATGCAAGAGTGCAAGCCAAGCGCGACCCCGTTGGAAATTGGCTTCCAGACGAGGTGCGATGATGTTGACTGCGGCCAGGTGGATAAAACACGCTATCAATCGCTCATTGGTTCGTTATTGTATTTGGCGTTGACTACACGGCCAGATATAATACACTCTGTGGCTAAGCTGGCGCAGAGAAATGCAGATCCGCACAAGGAGCATGAGGTTGCAGCCAAGCGGGTATTGAGATATCTAAAAGGTACCTCAGATTTGAGACTACACTATAACAAAACGGGTGTGCCTATCCACTGTTTTGTTGATGCAGACTGGGCTGGCGACAGTGACGACCGGAAGTCATTTACGGGTTGGTCATTCTACCTTGCTGGAGCAGCAGTCTCTTGGGAGTCAAAGAAGCAGAATTTAGTCGCTCTCAGTAGCACAGAAGCCGAGTACGTGGCACTTTCTACGGCAGCCAAGGAGGCGGTATATCTTAGAAAATTGATCAACGAAATGGAGCTCGGGCCAATCGCAAAGGTGCTGATTTATAGCGATAATCAGAGCGCACAATGCCTTGCTAAAGATGCAAAGTTTCATTCGCGTAGCAAGCATATTGAAATAAAGTACCATTTTGTAAGGGAAATGTACAAAAATAATGTAATATATATAAGGTACATTCCCACAGATGAAATGATATCAGATGTATTAACGAAGAATTTATGTAAAGTTAAACATGAGAAATTTACAGGAATGTTAGGGTTAAAATGATACATTTTTGTAAAGTGGACATCGCGTTGAGGAGGAGTGTTAAAATTATGTATGTAAACAACGCTGAATGTCTATCTCTTTTGCTAACATTATTCTCATGTTAGGTTCTGTTAATTATAACGGACATTTCTTCGGTTATGCTTTAAGTCCATATTCGGCTACCTGCGCTGCAGCGTATATGCTTATGTTATTTTTAGTCTCTAATAAACCTCTGAATCGAATAGTATGTGTATACCGAAGCACAAGTCTCTAGTATTTGATATACGACTTTTACAAAGATGAGGGTGAGGGGGTGGATTTAGGGGTGGGGGGTAAATATACATTTTAAATTTGGAGACTCTAGCTTGAAAGATGTAGGAGATATAATTATTTAAGTGATCTTCGATAAGGTTTTTTATCGATAAAAAGTATCGGAATGAGTTATCGTTTTTTAGTGAAAAACTCGATATGCGCGCTGTATTTACGGACATTTTAAAAAAAAGTTGAAGTCTCTAGCTCTTATATCTTCTGAAATCGACGCGTTCAAACATACATTGCACAAAACCAATATACTAATTCACTTCGTGAATGAGTATAATAATTCACTTCGTGAATGAGTATAATAAAATGTAGTACCTGATTAAGTTAAGTATACAAAATGGAATGCGATTTTCAATCCTTTGTATCTGTTCATATATGTATATACATATACAGGTGCATGCAAGTAAAAAAAAATTTCTAAAAAGAATTGGCAAATGCACTTGTCACTTTAGTTAGACAGCTACTTAAATAAAAGCGCGCCTCTTCAATTCGCATACATACACACATGCACATACACACACGCACATGGAAAGGCACATAGGCATACAAATGCTTCTACTAGTGATATTCCATAATTGTGAGCATCGCATCGCATGCGTGCACACAATCAAATGTATATATGTACATACATATGTATGTATGCGAGCACTTCTCATGATCGACCAAATGTAAATGCCGGGCTTTAAAATTGCTACAGGCAGCCAGAGCTTCGCACACAGGCATACAAACGCTCATAGTACATGTAGTAACGGAGAGTGTGTGTGTGTGCATGCTCATCGCGAAAACATTTTCATGATGAGCATCAACGCTTTCATACCCTTTTTAGAATTAATCATGAAAAAGCTAGCATTTTGTATGAACGTGGCAAACGCTTTACAAATTTCGGTATAGCTTTCACTCAAGAGGAAAGAGCTGGGATCGTCGCGAGCAGAAATTTCAATTTTTGTACGCGGCTGAGAGTGATGATTTCAGCGACCATAGAGAGCAAGAGAAAGGGACTGAGAGAGAGAGTATAAAAAATGGCACACAGCTGTGCTTCATACGGAATTGGGACCATTTCGATTGAGCGCTCACAGCGTACTGTTTTTGTCGTGCAGTATTTTCACTGCTCGAACCTCCAGCGACCGAGCCGAGCAAATACGAAGTGTAGTGGTCGACCAACTTAACAGTTTCGAGCTGTAGAAAAATTTGTTCTACATATATAATCTATGTGTTGTCTAATCAATATGCGCTAACTGCGGTGGCGATTACATATCTAGCTACGAAAACTGTTCAGTCAGAATTGAGCTGAGCAAAAAACTTAAGCCGCCAGCAAGATTGCCTCAAGAAGGGATGCTAAACGGCGTCAAAAGTAATAAACCACCGGTCAAAACTCAATTCATTCCTAATGCTACAGTTAGAGGTGGATTCTCCTATGCTGACATAACTAGGCAGCGTGGGCCGAAACATAATAAGACGAACGCCGCACGCGTCAACTCACAGGTGCAAGATTGTCCTGAGTATGAGCAGTTTGGTAGCAAATTCAAAGAGCTCGAAAAAGCTATATTTGATCTAAACAGCAGAATGGATCAACTGTTCAAACTAATGCAGGATTCGATTGAGGCAAACAAAGCCTTTCGTGACCTGGCTCTAAAGCTGATCTCAAAATGAACAGTCCACAAATAAAAATTGGATTGTGGAATGCAAGGGGCTTAGCGAAGAACATTGAAGAGCTAAAACTATTCCTAAGTGCCAATACAATAGATATAATGCTCATTACTGAGACGCACATGCGACCCGGCTTTTTAGTATATCTGCCAGGTTATGACCAATATTATGCTGCTCACCCCAGTGGAACAGCGAAAAGCGGATCTGCTCTTTTCATTCGATCGAACATTTCTCATGTGGAGCACGAAGCTATCTCAAAACCGAACATACAAGCTGCCAGTGTGAGCATATTGACCCAAGGTGGTTGCATCAAGATCTCTGCAATATACCTGCCTCCCAACCAATCGTGGACAAAAGACGACTTTGAGCAACTTGGGCAACAGATTCATAGTTGGTGGTGATTTTAATGCAAAGAATCCCTGGTGGGGTAACAACATTTGCAAGAGGCCATTGCCAATAGTACGTGCGAAATCCTAGCCACTGGTGAGCTAACTTTCTTCTCTTATAACACTCGACTCACACCCTCTGCTCTGGACTTCTTTATAACCAATGGGATTGAGAGAAATAAGCTAGCAGCTGAAATAAGGTATGAGCTCTCCTCGGATCATTTGCCTATCATAGCAACAGTGCATTCTGCACACCAAAGCAAATCTAAGAGGCAGCATATTCTACCTCGAGGCTCATGTGTAAAAGTTTTTCAAACAGAACTGGCTAGCAAAACCAACTTCAACATGGAAATAAATAGTCCGGATGATCTTGAAGATGCAATCTCAATCTTCATGAGAAAACGTTTCCTTAGCTGTATCTTCTGCTACTCCAGTACCCAATGCTCGCAAATACAACATCGAAGAGATATTCTCCCCCCACATGTTGACGCGCTTATAAGGCTCAAACGAAGGGTAAGAAGAGAATACTCAAGAACTGGGGATACTCGAGTCCACCAGATCTACGCAAGGCTTCCAATCGGCTGCAAAAGTCAAGCGAAAGAAAATTGATGGAATACTAGAAAGTGCGGGCCCCGATGCACCTTTCAATTACACACTCTGGAAACTTACAAGTCGGTTTAAAAGGGTCGCTATACCGAAAATGCCAATTAAAAATCCATTGGGTGGTTGGTGTTACTCCAAGATGGCGTTGATCACGATGGTACCCAAACCTGGAAAAAACCACACCGAAGTTGAAGGATTCCGTCCAATCAGCTTACTTTCGGCGCTAGGGAAGATGGCAGAGAGAGTGATCCTGGATCGTATCATATACGGCATTGCATCCAAATCAAACTTGGAAAAAATTAGAGTCGCCCAAGCAAAGATCCTGAGGCGAATCTGTGATGCCCCATGGTACATGAGGACTCGAGACATCGAAAAGGATCTAAAGGTTCCAAAGGTGGGAGATGTCCTACAGTCACGTTCCGCAAGATATATAGAACGTCTCGACAGCCACAGCAACGTTTTCGCCAGACGGCTAACTGCCAAGCCGAGGAAGAGACGTCTCAAAAAGTGCCACCCAACGGACTTGCCCAAAAGAATAATAACGTAATTAAATATAAAAGAAAAATATTTCACAAAACAAAACTATATTAATATAATATTAATAGTAATGTTAAAGTAATATTAAAAATGAACACATAAATATGTAATCTAAGTCTAGATCTGTTTGTTATTATTTTTAATGTAGAACTAGATTAAGTTGCCATTATGGTAGCAGTAAGCTCGTTAATAAAATATAAAAAATTTTTACAAAAAAAAAAAAAAAATAATATATGTATGTGTTGTCTGGTCAGTGGTTATATGTGGCTTGGTGTCTGTAGCGATCTATCGACATCGAGAAAATTCCATCGATCTATCTAACGAAAAAAAGTCAATCGATACTATCGCTGGATTTGCAGCACTAGTCTGGAAAGTCACGATTGAGTGATAGTGTGTCTTTTAACAGTGCTGGAAAGTAAACCCATGCTGCTGTATAGTAAACGACAATCTGAAAACGCAAACCTCTACTTTATTTTGCATTACCAACGATATCTGAATCACGGTGAAGAGTCAAATATCTATCGGAATGCATTGTGTTTGGATATATCGATATTTAGTTTACTAGATTACACAAGCGGCGAATTTGTTCTTTATTTATTAATTAAATATATTTCCCTTTTAAAATGCCATTTATGAAAGGAAGAGAGCCCTTACGACGAACATTAAAATATTTAAATGCGGGCAAATTAGTTTTAAAGGAAAGGGTGCGTATATTCAGCGTTAGTTACAATACATATGGTAATCACCATGCGGGCGCCAGGTAAGCGTATATTGTAATAGAGTGATATATAGAATGATATGTTTATTTTCTTACAGGGATTTCGTGTTTTGGAACATTCCACAGATACAATACAGAAATCCAAATGTTCAGGTCATTACTCTTAAGAATATGACACCGTCGCCATTTGTACGCTGTTTCTTTGAGGATGGACGAGATATGATGGTCGATATTGATTCTAAAAGTCGAGACGAAATCATTGAGCATCTCATCAACGTTGTTGGAAAAACTCGGTATTTATTTACGTTTACGGGCTAACTTTATCATTAGTGCCTTTAATTATATTATTATCATTAATTTTAGTGAGGAGCTTGTCGCCGAGGCGCGTTTGGCAGAGAGTAAAGACAACCCGGCCAATTTTGGATATAGTTGCGAACGCCACTGCATATGTGAAATAGCCGGGCAAACGTACTGTCCTGGAACAGTGCCACTACCAAAAGAAATGCGTGGAAAATTTAAATTTGAGCAAAAATAAAAGATCATATCTTAACAGCAAAAAATCATATCAATTTAAAAGTGAGTTATGTAAGTAGTAGGGTGTGATTTACATAGTTCCATGTTAGCGTCGGTTGGGCAGTTGACGCAGATATGATGACGGTGGATTAGGTTTATTGTATTTGCCGTGTGGTCTAGTACGTGGTGCGTCTTCACGACTTTTGTTGAATTGGTAACGATGAATGAAGGGAACATTTTCTTCGCGTGTGGTGTTTAGTTCCAAATTGTCATCTGTCTGTCGCTCTAGGGTCCTAAGTTTTGTTTCTATGGCACGAATTGCGTCCGATTTGCTAATTTTATCCTCGCGCTTTCCTCGGCCCAGCGCAGGTATTTCAAGTCGAGGCTTGGGCCTTTGAAGATCATCCTATAAATTATAAGTACAAAATCTGTTTTCCAGGAAGATGAGAAATTCACTTACATATTTTATGTTCTTAGCAAGACGAACAGCTATGGAACGACTACCAATATTTGATCCGTCTAGTTTTATAAGTGCATTTTTAGCACCTTCATTTTTTTTAAATGTAATGAAGGCATACCCTCGCGACTGTCCTACCATTGGGCCACCCTTATGAAATAACATGTCGAACTTTCAATGGCGCCGCATTTTTGCATTAATTTGAGAAGTTGAAACCGATTGTTATCAAAGAAACAGTATATATTAGCAAAATTCAGAGGAAAGAAAGTAAATCGCATACAAATGCACAGCTCACAACTTACTCGGTAATACGTGAATCAAGGTTACCAACCCAGATACGACGATGTTCTTCAGAAATATCTGCGATGTCTGCATTCGCACTAACTTTAATATTGTTAGTTGGGACCTTCTACAAAATGAATATTTAACTATTGTAAAATACTACTTTGCATTAAAGTTTTTTAACTTACATCGCTTGCCATTTTTGCTGTTTTATTTAAATTATCGATAGTTGAAACAATAACTTAAACCTGTGTTTCACTAGTTGTATTTATAAATTTTATTCACTTAACTCGCTATGCCGTTTTTTATTTAACATTTGGAGTCAATAAGGCTGTTGCAGCGTATTACCATACTACTCATCAGTGTTGTCGTTTTGGCTAATTTTCGGCCAAATTCGGCTTATTTTCAAGTGTTAAAGCGGAAAAAATTTGGGAATTGCGGATAGCGGAAAATCTGGCTTATTTAAGAATCAAAACAGTTTCTTTTTTTTTTAATATCTGATTTTAGTTATCACAAGAAAGTTTCTCAATGACCGATTCATTGACAAACTAACAATTTGGCAACTACTAAAGTTTCTTACCATTAGTTGTGCAATAATTCCATCTGTATCTAACCACTAACTTGAGATCTAACATAGACTGGTGAAATAGATTGGCTGATTTTTAAAAATGCCTAAATATAATTATAAGCAAAAAGAAGTGGTTGAGAAACGACGTAACAGATTTGATGAGGGCTTATTGCAGCTATTATAAGTGTACCATCTACGCTAAATTATGTGATTTGCGGACACATGCAACTTCTAAGAAGCACATCGGGGCCCTTTATGCTTTCGCCCAAAAGAAGAAAATTGAGTTCAAAAAAGAAATGCCGACCAAGACCATAGAACAGGAAGTGGCATTATGTGTTTTTGTGGCGAAGCATACGGCGATAAGCCCTGTTGACCATTGAGCAACATATGCTAACAAAATTTGATGACAGTAGATTGGGCCGACACAATGTTATCATTATGAAAATTCATTTTAAAACGAATCTACAAAGTTATTGAGTAGTTTAAAGTATAACATTAGTTATTTTCGTTATGTATTTGTACGTATATCGGTAAAAGCAATATAAGGAAATATTAATATATAAGCCTATTTTTCAGCTATTTATATCTGGGATTTAGCTTATTTATGCCTATTTTTTTCGTCCTAACCACTGACCAGACAACACATAGATGAGACATGTAGAACAAATTTTTCTACAGCTCGAAACTGTTAAGTTGGTCGACCTATACTTCGTATTTGCTCGGATCGGTCGCTGGAGGTTCGAGCAGTGAAAATACTGCACGACAAAAACAGTACGCTGTGAGCGCTCAATCGAAATGGTCCCAATTCCGTATGAAGCACAGCTGTGTGCCATTTTTTATACTCTCTCTCTCAGTCCCTTTCTCTTGCTCTCTATGGTCGCTGAAATCATCACTCTCAGCCGCGTACAAAAATTGAAATTTCTGCTCGCGACGATCCCAGCTCTTTCCTCTTGAGTGAAAGCTATACCGAAATTTGTAAAGCGTTTGCCACGTTCATACAAAATGCTTGCTAAAAAGGGTATGAAAGTGTTGAAAATGTTTTCGCGATAAGCATGCATACACACACTCCTCCGTTGCTACATGTATTATGAGCATTTGTGTGCCTGTGTGTGTAGCTCTTGCTGCCTGTAGCAATTTAGGTCCCAACATTTGCATTTGGTTGATCTTGAGAAGCGCTCACACTTACATACGCATATTCATTATGAGCACTAACGCTTTCATACCCTTTTCAAAAATAATATCGAAAACACATATGCATATTTTGTACGAGCTTGGCAAACGGTTTGATAAGTTCGGTATACTCTTCACATAGAAGGGAAGACATGGGTTCTTGCTGCGAAGAAATTTCAATTTTCGTGACCTGCTGCTTGTACATACATGGTTGAGAGAGCAAAGAGCACCGAGAGATAGAGAGAGCAAGGGAAACATTGAGCACAGAGGGATCTTTTTTTCTACCATCAACCATCTCGGTCGAGCGCATGAAGCAAAATGATTGTGCTTTCGAATATTTTCGTAGTCTGAACCTAAAAGTGAGGAACTGAGCAAATACGAAGTTGTGTGAGTCGTAATGTCAAAAAAAAGTGTGCAAAACGCTTAGCACTACGTGTCCGGTCTATGTGTTGTTTGGTTAGTGGTACAATTCTAAATATTCCTCAGGGTTTTTTACAAGAATATTTGTAATTGCCAGCAACGCTAAATGAGAGGCATAGTGGGGGCCGCGGTGGCCGAACTATCTGGGCTTGGGACGCAATAGATCTTGCAGGAAAGCTGCAGTTGAAGTGCGGCGGCTTGGAAATGCCAAGGCCCAGCTCCGGCGTATAACGCTCAGAGACGGGACCGCGTTACGTAGTTAACAGTGATACGCGTGAGGTTATCACTAGAAAATAGCGCAGTCGACCTAAATGAGGTTGGTAGATATAATGCATGAAATACGAGACGTAAAGTAATGCATCACCTATGAGATTTTCAGCGTATTTGCAATGGGCAAAATAAAAATGAGTACTCGTACGAATGAATCGTTGACAACAGCTGGGGCTTGTTCACTCGGCGAACTATGTGGCCAACTCTCTCTACACAGCCGGGCTTTGCCGCGGCAGGTTGAAACAAAGGGGGATGGGGAATCACTACCGGTGTTAGTGTTTAGCTTATGAAATAAATAATACACTGATCCGCCTCGGCGTCGGCAATGCAACTCACACGGCGTCGGCCCTTCGAACTTTCGCCGCGAAGGGCAGAGTTGCATTGCTGATCGCCGCGACTTGCGCGAACAGATTTCAAAATAGTAAAATTATGTGAGGCGGTTCGGTGAGCCGCCTTACACCCCCCCTTACTTAGGGTCACGCTCCCCGTGGGTGCGACCGTCACGTTGACCGTCGCGCTCTCGGTCCAAACGCGGAAATGCGCCCTTCTGTGCGGTAGCTTCCGCGTCTCTAGCTCCCACTGTACAGCTCGGATTGTCTGTTCATCCACTGTGGCCCCCGTTGGCCGGATCCTCCAGCCGGATGGGATGACCGGTGCTGGTGGTCGAATGGAGGGGAGAGGGGCTCTCTCCCATAAGGATATCGAACAAATTCGGCTCCCAGCCGTCCAAAATGTCGGCTGGTCCATGCCGACATTTTGGACGGCTGGGAGCCGAATTTGTTCGATATCCTTATGGGAGAGAGCCCCTCTCCCCTCCATTCGACCACCAGCACCGGTCATCCCATCCGGCTGGAGGATCCGGCCAACGGGGGCCACAGTGGATGAACAGACAATCCGAGCTGTACAGTGGGAGCTAGAGACGCGGAAGCTACCGCACAGAAGGGCGCATTTCCGCGTTTGGACCGAGAGCGCGACGGTCAACGTGACGGTCGCACCCACGGGGAGCGTGACCCTAAGTAAGGGGGGGTGTAAGGCGGCTCACCGAACCGCCTCACATAATTTTACTATTTTGAAATCTGTCGCGCAAGTCGCGGCGATCAGCAATGCAACTCTGCCCTTCGCGGCGAAAGTTCGAAGGGCCGACGCCGTGGTGAGTTGCATTGCCGACGCCGAGGCGGATCAGTGTATTATTTATTTCATAAGCTAAACACTAACACCGGTAGTGATTCCCCATCCCCCTTTGTTTCAACCTGCCGCGGCAAAGCCCGGCTGTGTAGAGAGTTGGCCACATAGTTCGCCGAGTGAACAAGCCCCAGCTGTTGTCAACGATTCATTCGTACGAGTACTCATTTTTATTTTGCCCATTGCAAATACGCTGAAAAATCTCATAGGTGATGCATTACTTTACGTCTCGTATTTCATGCATTATATCTACCAACCTCATTTAGGTCGACTGCGCTATTTTCTAGTGATAACCTCACGCGTATCACTGTTAACTACGTAACGCGGTCCCGTCTCTGAGCGTTATACGCCGGAGCTGGGCCTTGGCATTTCCAAGCCGCCGCACTTCAACTGCAGCTTTCCTGCAAGATCTATTGCGTCCCAAGCCCAGATAGTTCGGCCACCGCGGCCCCACTATGCCTCTCATTTAGCGTTGCTGGCAATTACAAATATTCTTGTAAAAAACCCTGAGGAATATTTAGAATTGTACCACTAACCAAACAACACATAGACCGGACACGTAGTGCTAAGCGTTTTGCACACTTTTTTTTGACATTACGACTCACACAACTTCGTATTTGCTCAGTTCCTCACTTTTAGGTTCAGACTACGAAAATATTCGAAAGCACAATCATTTTGCTTCATGCGCTCGACCGAGATGGTTGATGGTAGAAAAAAAGATCCCTCTGTGCTCAATGTTTCCCTTGCTCTCTCTATCTCTCGGTGCTCTTTGCTCTCTCAACCATGTATGTACAAGCAGCAGGTCACGAAAATTGAAATTTCTTCGCAGCAAGAACCCATGTCTTCCCTTCTATGTGAAGAGTATACCGAACTTATCAAACCGTTTGCCAAGCTCGTACAAAATATGCATATGTGTTTTCGATATTATTTTTGAAAAGGGTATGAAAGCGTTAGTGCTCATAATGAATATGCGTATGTAAGTGTGAGCGCTTCTCAAGATCAACCAAATGCAAATGTTGGGACCTAAAATTGCTACAGGCAGCAAGAGCTACACACACAGGCACACAAATGCTCATAATACATGTAGCAACGGAGAGTGTGTGTATGCATGCTTATCGCGAAAACATTTTCAACACTTTCATACCCTTTTTAGCAAGCATTTTGTATGAACGTGGCAAACGCTTTACAAATTTCGGTATAGCTTTCACTCAAGAGGAAAGAGCTGGGATCGTCGCGAGCAGAAATTTCAATTTTTGTACGCGGCTGAGAGTGATGATTTCAGCGACCATAGAGAGCAAGAGAAAGGGACTGAGAGAGAGAGTATAAAAAATGGCACACAGCTGTGCTTCATACGGAATTGGGACCATTTCGATTGAGCGCTCACAGCGTACTGTTTTTGTCGTGCAGTATTTTCACTGCTCGAACCTCCAGCGACCGATCCGAGCAAATACGAAGTATAGGTCGACCAACTTAACAGTTTCGAGCTGTAGAAAAATTTGTTCTACATGTCTCATCTATGTGTTGTCTGGTCAGTGGTTAGGACGAAAAAAATAGGCATAAATAAGCTAAATCCCAGATATAAATAGCTGAAAAATAGGCTTATATATTAATATTTCCTTATATTGCTTTTACCGATATACGTACAAATACATAACGAAAATAACTAATGTTATACTTTAAACTACTCAATAACTTTGTAGATTCGTTTTAAAATGAATTTTCATAATGATAACATTGTGTCGGCCCAATCTACTGTCATCAAATTTTGTTAGCATATGTTGCTCAAATGGTCAACAGGGCTTATCGCCGTATGCTTCGCCACAAAAACACATAATGCCACTTCCTGTTCTATGGTCTTGGTCGGCATTTCTTTTTTGAACTCAATTTTCTTCTTTTGGGCGAAAGCATAAAGGGCCCCGATGTGCTTCTTAGAAGTTGCATGTGTCCGCAAATCACATAATTTAGCGTAGATGGTACACTTATAATAGCTGCAATAAGCCCTCATCAAATCTGTTACGTCGTTTCTCAACCACTTCTTTTTGCTTATAATTATATTTAGGCATTTTTAAAAATCAGCCAATCTATTTCACCAGTCTATGTTAGATCTCAAGTTAGTGGTTAGATACAGATGGAATTATTGCACAACTAATGGTAAGAAACTTTAGTAGTTGCCAAATTGTTAGTTTGTCAATGAATCGGTCATTGAGAAACTTTCTTGTGATAACTAAAATCAGATATTAAAAAAAAAAGAAACTGTTTTGATTCTTAAATAAGCCAGATTTTCCGCTATCCGCAATTCCCAAATTTTTTCCGCTTTAACACTTGAAAATAAGCCGAATTTGGCCGAAAATTAGCCAAAACGACAACACTGATGAGTAGTATGGTAATACGCTGCAACAGCCTTATTGACTCCAAATGTTAAATAAAAAACGGCATAGCGAGTTAAGTGAATAAAATTTATAAATACAACTAGTGAAACACAGGTTTAAGTTATTGTTCAACTATCGATATTTAAATAAAACAGCAAAAATGGCAAGCGATGTAAGTTAAAAAACTTTAATGCAAAGTAGTATTTTACAATAGTTAAATATTCATTTTTGTAGAAGGTCCCAACTAACAATATTAAAGTTAGTGCGAATGCAGACATCGCAGATATTTCTGAAGAACATCGTCGTATCTGGGTTGGTAACCTTGATTCACGTATTACCGAGTAAGTTGTGAGCTGTGCATTTGTATGCGATTTACTTTCTTTCCTCTGAATTTTGCTAATATATACTGTTTCTTTGATAACAATCGGTTTCAACTTCTCAAATTAATGCAAAAATGCGGCGCCATTGAAAAGTTCGACATGTTATTTCATAAGGGTGGCCCAATGGTAGGACAGTCGCGAGGGTATGCCTTCATTACATTTAAAAAAAATGAAGGTGCTAAAAATGCACTTATAAAACTAGACGGATCAAATATTGGTAGTCGTTCCATAGCTGTTCGTCTTGCTAAGAACATAAAATATGTAAGTGAATTTCTCATCTTCCTGGAAAACAGATTTTGTACTTATAATTTATAGGATGATCTTCAAAGGCCCAAGCCTCGACTTGAAATACCTGCGCTGGGCCGAGGAAAGCGCGAGGATAAAATTAGCAAATCGGACGCAATTCGTGCCATAGAAACAAAACTTAGGACCCTAGAGCGACAGACAGATGACAATTTGGAACTAAACACCACACGCGAAGAAAATGTTCCCTTCATTCATCGTTACCAATTCAACAAAAGTCGTGAAGACGCACCACGTACTAGACCACACGGCAAATACAATAAACCTAATCCACCGTCATCATATCTGCGTCAACTGCCCAACCGACGCTAACATGGAACTATGTAAATCACACCCTACTACTTACATAACTCACTTTTAAATTGATATGATTTTTTGCTGTTAAGATATGATCTTTTATTTTTGCTCAAATTTAAATTTTCCACGCATTTCTTTTGGTAGTGGCACTGTTCCAGGACAGTACGTTTGCCCGGCTATTTCACATATGCAGTGGCGTTCGCAACTATATCCAAAATTGGCCGGGTTGTCTTTACTCTCTGCCAAACGCGCCTCGGCGACAAGCTCCTCACTAAAATTAATGATAATAATATAATTAAAGGCACTAATGATAAAGTTAGCCCGTAAACGTAAATAAATACCGAGTTTTTCCAACAACGTTGATGAGATGCTCAATGATTTCGTCTCGACTTTTAGAATCAATATCGACCATCATATCTCGTCCATCCTCAAAGAAACAGCGTACAAATGGCGACGGTGTCATATTCTTAAGAGTAATGACCTGAACATTTGGATTTCTGTATTGTATCTGTGGAATGTTCCAAAACACGAAATCCCTGTAAGAAAATAAACATATCATTCTATATATCACTCTATTACAATATACGCTTACCTGGCGCCCGCATGGTGATTACCATATGTATTGTAACTAACGCTGAATATACGCACCCTTTCCTTTAAAACTAATTTGCCCGCATTTAAATATTTTAATGTTCGTCGTAAGGGCTCTCTTCCTTTCATAAATGGCATTTTAAAAGGGAAATATATTTAATTAATAAATAAAGAACAAATTCGCCGCTTGTGTAATCTAGTAAACTAAATATCGATATATCCAAACACAATGCATTCCGATAGATATTTGACTCTTCACCGTGATTCAGATATCGTTGGTAATGCAAAATAAAGTAGAGGTTGCGTTTTCAGATTGTCGTTTACTATACAGCAGCATGGGTTTACTTTCCAGCACTGTTAAAAGACACACTATCACTCAATCGTGACTTTCCAGACTAGTGCTGCAAATCCAGCGATAGTATCGATTGACTTTTTTTCGTTAGATAGATCGATGGAATTTTCTCGATGTCGATAGATCGCTACAGACACCAAGCCACATATAACCACTGACCAGACAACACATACATATATTATTTTTTTTTTTTTTTTTGTAAAAATTTTTATATTTTATTAACGAGCTTACTGCTACCATAATGGCAACTTAATCTAGTTCTACATTAAAAATAATAACAAACAGATCTAGACTTAGATTACATATTTATGTGTTCATTTTTAATATTACTTTAACATTACTATTAATATTATATTAATATAGTTTTGTTTTGTGAAATATTTTTCTTTTATATTTAATTACGTTATTATTCTTTTGGGCAAGTCCGTTGGGTGGCACTTTTTGAGACGTCTCTTCCTCGGCTTGGCAGTTAGCCGTCTGGCGAAAACGTTGCTGTGGCTGTCGAGACGTTCTATATATCTTGCGGAACGTGACTGTAGGACATCTCCCACCTTTGGAACCTTTAGATCCTTTTCGATGTCTCGAGTCCTCATGTACCATGGGGCATCACAGATTCGCCTCAGGATCTTTGCTTGGGCGACTCTAATTTTTTCCAAGTTTGATTTGGATGCAATGCCGTATATGATACGATCCAGGATCACTCTCTCTGCCATCTTCCCTAGCGCCGAAAGTAAGCTGATTGGACGGAATCCTTCAACTTCGGTGTGGTTTTTTCCAGGTTTGGGTACCATCGTGATCAACGCCATCTTGGAGTAACACCAACCACCCAATGGATTTTTAATTGGCATTTTCGGTATAGCGACCCTTTTAAACCGACTTGTAAGTTTCCAGAGTGTGTAATTGAAAGGTGCATCGGGGCCCGCACTTTCTAGTATTCCATCAATTTTCTTTCGCTTGACTTTTGCAGCCGATTGGAAGCCTTGCGTAGATCTGGTGGACTCGAGTATCCCCAGTTCTTGAGTATTCTCTTCTTACCCTTCGTTTGAGCCTTATAAGCGCGTCAACATGTGGGGGGAGAATATCTCTTCGATGTTGTATTTGCGAGCATTGGGTTACTGGAGTAGCAGAAGATACAGCTAAGGAAACGTTTCTCATGAAGATTGAGATTGCATCTTCAAGATCATCCGGACTATTTATTTCCATGTTGAAGTTGGTTTTGCTAGCCAGTTCTGTTTGAAAAACTTTTACACATGAGCCTCGAGGTAGAATATGCTGCCTCTTAGATTTGCTTTGGTGTGCAGAATGCACTGTTGCTATGATAGGCAAATGATCCGAGGAGAGCTCATACCTTATTTCAGCTGCTAGCTTATTTCTCTCAATCCCATTGGTTATAAAGAAGTCCAGAGCAGAGGGTGTGAGTCGAGTGTTATAAGAGAAGAAAGTTAGCTCACCAGTGGCTAGGATTTCGCACGTACTATTGGCAATGGCCTCTTGCAAATGTTGTTACCCCACCAGGGATTCTTTGCATTAAAATCACCACCAACTATGAATCTGTTGCCCAAGTTGCTCAAAGTCGTCTTTTGTCCACGATTGGTTGGGAGGCAGGTATATTGCAGAGATCTTGATGCAACCACCTTGGGTCAATATGCTCACACTGGCAGCTTGTATGTTCGGTTTTGAGATAGCTTCGTGCTCCACATGAGAAATGTTCGATCGAATGAAAAGAGCAGATCCGCTTTTCGCTGTTCCACTGGGGTGAGCAGCATAATATTGGTCATAACCTGGCAGATATACTAAAAAGCCGGGTCGCATGTGCGTCTCAGTAATGAGCATTATATCTATTGTATTGGCACTTAGGAATAGTTTTAGCTCTTCAATGTTCTTCGCTAAGCCCCTTGCATTCCACAATCCAATTTTTATTTGTGGACTGTTCATTTTGAGATCAGCTTTAGAGCCAGGTCACGAAAGGCTTTGTTTGCCTCAATCGAATCCTGCATTAGTTTGAACAGTTGATCCATTCTGCTGTTTAGATCAAATATAGCTTTTTCGAGCTCTTTGAATTTGCTACCAAACTGCTCATACTCAGGACAATCTTGCACCTGTGAGTTGACGCGTGCGGCGTTCGTCTTATTATGTTTCGGCCCACGCTGCCTAGTTATGTCAGCATAGGAGAATCCACCTCTAACTGTAGCATTAGGAATGAATTGAGTTTTGACCGGTGGTTTATTACTTTTGACGCCGTTTAGCATCCCTTCTTGAGGCAATCTTGCTGGCGGCTTAAGTTTTTTGCTCAGCTCAATTCTGACTGAACAGTTTTCGTAGCTAGATATGTAATCGCCACCGCAGTTAGCGCATATTGATTAGACAACACATAGATTATATATGTAGAACAAATTTTTCTACAGCTCGAAACTGTTAAGTTGGTCGACCACTACACTTCGTATTTGCTCGGCTCGGTCGCTGGAGGTTCGAGCAGTGAAAATACTGCACGACAAAAACAGTACGCTGTGAGCGCTCAATCGAAATGGTCCCAATTCCGTATGAAGCACAGCTGTGTGCCATTTTTTATACTCTCTCTCTCAGTCCCTTTCTCTTGCTCTCTATGGTCGCTGAAATCATCACTCTCAGCCGCGTACAAAAATTGAAATTTCTGCTCGCGACGATCCCAGCTCTTTCCTCTTGAGTGAAAGCTATACCGAAATTTGTAAAGCGTTTGCCACGTTCATACAAAATGCTAGCTTTTTCATGATTAATTCTAAAAAGGGTATGAAAGCGTTGATGCTCATCATGAAAATGTTTTCGCGATGAGCATGCACACACACACACTCTCCGTTACTACATGTACTATGAGCGTTTGTATGCCTGTGTGCGAAGCTCTGGCTGCCTGTAGCAATTTTAAAGCCCGGCATTTACATTTGGTCGATCATGAGAAGTGCTCGCATACATACATATGTATGTACATATATACATTTGATTGTGTGCACGCATGCGATGCGATGCTCACAATTATGGAATATCACTAGTAGAAGCATTTGTATGCCTATGTGCCTTTCCATGTGCGTGTGTGTATGTGCATGTGTGTATGTATGCGAATTGAAGAGGCGCGCTTTTATTTAAGTAGCTGTCTAACTAAAGTGACAAGTGCATTTGCCAATTCTTTTTAGAAATTTTTTTTTACTTGCATGCACCTGTATATGTATATACATATATGAACAGATACAAAGGATTGAAAATCGCATTCCATTTTGTATACTTAACTTAATCAGGTACTACATTTTATTATACTCATTCACGAAGTGAATTATTATACTCATTCACGAAGTGAATTAGTATATTGGTTTTGTGCAATGTATGTTTGAACGCGTCGATTTCAGAAGATATAAGGGCTAGAGACTTCAACTTTTTTTTAAAATGTCCGTAAATACAGCGCGCATATCGGGTTTATCACTAAAAAACGATAACTCATTCCGATATTTTTTATCGATAAAAAACCTTATCGAAGATCACTTAAATAATTATATCTCCTACATCTTTCAAGCTAGAGTCTCCAAATTTAAAATGTATATTTACCCCCCACCCCTAAATCCACCCCCTCACCCTCATCTTTGTAAAAGTCGTATATCAAATACTAGAGACTTGTGCTTCGGTATACACATACATTTAAACATCATGATTACGTTCTGAAAGTTTCATTACGATCGTCTAGAAATTAAATTATTCAACAAATAAGTTCTCATAATATTGCCAACACTGCACTATGGGTAAAAAGTCGATTTTTTTGGCATTAATTGTAAATGAAGAGCTAGGAACTTGAAATTTTAGGAATATATTATTAATATTAAAAAGGAAATTCGGATTTTTTTTTTTACAATTGGGCGTGGCATTCAAATTTTCCGCCCCTTTTACATATTATATTAAATTAAAAATCATTACCTGTGGGCTCAAATTATTTTTAATAACTTTTTTGTACACCTTTAGCAACTTTAAATTATATTTTTATTATATTTCATTCAACTGCAAGCAAATATTAATATTTGAAGACTCTTAGGGATATATAAAATATATGCGATATAATTTTAAACTGAATGGTCTTCATTTTCTTCATCTAATTCAAAATTTAACTCTAAATTTTTATTATCTATGTTTTGATCTTCATTTTCCTCATCCTCATCCTCATTTTCGTCTTCATTTTCTTCTTCAACTAAGGTTGGCTCCATTAAGCCTTCAAATGTTGCTGGTAATTGAAAATTGGGATCTTCCAAAAGTTCAATAACTTATTTTGGGATTTTTTTTTCTTGTTTTTCTTTTCGCGTTCTTTTAAACTGAGTGAAGAGAGAAGTGGATCAGATGAGTCTAAAGCCCTATTAAATATATCAGTTAAATTCTCTAATCGGCTTCATTTCCTGGCGTGAGATTTCTTATCATTTCTATACAGCTTGTTCCGGGATTCAGACGCGTTTTCTCCTAATATGCCATCAGAAATTATGCAAGTGCCCATAATTTGGTATCCATGCACCAAAATTTTGTGAACATCATTGATATTTCCACTTCCATTAGGCCTGGGTTTATCCACATGAAGACCCATTTCATCCCATAGCCTCCGCTTAATTTCTTGTTTACGCAATGATACCTTTTGTTTGTCGACTCCATATTGCAAATTCGTAGAAGAAGTTCTAAAAATTTCCGAAGTACCGAAGTACTTTCCAAAGTACATTCACAATCAATTATCACCCTGCCTTCAAGCCACCTAGCATGATGCATTTTAAACCTTTCCAAATTCCGGTTGCACTTTGGCAGATGCTTCTTTATATACTCTACAAACTGCTTTACTCTTTTATCAATTAGATTATTAATATTTTCGCTAATATTATTGTTAATTTTTTCAATAATAAAGTTTTTACCGCGTCTTCTTGGCGGTTGTTGTTGGTCCATACCTCCACAAGCTCTGCACGACAAAACTCGTTTTTAACTGCAATAACTAATTTTTTTCCAAAAGGAACAAAAAGGAGCAAACGAGGTTAATAGATTCCGAACCTGGACATAATACACAACAACTGGTATATCAAACCTCTGTGAAGTGGTGTGCTGCACAAAAGTAATACTCCACGGAACACAAGTACATTTGTTAATTTTTAGCTAAAAATACACACAGACAACACACTGGACAACTGGACAATAACACAATTACAATCAAAAAGTAATAGCAATAACTTATTGTACATACCATTAGGTACGTTTTCCATTATACACTTTTTTTTGTTTATGTTTACACAAAAGCTCCACTTTAATTGCAAGTTGAACAAAATTTCCCGCGCTTTTTATATATCAAACGCAACTATGCAACAGCTGACTTTGAGTATGTGTAAAATATTAATGGTAGTCGCTAAATTTTTAAAAAAATACTTTTTAATCTAGTTGAAGTATATATATTCAATAAATAAAAGAAAATTTTAAATTGTAAACAAAATTTTTTTTGAATAAATGCCAAAAAAAATCGACTTTTTACCCATAGTGCACTGCAGCGAAACCCAAGCGCAATAGGTTATAAATTTATATCTCCTACATTTTTAGAGCTATAGTCCCCAAATTTTAAAAATATATTCCAATGCATTTTATACAATTTCGGTTTTTGTTATATTTTGGATACCGGCTCCAAATTCACCAGAATCCCCAGTGAAGGTCAGATGCTAGTATAGCTAATTGTGAATGATTTGACATGTTTTTTTTTTAAATGCCAAATATTCAATAGAATATGTAGATCATATGCTGAAAGTTTCATTAAATTCGGTTTAGTCAATCGACGTTAAAAAATAACAAAATGTTTGGCCAATTAACAAACGCACGTGCTGCAGCAACAGCAGTTTTCCAATACGTGTGCACACATACATTCAAACATCTTCTAGCACATTCTTAGAATCACATCAGCAGTTAGTTTCGTTTAGTTCTGCTAGATGGCGTTGCATCAGTGAATCTATTTCAGTTTTGACATTGCAAATAAGAACAGAGGAGTGCACTGCTGCCAATTCAGCTTTTTTCCCGTCAAATTTGGTTTTTTCCGAAGACAAATTGCGGGAAATATTTAAGAATTGCGGGAAGCGGGAATTCTGGCTTTTTTGAAAATGAATTAAGCTTTTTTCGATTTTTTTTAATACTTCGATTTTTTTTAATACTGAAAACATGTAGCATCGCGGTTGCCACTTGTAAGAAAAGAGCATGTAGAATCCGATATGTACAAGGGGTATGATTTTGAAAAGAAAATCAAGTCTTTAAATATCGATGCAGGCCTCGAACAAGAAATTCGTGCTCGCTGCTCTTCTTTTGTTATTGAACTTATCAAGCAGCTAAAGCAGAGGTAACCAATTTTTCTGATTCTTCTACCGACCTTTAAATAATTTTGATTTTATCTGCAGGCTCCCCGACAATTTTAAAATCTTAAAAAACATTGACGTTTTTTCCGTTGATAAAATTGTGTCAACTAAAAGAAAAGTAATTACAGTTTTGTTGGAACACCTCCAAGTAGACAGAATAGCCGACATTGAGCGGCAGTACTATGATATTAATCTAGTTAAGTGGGAAAACGTTAATGACAGCTCCGAATTGTGGAATGAAGTCTCCAATTACAAGGATTCTGGCGGCAACCGCCGATTCCTTGACTTGGCAGCTGTTGCCCTGCAAATGTTTTCATTACCATGGTCCAACGCGGAGGTGGAACGCGTATTTAGCCAGCTTAACTTGGTAAAGTCCAAGTTAAGGAACTCAATGAGCCTAAGCACAATAAACAGTATTCTTAGCATAAGGTAATATTTTATTGAGAGTGAAAAGATGATACCGATATATATATTACTTTTTTATTTAATATAACACACAGATATGGTTTGCGAAGACTGGGCAAATGCTGCTATGAATACAAAGTTCCTTCAAATTATCTTCGCATGATAGGTACTAACAGGTCGTACGATTCTGAAACCGATGCTAGTCGCGAAGAATTAGATAGCATGCTAAAAATCTTGTAAATTATTAAAAAAAAAAAAAAACAATCAAACCATAAAAACCGCTTTTTTTTAGGCTTTTTTGTAAAAATGTTCAGCTTTTTTTTCCGTTTCTTCTATCTAAAAGCAGCTTTTTATTCTGGTAAAAAGTTGGCAGCACTGATTGGGGTCCGTGTCGCAAATATCCATTGATTTTTAAAAAACATATTGACCCAACTGAGCGATTGGTTTGTTGTTGAAGCTTTGCAATTATCTTACGTTTTGTTGTTGAACATGGAGAATTCACAGCAATGTTCCATCCTGAACAATGATCGTTTGTGATAACATATGTGTTCACTTGCTTGAAGGGGATGACAATGCCTGAATCCTTAATGTTTAAGGCTCAGAAATTCCTCACGATGATCATTTACGGCGATTAGTGGTACGTTTATTGATGTTTTTGTGATTTCTCGAGAGGAGACCACTGGAATAGGTATCAAGTTGTACAATTCCAGCATCTGTGTGGATATAAGTGGCAATGTTATTTGGAACACAGCGTGCCTGTTTACAATGGCTCCTTCGGCTTGCATCATTTTATATAACTGGAGCACATTTCCATTCGTACTGGGAACTTGTTGTCCTATTTTTTAATGATCCTTCGATTGTTCTAATTGATCTCGCAGTTGGCTTGGCGATAGTAACAATTGTGTTGTGTCCAACACCCGTCAAAACCTTAATAATTTCTGTTTGCATTCGTTGAAGGTTTGCTGCTGTTAATGTTAGTTGCATTGTCAGAGATATATACCAATGAAACAGATTATGTTGGGCCTTCTCTGTAATCATGGCGTTAAATTGGTCTTCCATGTTATAATAATAATAATATGGTGGTAAGCAGCATTGTTATAAGAGAGGGCATCCAGGGTGTTCTGAGCCGTTTTGCCTTTTGGTTAGCCGAGGGATCATTTCGTAATATTAGAGTGAATGTTTTTGTTGCTCATCGCTTGCTCATCGATGGCTAGTAGTGGCGCCAATTTGTGTATGGGCCATTTGAAAGTGCCATGTGCTGTCCTCACATCGACCACTCGTATATGGTTGTCGGGGCCGATGTATACCCTTTGAATTCTTCCCATAGGCCATTGTCGGCATGCTGCGTTGTCCTCTTTGATGAGTACCAACATTCCTTCTGATAAGTTTGCCGTTGATCTCGTCACAAAGATTGTAGCATTGTCGCAGCGTAGTGTTTGGCAAATTCCACGGCGTCCCATAAATCGCTTAAAAGCCGCAATGAATTTGTCAGTGGTCAAATCACTTACTGTTTTCATATGAATAGCCTTAGTTGCAAAGCAGCAGAATATCGCGATGTGAGCCTTGTCTGGGCGCTTTCCTCGAACTTTATGATGAATCCAGAATGGACCACAGTAATCAACCCCAGCATTTTTAATGGTCTTGCTGAGCTGACACGTAGTTCCGGTTGATTTCCCATTAATTGTTGAAACATCTTTGGTGTTGCTCGAGTAATGTTCCGTGCTAATGTTTTCCCTCTAAGTGTCCAGTAAATTTGCCTTGATTTTGCAAGTAGTGCTTGTGGTCCACAGTGAATGTTGTCTATGTGGAGTTCTCGTAACAGAGATTTGACAATTGGGTTATTGTATAGTATCAATATCGGATGTTTCTCATCAAATGATAGAGCTGATTTTTCGATCCTACCGCCCACTCGTATGATGTTACCTTGTCTAGAAACGGTGTCATAGATTTGAGGTTGCTTTTGCTGCTTACTACTACTGAGGCTCGTCAACTCCTCAGGGAAGTCCATCTGATGGATCTTGCGTAATATAACAATCCTGGCACGTTCCAACTCCTCATGTGTGAGTGTATTACAATTTTTGTTTGGGTGTCGTAGCCGCATTATATATTCTATAATGGGTGTAGTCTTCGGAAGGAATTTTTGTGATTTATAGAGTAGATTACATCACTTGTTTTGTAAGGTGGCTCATTTATCCACCTTACATTGCGTTTATTTTGTAGCCAATAAGTTGAAGCCAATAGATATATTTTGTAGTGTAAGTGTAGTTTGTAAGTAAGTGAAACTGTTCGATTATACTTGAATTATACTTTATAGCAGATAAGTATTGTGGTACAAAGTAAGTTACGTGATAAGTAGGATAAATGTTAGTTTGTAAAGTAGTGCTAATTAGTTAATGACGCCGTGGTGAAATCTGCACAGCGGCAGAGGAAAATTGAAAGAATCGTGCAGAAAGGAATTAGTTTTGAGCACCCGAAGCAAACAGACGGGTTTGGGTGATCGGGAGTATTTTCGAAGCGCAGCGCGGGCGGCCGCGTGTTCTTTTGATTAGAATCGAGTAGTGTGGTAATCTAGGCTTGGACTTGAAATACTGTTTAATAAAGTAAGCATACATGAACATGGTCGTGTACTCATTTATAGTTAACTTGCCTAACCTGTCAACCCTTAACGCTAATCATAATTAACCGCGTGGTTGCCTAACCTATAAGAACCCCTCTCCCATTTTTCTAACTCTGTATGTCCCGTAATAACTTATAAATTTCTTGTAAGTTATGGCCCTGGGTAGACTGAAACTTTGACCCCGGCCTAAGAATAATGTAACCTTACAGTTTTAGCGACAGGAGCTGTTACAGCATTTGGGTTTCTCTTTCGTCCCAATGTGTCGTTAACGCTGGGCATTTTGACGAACGGCTCTGGCCATTTTGATGGTGATCCATGAAGGAATAATGGCCCGTGTAGCCACAAGGTCGTTGAATCCAGATTCTTCGCTAGTGTTCCTCGTGACAGTATATCTGCAGAGTTGTTTTGTGAGGAGACAAGACGCCACTGAGTTGCTGTAGTCAATTCCTGGATTTTCGCAGCTCTACTTGTGACAAAAGTTTCCAAACTTGATGATTGCGAATTTGCAATCATCAAGTTTGGAAACTTTTGTCACAAGTAGAGCTGCGAAAATCTATGATAGCACAATTCTTGAATATGTCCATAAATGTGCTGAATTGCAGCTACTTTTCATATTAAGGTCCTTTCGTACTCGAGCAGTAAGTTCCGCTTCTAATAGTGCTGCACAGAGTTCCAGACGAGGCAGTGATTGCCTTAATAATGGTGCTACCTTAGATTTCGCACATAACAAGCGTACGGTTATTCCATTGTCTTTGTATGTCGCCCGAATGTATGTTGCAGCTCCATATGCCTTTTACGAGGCATTAATGTAGGTATGTATTTCCTTTGCTACTGGAATTTTTCCGTCAAACATGTGTCGAGGAATCTTGAGCTTGTTAGGACTTTGTAGATAATCTCGGTATATTTTCCAATCCTGTTGAAGGCTTGGCGATAACTCCTCGTCACATCCAATTTTTGATTCCCATAGTTGTGGCATAAATAATTTTGCCCTTACCACAACTGTGGCAAAGATTCCTAGAGGGACGAATATTTTCGAGGCCTTAATCGTGCTGATAGACGTATTTTATTGACTTCATCTCGAGGTTTTATGGCTTCTCTTATTGAGTCTGCTCCCGTTAAACAGTCATCAATATAAAAGTCATATTCCACTGTCTTTGCTCCGACTGGATATTGATCCGTGCTTAAATTTGCTGAATGCTGCAAACATTTTGTCGCTAAAAACGGGGCTGATGTTGTGCCGTATGTGACAGTTCTTAGTCGGTAGTAGTTAAGCTCTTCCTGAGGTGAGTTTCACTAGACAATCATCTGATGAAACTGATCTGCCGGATTCATTCATATTTGACGATACATTTTTTGAATGTCAGCGGCTAGAACATATTTATGAGTTCTAAAACACAGTAGAATTGAAAATAATTCACTTTGTACCGTAGGCCCAGCGTATAGTATATCATTTAGGGCCTTGCCTGACGATGATTTAGCAGAAGCGTCAAACACAATTCGTAGTTTTGTGGTACTGCTATCTGGTTTCAACACACAGTGATGCGGAATGAAATAATGAGATCTCGGAACCATCTGCGGTGTTACTTCCTTCATGTGGCCGAGTTTTTCGTAATCCTTCCTGAATTCTACGTAGCCTTGTAGGTCTGGATCACTGCACAGTCTTTTTTCCAATGCTAAGAAACGCCTTATAGCTAACTCCCGAGACTTTCCCAGTTCTGACACATCTTCAGAATAAGGTAATTTTACTATAAATTTTCCGTCAACTGCCCTTTGTATATTCTCTTTAAATGATTCCAGATTATCCAGTTTCCAAAATCGTTCCAATAAAATTAGTTGTATCATCAGTTGTAGTTGCTACAGAGCATGTGGCGACTGTCGGAGTTGATCTGTTAACTCTTCCAGCGATTATCCAGCCTAGCTTCGATAATTTCATAGATAATTTTGGGCTCCTCTTGATTTGCTCCGGTAGTATGAGCTCAAAATAATGTTCGGCTCCTAGTAGTAAGTCAATCTTTTTACACGTTTCGCAAAGATTGGGTCCGCTAGTGGTATGTTGCTTGGTACCCAAGATATGTTGTCTATTTTGTGGTTTGGTTGATCCGCCATAATGTGTGGTAACACAAACGCCTCCACTCGTGTCGTGTAACTTCTATTTTGAGATGTTATGAGGACATTAACTCTGGATTTCATTGAACTTGGGTTTCCTCCGATGCCATCGATTCGCATGGTTGAGTTTTTGACTGAGAGCCTGAATCCAGGAGTGCTATGAAGCTTTCATATTGGCCATTATTTCCATGCACTTCGACTCGAGCAGCGGCGAGTAGCACATAATTATTTATTGTACTATGTGCTGTGGCAGTTATATTGACGTCATATTTTTTCTCCAGGTATAGCAACTTTTTATGTTTTTTGTTGCACTTCATGCAGTGCGTAGGAAGCATGATTTTGCCATATGATCGGGCCGCAGCCAGTTTAGGCACAGTTTTTGGTTTAATGCCCATTTTAAACGTGCGTCTCCAGATTTTGACACGAACTTGTCACATCGATAAGTTCTATGTTCTGCTGAATCACAGAATCGACAGCCTTTACTCTTTTCTGTTGAGGCAGACGCACATAGTCTTTGCTTTTCTTTATGGACGTATTGTTTCCTTCCTACCGCCTCCAGTGCTAAGAATCTTTGTTCTAAGAAGGCTAAGAATCCCTTGATGGGTTGTAGTTTGCTAGTGTCCTTAATGGATTGCTCATACAGTACATAAGTAGTCCTATTTAATTTTCTTGCCAGTAGCACTAGCATCTTGAATAATGTCATGGAAACTCTTTATTGATGATACATCGTTTGTCACTGGCGGTGGATCCTAAAGTTAATGTAGAGTCGTTGTCATGACTCGCTTGCTTTCATCACGCTCCTTCAGCATCGTCCAGGCGGTTTCATAGTTGGACTCTGTTAGATCGAAGTGTCTGACCATTCTTTCCGCATCTCCAGAGAGATTTGACTATAAGTACCACATTTTTTGTACTGTAAAACATTGACAGTTGACTCATGAATCATTTTAGTGACTAAATCATGAAATTGTTGCCATTTTAAATAGCATCCATCGAATTGTGGTATGAATACCTTTGGTAGCTGTACTTGAGTTTGGGCAGCTGCAGCACTAACTGATGGCTTCACATCGATAGGTGTGGATTAAATTTGGAATATGGCTGCCTCGGTATTCAAATAATTTTCCAAGTTGTATCCAAGAGCTTTTGGATCTTCAAACAGTCTGAAGATCTCGAAGTGAATATGGTTTATTTTTTCCCCAATATTATTTTCGAAGGGGCCTGAATCGGGCTTGTGACTCTTGTGTTATCTGACCAATCATTCTTTGTAGCGCTGCTAGTAACGCGGTTTGATGCCTTTGGAGAGGTATCAAGTCCGTACGTGTTGTTTTTGGAGGGCTTAGCTCGTTCAATTTTGTGGAAAATTCGTCCTGATATTTAATTACTATGTCCTTGATCTTTGAGAAGTAACTCTCCATTACATAAGTATTCTCCACAGGATTTTCCGCCATTAGATTCCCTATTTTTTCCATTTCCTTGATCGAAAGCAGTCCAGAGCTGATTTAAATGAGCAGCTTTATTATAATTTATTTTATTTCTTATAAATTCGTTTCTTTTTTATACCCATTGAAAATGGGAAATCAGGGTATAATGTTTATGTGTAAAAGTATGTAACAGGCAGAAGGAATCATCGCAGACCCCATAAAGTATATATATTCTTAATCAGCACATGAATTATCGCAGACCCCATAAAGCACAATGAGCTGAGTCGATATAGCCGATATAGTCGATATGATGAATACAAACATTTTGTAATCAACAGATTCTGGATACCACGCCCCCTTCGTCCCCAATTTGTAAAAAACGTATTTCAAGTACTAGAGACTGCTTTGGAATGTACACACATTTTGACCATATGATTACGCCCTGAAAATTTCATTAAAATTGTATGTTTACAAAAGAAGATATTCACCAACTAAATTCTAATACTATTGCCCACACTGCAGCCGAGCCCAAGCGCAGTCGCTGCTTACTGCGCAGTTAGCAGAGCACGAGCGCGTGAGGGTGGATGCATATGTATGTATGTGTGCGTGCGTAAAAGAAGTGCAAAATGATAAGAATATCAGCTTGAAGGGTTCAGGGTATCTCCTAGTCGAGCAGTTTCGACTAGAGACTTCTTGTCAATTTTTGTTTCTGATGTTTCATTAATCAGAACAATGCTGTTATGCTGATGCCTATGCTGACTTGTCGCCAAGATGATAATCCTGGTGAATCTGGCTGATTGAGTTGAGGTCGATTTAGTGCTTAGTTCGAACACTTCGACAATATAAGATTCTCCGAATGAATCCACCGTTTTTTTTTTTTTTTTTTTTTAAGATGGTCGTTGACCACGTCTATGGGTTGATTTGGAAATAGTGTTCGCCAAGTGATTTCTAAAAGATTCCCCTTCCGATCACGTCGGGGTCACCAAAATGTTGAATATCTTTTAGACCTTGGTTCAAAACCAAGACTAGATACTTGTATTTGTGTTTGATTGTAAGCCTCTAGTACAGGACCAGTGACTACGGGCGTCGCGACAAGTACTTGAACCAGTTGTACAACGAAGATGAGTATTAAATAATGAATTACTAGACTTGTTGCTCTATTTTCAAGTGCTATTTTCGTACTACTTTATTGTATGAACACTACTTACATATATACATGCAATCCATCTACAATAGGATTTATGAAGCAAATAAGTTATCAGATGGCACTGTATGCATACGCAGAAAAGAAGCGAAGAATTATTGATCACTCTTACTGGTTTTAAAAGATGCGCAAATCTAAAAGACCAATTTTTCATAGATAAATTACTCTTTTCTACATCGCCAGGCTATTCTGCTACAGCATTAAGCGCTGTTAATAGCATACCTCCCACACGAGTTATCCTGAGATTCGTCGAGTCTATACGTTCTTTTCACTTATACTTAGACTTACTAGAGACAAAACATGATTCAATATTTTATTATCGACGCATACGCTCTAACAATTACAATTAATAATGAATTATTCTTGTGCAAATCAAAGCATTCATCTATTTAGAGAATGGAGGATGCAAAAATTTGCTGTAGTATTTGTGGCAATTTGGTGAGGTCCAAACATACATAGCTCTGTCCCACAGGCATTTCATTTCTAATTCTAGAAGAAGAAATAATAAAACAAGTGGATAATACGCTAATTTATATATCATTTATATGATAAAAACTTACTTCTTGGCCTCTTCTGCGAAACTTCCAATAAAAATAACATATCCCTTAACCTTAGGTTGACTGCCACTAAGAGCTTCAGCTAAATCTTTGGACGAAATAGCGTAACGTGCGAGATTGGCATCACTAAGAAGAACGACAATACCATTGTCATAATCAACTTCTGCTCCCAGAGTGGAACAAGCTTCTCGTGCCGCTTTTACGGTGCTATCCCCGGCCCAACAAAATTGGGAATGAGCATGCATCATACGTATTATTTCAAAGCGCTCCTTTTCGTTTTTAGGGCAGTTGCCCACATTGACAAAAGGAATCTCCCAGCCTTCACCACTATGTCCAACAATATCGAACACAATTTTTTTCTCGTAACCCTCGAAAGCTTCCATAACCATAACTACGGCTTCCAATTGGCGGTCTAGCCGTCCATCATAGCCATTGAATCTTAGAAAGCGTATTAAATAAAAGGTAAAACTGTTGAAATGATATAATACCTGTACATCGATCCTGAGACATCAACTACAAGTTTAAGCCGATTAGGTTTTTCATGGATGTTATTCGACCAGGGATCCGCATCGATACGCCGCCTGTAAATATTTTTCTCTCCTGCGATACCTTCAATAAGACGAGTGTCATCGACGTCACCGTGACTTTGGTACTTCTGCCATTGGCGTTCATTATCTTTAGTCTGCATAGCCTCTAAAATGCTTCTCAACTGTTGTACTTGTTTTCGGTTGGCTTTACTGAACTGAGCATACAAACTATAGTCGTGAGCAGACATTTTTATCTCTTTTAATTTTTCTTCATATGCTTTTCGGTTCATTTCGCGTGCGGCTCTCTTTATTTCTTGTGGAATATTAGCTTTTTCCTCGTCACTCAATTGATGCACAGTATGACCCTTGTCAAGACGAAACGGCCCACCTTTGCCACCAAGTCCTGCTGTATCACGTCCACCGCTACCTCCGGCCCATGTGTTGCCACCTACATGGGGCTCATTTTTAGGATCTAGTTTGCCGACTTTAGGACCTGACACATCCAATCCGCTGTGGCGTTCGATACTTAATTTAATCTGCTGTTTTTTACGAAAATTTTGCATTTCATTTCTTTCATATACATTGATTGACAGACCATGCTTAGCTAGAACTTCGGTGATTTGTTCCAAAGTCTCCGGATGGTACCGATCAAAATCAAATACATTCCTTGCCACTTCAGACATATCTTCCTCAGGATAACGCTCCAAATGTTTAACAATGCTAATGACTTCCCTCGTAGAGTACGGATAATTAAGTAGCCCCTCGTCCGCCATACTGCGAAGCTCACCAAATGCATTTACAATCTTTGTGAGAGTTTTAATAGGTAGCGATGGTCCATACCGCTGTAGGAGGTATATTTCCGATTCCGGTGTAGGATTCTCGATGGCATGGCAACTGAAAACGTCGCCTACGGCCGCGAAGAAATTGTTGCCTAGAAAAGGGTACCCTGGCCGGTTTGCCAGCACAATAACTCGGAAGTCTGCGTGTGTTTCGATTGAATTTGGATCTTTTGCACAAGCCCCAAACGGGACAATAATACGACCATCTGAAAGCACCATCTCGCCGCGCTCAATTAAAGTGCGAAGAATGCAGGAAACATTCACTGGTGCTTTGTCCGCCTCATCTATAACGAGCACATAGCCAAACTTTGCTGCTTTTACCAGGGCACTATCTTGAAAGACCACTTTCCCATCGATTAGCGTTGATTGTACTGTCAGACTATGCACAGTTGTATCCCTATGTAGCTGTAAATACTCACGGGGACGGCGCATGAGCTCAAGTAAACGATCTACGAGTTTGTTTTTGCCCACGCCCTGATTACCCACTAAAAGCAAATGTTCACCGATGAGGAAGTCCTGAAGAAGGCGTTCAAGCATCATTACGTGATGTGGCATATCATAAAATAATGTGCTGGGCACTTTTGATTGCTGATCCAGTGATATCTCTAACAGCTCCATTTCTGTTTCTCCAATTCGTAGTTTATTGTTCACTACACTTATTAACCGTCTGTCTTCATTATTGCACCGTCTTGTATTTCTATATTTTTCAATTCCTGTCTTCATCATTGCCTCTTCTAAAACTGTACGAGAAAGTGAGGGCATAAATTTTATCAGAAATGTATGTTGCAAAATATCATAAATGTCGTTCAGATTGCTTGAAGGATATGCTCTTAAGCGTCTACCAATTTTTACCAATCGTCGTGTTGATAACGTCTCAGCTAGGCCATAAAGTAATGGATTTTTTGAGTTTCGTAATACTTGTGCGAGCATCATTAGCTTTTTCATATTAGGATGCAATTCGCCGCACAATTGAAATATCAGTTCTTGCTCTTCATTCTGTTGCAGTGGCCGTAGCTCCTGATAGAGGAACATTCCTAACAATTGTGGTGTCAGCCAGTTAAATTGAGCACTGTTCGACTTCAAAGGCTCGCCCAATGCAATAATGCGAAAACTATCCGGTATAGGTAGCACATTACGCTCAGATAGCTGACTTTTGCTAAATCCATTTTGCAGAAGCGCATGATAGCGATCCTGACGAAGTAATCTTGTGCCATCACATAATTGTACTTCTCGATCCTGAATCAATCTAGAGACGACGAGATAAACACAAATTATTATAATATAATATTAAGTTGCAAAAAAAAAAAAAAAACTAAAATATATATAATCGCGTGTATTTCATTGAAACTTAATGCAAGTATCCCGTAATTTTTGCTTAAAAATTGAGCTATACAGAAATTCAGAAGCTAAGCTAATACTGTAAAGTTTTTCCCGATTTGCCACGCCCCTACTGGGCCTAAACACCTAATTTTTAAAAAGTTCTTAGAACTGGATAACGGTAACGTAACTGCAAAATTTGAATGCTAAAAAAGCATAAATTATATTACGCCACTAAATCGGTGTACCATTTTTTGGGTCATCAGAGGAGGTCTCCAGAAACTAAGCTATACAGAAATTCAGAAGCTAGTACTGTAGAAAATTCAGTTTTTCCCGATTTTCCACGCCCCTACTGGGCCTAAACACCTCATTTTTGATCAGTTCTTAGAACTGGATAACGGTAACGTAACTGCAAAATTTGAGTGCCTACTAAAAAAGCAAAAATTATAAGGTATTTTCCTGTAAGCCACACCACTAAATAGGTGTAACCATTTTTTGGGTCATCAGAGGAGATTACCAGAAACTCAACTATCCAAATATGAAGCTTCTAGCTCTTAAACTGTGGGAGATAAACATTTTTTGGCTTGCCACGTTACCTGTGGGTGGAGATATATATAGTTTTTTGGACTTGGGTGGTCAACCCGAGTATATATACCCAATTTCAGATCTCTAGCACCAATGAAGCCCAAAATATAGCAGAAGTTTAATGCTTAATGTATCTTCAGATCCGATTTACCACGCTCCTAGTAGACGTAGACATACAGTCGGTAAAATAAGTTTAGGTACACTCCTTAAATAAACATTTATTGGTAAAAAATATCTTTTAACTTATCTGAAAATGTATGAAATAGGATTTGTTTGCTTCATGCATGGCTTTTTCATGCACCACGTAGACCAAAAAAGTTTAGGTACACTTCGTCTGACCCATTTAGTTAAATTTAATTTTCACATTTCAAACGGTAAATTTCATTTTTATACCCTGAACCCATTGAAAATGGGAAATCAGGCTATAATGGTTTTGTTGAAATGTATGTAACAGGCAGAAGGAAGCGCGGCAGACCCCACAAAGGGGTCAGGGCAAATAGCTGAGTCGATTTAGCCCTGTCCGTCGGTCTGTCTGTTCATATGTCCGTATGTTTGAACGCGTGGATTTCCGAAGATGTAAGAGCTAGAGACTTCAAATTTTTTTTTTAAATGTCCGTACGTAACGCGCGCATATCGAGTTTGTCACTAAAAATCGATCCCTCATCCCGTTATTTTGTTATCGATAAAAAACATTATCGAAAATCAGTTATAAAATTATATCGCCTACATCATTAAAGCTAGTCTCCAAATTTTAAATATACATATATTAAGACACACACACACACATATATATATATGTGTGTCTGTGTGCGTGTGTTTTCAGTTAATTTGACCACGCCTACCCGAATATACCATATATGGGAACTAAGCGTATACGTGATTTCGAATGAAATTTTAATTTTTATACTCATTCACGAAAGTGAATTAGTATATTGGTTTTGTGCAATGTCTGTCTTGTCCGTCCCTCTGTCTGTATGTTTGTCTGTCTGTCCGTATGAACGCCTTTGAAGCTAGAGACATGCAATTCACATGTCATAATATACTCAAACTGTACTCATTTTATGCCCAAATGACTGATTCATAAAGGCCCATATGACAGTCACTTTACAATTTACAAACTATTATATCGAGAGACAATTATCTTCTCATCCCATACATACATACACATATGCAAATGAATGTATGTTGTGCTCACTTCACAAGTCCAACCAACGGCAAATTTTGGGCCTTACAATCGCGTACTCAAGCACACAAATACTCATACACTTAGCGAGGGACTGAAATTGTACATTGGAACATTTTGTATAAGATTTCTGTATACCCTTCACTCAAGAAGAGGATCGTCGCGAAAAAATTTCAATTTCTGTGCGCTGCTGATTTGGATGATTTGAGTGAGAGAGAGAGAGAGAGAGAGAGAGAGAGAGAGAGAGAGAAGAGGAGTGAGAGAGAGTAGGACACATAGCGCACAGAACGGGACCATTTTATTAGCACGCTCGCAGCGCACTGGCTTTGTCGTGCTGTATTTTCACTGAGCGACCTTCAAGAGACCGGGCCGAGCAAATACGAGGTTGGACAGTCTCTTATACATATTTTATCGGCGTTGAAAAAGTTTGTTTTACGTCTCGTCAATGTGTTCTTTGGTCAGTGACAGACCGAGGGAAAAATTTGAAGTCTCTAGCTGTTATCGCTTCTGAGAGCGGCGCGTTCAAACATACGGACAGAGGCACAGCTCATCGCCCTAATTAAGAATATATATACGTTATGGGGTCTGCCATTTCCGAAAATGCATTTTTCGATTTGCCAAGCCCCTAGTGCGCGGATCGGAAAAATTTTATCACTTTATAATACTGTTTTAGAATTGTAACTCTAAAGAATTTCAATATTTTATTTGCTGGCTGGTCTCCAATATTTATATTTTATGTTCAAGACTGCGAACGCGGTCCTAATATCCAGAACATTTTTATTTCCTGAATCTAATGAATATGGGAAATCTGTGTATATTGGTTGCGTTAAAAGTATGGAAGCTGAGTCGATTTAGCCCTGTCCGTCTGTCTGTCCATCCGCTCGTCCGTATGTATGATATCTACTTTGTGGGCCTGCCAGACCTCCTTCTGCTATTATTCTTTAGGCAATGTTTCGTTAATATCTACCTTTGCAGAACTGGAACTGTGCTTCTATGAAGTCTTTGAATGCCATTTAGTATTGCCACTGATCCAGTTTTTGCTGCTCTGATCAATGGAGAATCACGCCAAATTGTGTCTCCTACTTCATTTGTAACGCGCTGTTGAATAAGATCCCGAGACGTCATGTCTTCATAAAGCATCATTGGTTCAGGGATTTGGTTAACTATGCGTAACAGCTCGGTTATTAATGTTGTTTTTCCAACACCTTTGTCGCCTAATAAACAAACGTCTCCAACTACATAGGATTGTAGCAAAGTAGCAAGTACTTGGCGCTGATGCGGCAAATCGACAAATTTTCCGTTTAATTTTGTAGGTGATCTACATGGCATGCTTATTAGTACATCGTCCAGATGCACATCAACAACCGAATCTTTAGCACAACTACTTATACGTTGTACATTTTGGGTGCGAATACGGCCAAACGACATACTTGTAAACATTTCTTCGACTCGTTTTTGCTGTTCTAGCATTAGTATAGAATTGTAGGGATAGAGAGATACCAAGACGTCATACACGGTAAGCTGCGGATTATTTTCCTAAAAGGGGATTTCAACTACTTAACTACTTATTTGAGATTATTTCAGATTATACTATACCATCATTTGAACGCCTTGGCGTAGATTATGCAATGGGAAATCTGGCAGTTTAAGTTCTTCGCTAGTTGCTTGAAGGGTAAATGCACATTTAAGCAACTGTTTTAGTGCTGAGGACGGCACACAAGTCGATAATTTCAGTAGATTCTCGTACTGCTCTTCAAAGGTACATGATATTATGCTTCGCGACTGAAAGCGTGATCTTAGTGGTGGATCTAGTGGTGTGCCCTTATATTTCTGTGTGGGAAGTCCTATTGCCACTACTCGAAAGTCTTCTGAAACACGAAGTAAGCCCCAGTCTTCCAGCTGTTGTTGACTATGTGTCTAAAATTTTAGACGGCATTTATTGTTTCATATTATTTTAAAAAATTCTGAAAAGCACACCTTTAGCAACTTATCGTAACGATTCGATGCCATAAGAAATTGGCCACTTTCCAGATGCATTTCACGATTTTCGAGGAGATTGTTTAGTACCGGCAATACATTCCGTTCGGCATGCTCAACGCCATCTAGTATCAGCACTCGTCCATGCAAGGCAGCGCGAACTGCTGCCTGATCATGGTATTGGGCAGACTTGCCGTTGATCTCCCGACGTTGCTTAATATCGCTTTCGGTGGTGTCGCGACTTAGAGCAATATATTCAAATTCACGTTCCATAATTTCTAGAAATTGCATGACAAGTCGTCGACTCTCTGGTCCTGGTCTACCCAAGAGAAACATGTCTTGTTGCAAGGAATCTTTTTGTAACATCCAACGAAGGTGTTGAAGTGTTGTCTGATCCAATTTAACTGTCCCATCTTTTCCATAAGTTACTATAAGTTTACTTATCGAGAATGAGATAGAATTATATATTGAATCAAACTTTGATCTATTAATGAGTACATTATATGAATATACATATATAAAAGTCTTACCATACTTGCGTGGCACCAAATGCCCTTCCTTGGGCTTTGTTAAACGTACGTGTACATCGCCAATGGTTATTAACCTGCTATCTGATGCTTTTCTTATGTTCATTTCCATTCCATAAGTTTGACTCCAGGCAGTGTTCTGAAACCCATGACGCAATAGATAGCTGCCACGTGCATATAGATTCGATACCATCGTGATTTAAGAGAAAAAGGGTTTGAGCTCGGAAGAGTAAAATCGTAGGTCGTTTAAGGAAAGGAAACATTCAATTTGGCAAACTAAAGTGAAAAATTATTAGTAATTAGTTTTCAATTTGACGATGCCTAAATAGTATTTTGATTTTCCTAATGACTTTCTACTTTCATAATATATGTATGTAGGTTTAGTCAATATACATATGTATGTACATAAATAAACACATGCAGGATAAGTGAAGCAACTATGTATAAAAAAATATTCAATACTATTATTAATTTATTAATAAATCGAAGTAATTAGAATATCAGGATAAGTGAAGCAACTATACAAAAAATTTTCAATACTATTATTAATTTATTAATAAATCGAAGTAATTAGAATATCAGCAGAACTTCGAGATAAAAAAATGTAGTTTCTGTTAATCGATATCGATATCAATATCGTATTTTCAGACGCAAACCTCTAACACTAACAAGAGAAAACATAGACCGGACATAATGAACAAATTTTGCTAAAGCAGAAAATTTTAAGTTTTAAGTTGGCGGACCACTATACTTCGTATTTGCTCGGCTCGGTCGCTGGAGGTGAGTGAAAATACTGCACAACAAAAACTGTGCGCTGCTAGTAGAGCTGGAGAACCATCAATAGAAACGATACTCGATGGTTTTCCCAACGATGGTTTAAACCATCGATATTATCGATGGCTCCATCGAAACTTCTTGCTTTATTAAATTCATAGACATACATATGTTTATTGCAAATTAAATACATATTCACATACTATGTATACTAAAGTTTAACAAAGCCGGTACATTTAGTCCAGTCTTCTTGAAAATACACAATAAAGTGTTTCTATCAGTTGTTTAATAAAAAGAAATATAAAACATATCAAAAATTAAGAGATCCATTCACTTTCAAATCCTACTACATATAATCACTGACCAAACAACACATAGACTAGACATGTAGAGCAACGTTTTTCCACGCCCCAAAATCTGTCTAGCAGGGCCCGGCCAACTTCGTATTCGCTCGGCTTGGTATTGGCCGGCTCGGGTAATGAAAGATAGCATGACGAAATCAGTGCGCTCTAAGCACGCAAACGAAATGGTCATGTATGCGCTTTTCGTTTTTTGTCTTACTCTCCCTCTCTTTCTAATTCTCTCTCTCTCTCTCTCTCTCTCTCTCTCTCTCTCTCTCTCTCTCTCTCTCTCTCTCTCTCTCTCTCTCTCTCTCTCTCTCTCTCTCTCTCTCTGTGGGCTCTCAAATCATGAAGCTCAGCAGCGCACAAAAATTGAAATTTCTTCGCGACGGTCCCAGCTCTTTTCTTTTGATACCGAAATCTTAAAATCGTTTGCGACATTCATGCAAACAAAATGTTAGCGTTTCGATATATATTTATGGGAAGGGTATGAATGCGTTGAGGCGCATAAAGAATATGATCTCGCGACAGGCATGCACACACACACACTTGTAGTCCCTTGCTACATGTATGAGCATTTGTGACCTGCGTGCGTTACTCTTGCTGCTTGTAGCAATTTTAAAGCCCAGCAATTGCATTTTTGTCGGTCTTACGGACTGTCATAACCACTTTACACAGATGTACTATGTATGAACATACATATATACATAAGTACACTTATATATTATTATTGCTAACCATGTTTATAAATGTGTTTATATCTGTTAATTATTATATATAATTAAAATTATTGTATACACATTTTCAACCGAAAAAATTATCGTAAAACACTACTAACTAATAAATTGCTTTGCAATATATGAAATACACATATTATATTATACATATTATACTCAAGCTTTACTCATTATTGTCAAAAATTTCTAATTAAGTCAAAATGGCCCATTTGATAGTCACCCTACGATTCAAATCATACAAAATTTATAAACTACTAAATCCAGAGACAATTAGCTTGCCATCCCATACAAGCATACACATATGTATGTACACAAATGTATGTATGCATGTGCTCACTTCACAAGCTTAGCGGCAATCATATTCCAATCCAACGCAAATATATTAAATTTCTACTCATGTGCATATATATGGGTCGGATTGGAAGCAATATGCCTGGCGCCCACCAAATACTGAGCTCCAAGATCAGCACCTAAAACCAAATATGAGCTATGGCAGTGGCTGTTGCATGGTTGGGCCTGCAAGTCGGGCTTGGGAGTTGGATACTTAGTTTTCATTGATGGTAATATGAACAATAACATGTACCTATCCTTTTTGAAGAAGAATTTGCACCACAATGCAGAAAAACTAGGCCTAGAAGGGCGATCCCGATTGCATCAGGCAAATGACCAAAACAATAAACCGGGTATTGACTAGTCCTGGCTGATGTGGAACAGTCCAAATGTGGTAACGTTTTAGAAAATTTGTGGGCAAAATTGGGCGTGGCCATTCGGAAATGGTCAATATTCAATAAAAATGACCTCATCACGGCCCTATTGGAGGATTGGCAAAAAATCTCCAGCGAAATCACCCGAAAATGAGTAAACTCGATGGAATCACGATTCAAAGAGGTGATTAAACAAAAATTAGTTAAAATATTATCCGAATTTATAAATTTTTGGACAATAAAGTCATTGAAAGTGAAGTGCACGAAATAAGCTGTGACATGAAAAAGGGCTGTTTTTTAGTTTTGTTTCTTATTATTTATAATAGAAAAATAACTGAAAGCGTTAATACATAATAAATAACCAATAAATAAGACCTCATTTAAATTTTTTGGATATCTTTACTGGTTTAGCGGGAATACGGTTTCAAATTTTTACTATGCTGCTGCACGAAATAAGGTGTGAGCCACTGTATATATATGATCACTGACCAGAGAACACATAGACTAGACATGTAGAACAAATTTTTCTACACCTCGACACTGTTAAGTTGAGGGACCACTATTCTTCGTATTTGCTCGGCTCGGTCGCTGGAGGTTCAAGCAGTGAAAATGCTGCACGTCAAAAACAGTGCGCTATGAGCGCTCAATCGAAATGGTCACGATTTCGTATGAAGCACAGCTATGTGCCATTTGTCCTACTCTCTCTCTCTCAGTCCCTCTCTCTCGCTCTCTATGGTCGCTGAAATCATCACTCTCAGCCGCGAACAAAAATTTCAATTTTTGTTCGCGACGATCCCAGCTCTTTCCGTTTGTGTGAAGGGTATACCGAAATTTGTAAAGCGTTTGCCACGTTCATACAAAATGCTAGCTTTTTCATAATTATTTCTAAAAAGGGTATGAAAGTGTTGATGCTCATAATGAAAATGTTTTCGCGATGAGCATGCACACACACAGTCTTCGTTGCTACATGTATTATGAGCATTTGTATACCTGTGTGCGAAGCTCTTGCTGCCTGTAGCAATTTTAAAGCCCAGCATTTGCATTTGGTCGATCATGAGAAGTGCTCACATACATACATACATATGTATATATGTACATTTGATTGTGTGTACGCATGCGATGCGATGGATTAGCACTTGTAGAAGCATTTGTTTGCCTATTTGCCTTTACATGTGCGTGTGTGTATGTGCATGTGTGTATGCATGGGACATGAACATTGGCGTGTGCCTACCTCAACTTAGAATTGTCTGAATGATTTTGGGTTCGAAATGAAGAGGCGCGCTTATACATACATACATATGTATGTATTTATGTAAGAAGCTGATTAACTAAAGTGACAAGTGCATATGCCAATTCTTTGTGGCACTGTGACCGGCGAATAACTCATACTGTATGTGTATGTGTGTAGTATAGTTACTGGCGGGTAACTCGCGCTTATATTTAAGCACCTGGATTTAATTTTAATGATCGTGGGTTGGCTATCAGAAGGAATTAAAAAAAAAGTTTAGTACCTTATTAAGCTCAGTATACGAAATGGGATGCGATTTTTGATCCCTTGTGCCTGTTCATATATTAACATACATATACAGGTGCATGCCAATAAAAAAAAATTCTAAAAAGAATTGGCATATGCACTTGTCACTTTAGTTGATCAGCTACTTACATAAATACATACATACATATGTATGTATAAGCGCGCCTCTTCATTTCGAACCCAATATCATTCAGACAATTCTTAGTTGAGGTAGGCAGCCAAAGTTCACGTCCCATGCATACACACAAGCACGCTAAAGTTCACGTCCCATGCATACACACACGCACATGTAATGGCAAATAGGCAAACAAATGCTTCTACAAGTGCTATTCCATAATTGTGACCATCGCATCGCATGCGTACACACAATCAAATGTACATATATACATATAGGGAGAGTGTGTGTGTGCATGCTCATCGCGGAAATATTTTCATTATGAGCATCAACGCTTTCATACCCTTTTTAGAAATTATCATGAAAAATCTAGCATTTTGTATGAACGTGGCAAACGCTTTACAAATTTCGGTATACCCTTCACACAAACGGAAAGAGCTGGGATCGTCGCGAACAAAAATTGAAATTTTTGTTCGCGGCTGAGAGTGATGATTTCAGCGACCATAGAGAGCGAGAGAGAGGGACTGAGAGAGAGAGAGTAGGACAAATGGCACATAGCTGTGCTTCATACGGAATCGTGACCATTTCGATTGAGCGCTCATAGCGCACTGTTTTTGACGTGCAGCATTTTCACTGCTTGAACCTCCAGCGACCGAGCCGAGCAAATACGAAGAATAGTGGTCCCTCAACTTAACAGTGTCGAGGTGTAGAAAAATTTGTTCTACATGTCTAGTCTATGTGTTCTCTGGTCAGTGATATGATATATATATTTATATATTATTGATTTGTTTATTGTTTATTTGTTGTTAATACATATACATATATTGAATTTTATGTTTTATATATTTATCAAATTTATGAAATAATATTGAACAAATTCCTATTTAAATCAATTGTTTTTATGAATTGATGACCTCGGTAGGAAAACACACGATCATTGATACAAATTAAAAAGTACTTAAATAGAAACGCGATTCTGCAATGCAAACCCTAAATTGGTCAACCAATTCTAAGCTGAGGTTCATGTCCCCTGCATACACATATGCACATACACACACCACAGGCATGCAAATGCATCTATAAGTGATCTCCCATAACTGTTAGCTTCACAGCCCATGCGTACATACGATCAAATGCATAGACATATACATACATATGTATGCGAGCGCTCCTCAAGATCGACCAAATTCAAATGCTAGGGCCTAAAATTGCTACAGGCAGCAAGGCCTTCGCACGCACACAGGCATACTAATGGTCATCATTTAGCAAGGACTGTAGTGTGTGTGTGCACGCTCGTCCCGAATTCATATTCTTTATGCGTCTCAACGCTTTCATACCGTTCTCACAAATAATAACGAAAACGCAAATATTTTTTTACAAGCTTGGCGAACGGTTTGAAGAGTTAGGCATACTGTTCACACAGAAGGGAAGACATGGGTTCATGCTGCGAAGACATGCATACATACATATACATACATATTTGAGAGAGCAGAGAATAGAGAGAACGAGAGAGCAAGAACAAAAATGAGTATAGAGATATCGTTTATTCAACTATCTCGGTCGAGCGCATGAAGCGAAATGATTGTGCTTTCGTATATTTTCGTAGCCCGAACCTGAAAGTGAAGTGCCGACGAATACGAAGTTAATTGGGATCTAAGAGACAGTTTTTTCGGTGTTAAAAAAGATTGTACTACATGTCTAGTCTTTGTGTTCTCTGGTCAGTGCTACTACCCTAGTGTGGGAGCACTTAACTTATGTTTCCTTAGGATTCCAAACTCATATTCATACTCATTTTGTAATTAATTCACCAATTTTATTCGATTCTGCCGGATGTTTCTAACAGAAGGTCAGCAGGTCCTTTATTAATGCAGCTTTAACTTGTACTAGAGTTGAATTTGTAGTTGGATATGAAAATTAACTCAGTTAACTGTGCCAATCAATCATTTATTCCGATATATTGGTCATTTTGGCCATATCATTGCTGATTTAAAAGGCTTCCCAGTTCATTCCATTATTTACTTAGTTTTTTTTTTTTTTTTTTTTTAAAGGTAATCAAATTACTGATTAAAATTTTTAAGGTATTTACTATGGAAATTGGCTTTTACATACTGAATTTTTATTATCTTGGATCACTTTGCAGATCTCTGCTGAAGTGCCCGCCAAGCTTCAGCCGGCATAACGTAGCTAAATCTAACAAGTAAGAAGACTCTAGTCGAGACTGCTCGACTAGGAGATACCCTGAACCCTCCAAGCTGATATTCTTATCATTCTGCACTTCTTTTATGCACGCATACATACACATGCATTCACCCTCACGCGCCTGCGCTCTGCTAACTGCGTAGTAAGCAGCTACTGCGCTTGGGCTGCGCTGCAGTGTGGGCAATAGTATGGAAATTTATTTGATGAATAACTTTTTTTGTAGACATGCAATCTTAATGAAATCTTCGGAGCGTAATCATATGGTTAAAATGTGTGTACATTCTAAAGCACAAGTCTCTAGTACTTGTAATACGTTTTTTTGCAAATTGGGGGCGAAGGGGGCGTGGTATCCAAAATCTGTTGATTACAGAATGTTTGTATTCATCATATATATATATATACACAGTAAATCTGAAGTCTCCACATCTAATAGTACTCCGATGAGGCTCAAAAAACAAAATTAATTTTTCGATTATTCTCGATAAAAAAGTTATCGGATGAGTTATCGAAAAAATAAAGCAAACTCGTACTGCGTATGGTATACACGAGTATGCACAAAAAAAATTTCAGCTCTCTAGCTCTTATATCTTCTGAGATCTCGGCGTTCATACGGACGGACGGACGGACGGACAGACGGACAGGGCTATATCGACTCAGCTCATCGTGCTGATCAAGAATATATATACTTTATGGGGTCTGCGATGATTCCTTCTGCCTGTTACATACTTTTACACAAAAACATTATACCCTGATTTCCCATTTTCAATGGGTTCAGGGTATAAAAATATGACGTCACAGTTAACATTAATAGTAACGAAACTGCTCGTGACGCAACCTACTGTGTTTTTTAACACTGCGTGTGCATAACCTAAAGTGTGAGTATGTGTGGGTGTGACATATAATTTAATGCTATCGGCTCATTCAGTGCATAAATTACTTGTCAAGTCGACAAGCCGACGCCGAAGCAAGTCGGGAATTCAGTAAAAATTACCCCTATATCAATAACCTTGGTAGGGCCCTGTAAAATTTAAACACAGTAGCATGCTTTTATCAGAATTGATTATTAGATAATGAGCCAGTAAGTTACCTTTCAACGTTATTCTAAGCAGATATGCATATTTAATATTGTTATTCATGTTTGTAGTTACCATGTTTAATATCAACCAAAGCAAAAAATTAGTTATACTGGACTGTGATGGTGGGAGTGACGATGCTTGGGCACTACTTCTACTCCTTCGCGCCGAGGAATGTGGTATATTACAACTGTTGGCGGTAACCACCAACGGTTGCGGTAACACAACGTGCGAAAATGCTGCACGTAACATGAGACGCATCCTGATAGCTTACTCCAGAGAGGATGTGAGTACATGAAATTATCAAATTGCAAAGATTTCTTTCTTCTATGCGTATAAAAATAAGACTTTTACTCAATTCTTCATCCACCATAATTATAGTCATGCTCTTTATATCCCATATTAAATTGTTTATTGATTATTATTTCTTAACCGACTGGAAATGATTTCTAAAACGGGCGTTTATTACACACACACAGATGCATATAAGCACTCACGCATTAGCCGCAGCGTCGGTTTTTTATTGGAATTTAATTACATAATTGTTAATAATAATAATTGAATCTTCATTTTGAGACTCTAGCTGTAAAGATTGGGATACAGTGGACTAATAATGTCTTCGTACAGCAGCAAATTTTTTCTTTTGAACGAATAAAACATACATACATATGTATATAGCAAGTAAGTAAGCAAGTAGTATTAATATGTTGGCGCGCACTTTGATTGTGCTTTCTGCCTATATACTTGCATATTTTCCCTTTTCTCTATGCCTTCGTACTTATGCGTGTAGTTGTAGCGTTGGTGAGTAATGAGGTTGTATGTGTGTGGTTGTTTTGGTTGGTTTTGGCTCGGGTAATGAAAATATAGTATGACGTAATTAGTGCTCAGCAAGCGCTCAAACGCAACTCTCCCGTTCTTTTATGGTCCTCTCTTCTCTCCCTACGGTCTCTCAGACCATCAAACTCAGAAGAGCACAAAAATTGAAATTTGTTCGTGACGATCTTAGCTCTTTCTTTTTGAAAGAAGGATATATCGAAATCTTAAAGGCTTTTGCTACGCTCATGCTAAACTTTAGCGCTTTGATGATTATTTGTGGGAAGGGTATGAAAAAGTTGATGGGCATAAAAAAGAAGAGTTCACGACGGGCATGCTTACTCACACTTGCAGTCCATTGCCATATGTGTGAGCATTTAGGTGCCTGTGTTCGTAATTCATGTTGCCTGCTCAAATTGTAAAGCCCAAAGGTCGCCACAGACGTATGTACATATATACAGATGTATATTATGATATTATATATTATTTTTATTATATATTATATATTATTTAATATATTTTTATTATACCTAATCATGTTTATAAATGTGTACTAAAAGTTGCTTGTGCTATTTAGGTTCCAATTTATATGGGTGCAGTTGAACCTCTTGCTGGTTATGTTGATGCTGACAGAAAGTTATTCCATGGACGCGATGGATTCGGTGATTGCTTAAATGATGAAAACGCTTCGCATGTGTCTAGCTATGTGCAACCGCAACATGCAGTTGTGGCCATATATAAGTTTTGCAAGGATCGACCTCAACAAATCACTATTATTGCGGTGGGTCCACTAACTAATTTGGCACTTGGCTACACCATGTATGGTGAACACTTTGGACAATGTATCAAAGATATTTACATTATGGGCGGAAACTATCAAGGAGTCGGAAACTCATCACGATCTGCAGAGTTCAATTTCCATTCAGATCCAGAGGCTGCACATGCTGTGTTATTGAAAACCCGATGTCCAATTACTATACTGCCATGGGAACCGTGCACCAAAGAACGCTTCAACATACCTATTGTAGGTAAAAAAATTGCAATAAATTTTCCCTACGATTTGTAATATTAATAAGTTTCCCTTAGGACTGGCGACTGTATGAGCTTGGCAAATATGCTGCTGTTAACAAACACCATGCAATAGATCTACTTAACAAAGTAGAAAACGCACAGTATGAGATCGATAATTGGAGTCCCTGTGATGCTTTGTTAGTAGCTGCATGTCTTTTTGACAAACAGTTTATTAAAAAGTCTAGTACTTGGCACGCTACCGTAGACCTTACAGGTACTCATACTCGAGGCCAAATGGTTCTTGATCATTTAAGAGAGTGTAAAAAGTTTCCAGAGAATGTTCGCATAATTGAATTTGTCGATGATGACTTCTTTAAATATATAGTAGAGTGGGTGGCTGGATTGCGTGCTACTTTAGACATTAATAAATAATAATAATAGAGAACATCTAATGTCAAGAATAGGAAAGCAAAGCCGAATACTTTAATTGAATTGTAGACTATAATGTCGTTGTGAATAAAGTGTTTTGCTTAATCATTTCTGAACTTAATTAACATAACTATTAGGGCAAGATGAATTTAAACATATGCAAACTAAATTAAGAGATCTCCTGAACCCTGATTATATTATTAAAATGCGTATATTTGCCATGCACTGTTCTCTAATATTTAATATACGCATATTAAAATTTTCGGTAACGTTTTTTTATCGATTGTTGGATATAAACTCGATATAAACTTATATATTCTAAGATCGACGCGTTAAAACATATGGAAAGACGGGCGGACGGACAAGGCTAAATCGACTCAGCTCTTCGCCTTGAACAAGAATATATATACTTTGTGGGGTCTGATTCGCCTCCTTCTACATGTTACATACATTTTATCAAAACCATTATATCCTGATTTCCCATTTTCAATGGGTTCAGAATGTAAGAAATTTATATTCGAGATTGCTTGACTACAAGAACCCTTCGGAGCCCGGAACCCTTCGAGCAACTTATAATTCAATAATTATTTGCGCACTCGCACACACACAAACGCACGCATTGGCTGTGTGCTTACTATGGAAATTTAATTATTTAATAACTTTTCTTGTCCATATACTATCTTCATGAAACTTTTAGATTATGATTATAACGTATTCATGCATTTGTCAAATTAAATATCTCTTGCATTTGAAATACTCATTTTACAAAGGTGATGGTTAGTTAGTCGGTTAAAAATCAAAGTTCCATTAAATACATATAAATATACTATAAGGCGGCTCATCGAACCGCCTCACATACCAAAAACTTGAGGCCGCAGGCGTTCAAATGCGACGAAGGTACCCGCGCAAGCCGCAGCGATCGGCAATGCAACCCTGCCCTCGCGGCGAAAGCTCGATGGGCCGACGCCATAGTGAGTTGCATTGCCGTCGCCGAGAGGAACCGCTCGGCCGATGTGAGAAGGTGGATCAAGAGCGGGAGAAGGTTATTAGTTAGGGAGCGGCCAATAGCAACAGCTGAGCGTCGAGAAAGAGAGCGTGCAGTATTGAAGTGCCAATAAAGAATGGCTTGAGATTGAAATATGCTGTGATGTTTTATTGCTGACTAGTAAACTAACCCTGTGGTTAGGGTTTCACGCCTTGATAGTCGGAGCAATATGGATGCCAAGATTGAGGACGAGCTGAAAGCTTTCGCGTGCCGTTCCTCGTTGCAGCGATCGCTGCAGTAACGACATAGGGCGTTGCCGCAGCCGTTGACTTCTAATCAGTCCCCAATAGTTGAGTGCCAGGCACCCAATTCACTAAAAGAAGCGTTAGCCCAAATAGTAGTTACCCTAGAGGGTTTGTCTGCCTTATTTGGGGGTCAGCGGCATATAAATGCCTTAATGAGAGAGGAGCTGGCTAGGCTGGGTAGTCTCTACAAGACGGCTGAAGCGTTCTGTAATCGACCGGCTCAAAACTGTGACACAGCAGGAAGCAGAGAAAAACTCTCTCAAAAAAGCCGAGGACTAATAAAAGCACAGCGAATCCAATAGAACCAATGGCTCTGCGGGCTGTAACTGATAAATCCAATCAGGCAGGTCGACAAACAAATTCGAACAGCTGGACAGTCGTTGAGGGATGCAAGCCTCTGCAAAAACCGACCCAGAAGTGATGCTATCGCGAGTTTAGGTGTAGGTGGTTGCAGCTATGCGGACATGCTTCGCATAGTCAAGAGCGACCCTAATCTAAAACATCTGAGCTGCGATGTTCAGAGCATTAGGAAGACAGCTAAGGGGGACCTTTTGTTGCTATTGAGCTGGAAGCCGGAGCATAGCGCTTAAGGCAAGGCCTAGGGGGAACGAGCAGTAGTTAAAACACACCGAATCGGCTCAGATTGAGATTTGTGATCTAGATGAGCAAGCTAGCAAGAAAAAGATCTTGGAGACAATCAGGGTTGAACTGAAGGATAGCTCACTTTCCATTAAGACCGTCAAATCGCTTCGGCCTGCGTTGGGTGGACAGCAAAGAGATACAGTTGCTCTTCCAGTTGGAAAAGCTAAAACTTTTCTCTAGCTGTCCAAAATTAGAATAGAATGGGTCGTATGCCGTATCCGAGCCGACCAGCCTAAACGCTGTTTCAAGTGCCTCGATTATGGTCAAATTGCAGCCAACTGCGTCAGCGACCGTGACCTATAGGGCGCCTGTTTCAGGTGTGGAGATATGTGTCACAGTGTAAAAACATGCACCAAGCCACCAAAATGTAGGCTCTCTCAATGGGCTCGTACGTGGCCGATATAGTAACTTATGGCTCTTCAGTTGCTATCTGGCTCCCAGCATTCAGCTCAGTGAATTCGCAACGATGCTAGAGGAGCTTGCCGAGGATGCTAGGAGTCGGAAGACCATTTTAGCTGGAGATTTTAACGCATGGGCGTAAGAATGGGGCAGCCACACAACAAATGCCAGATGCCGTATCCTACTAGGCTGGATACGGATCTGTAATTGACATTACTTTTGTCACTTCAGCCCTCTATCGGGAAGCAACATAGCTATACGGGCAGCGATCATACGGCACTTCTGTTCATAATAGGAGAGGCACCTGCCACGGCGTCAACCTTATGGAGAGAATCGTATCGACTGGATACTTTTGATCCCGCGGTCTTTTCAGACGAAGAAATTTTAGTAGCTCTCAGAGGTCTTAGAACTATCACAGCTCCAGGGCCGGACGGGAATCCCAAATCGTGCACTAAAGCTAGCTTCGCCTTGCACCCTAGAATGTTTAATTCAGAAGACGTTCCCTGCAAACCACTAGAGGAGTCATCATCGTATAGACCAATCTGTCTCGTAGACCCCATGGGAAATGTTTTTGAGAAACTGATTTTCTCTAGACTGGAGACTCCTATTGCTAGCGCCGGAGGCCTGTCACCTAATCAATTTGGTTTTCGGAAGGCCCGGTCAACAATTGATGCGCTAGAAAAAGTTGGCACCAGAAGGAGCCACGGAACAAATCAATACTGCATCATCGCGACCCTGGATGGATAAAGAATGCCTTCAACAGAGCTGTTGGGATATGATACTGGATGCGCTATCACAATATAATATCCCTAAATATCTCAAAGAGATAATAAAGAGCTACTTCAGAGGAAGAACACTGGTATACAACACGAGTGAGGGTCCCCAAACTCATACAGTGTCAGCTGGAGTACCCCAAAGCTCATTGCTGTGGCCTCTCCTATGGAATATTATGTTTCAATGGCGTATTGCGCTTGGAACTTCCAGCAGGTGCACATAAGTAGCTTTGTTGATGATGTAGCTGTCGTCACCATAGGCAAGGAGCTTAAAGATACTGAGGATATGTGTAGCGCAAGTATCAACCGCATACGAAGCTGGTTGACAGGACCTGGGCACGAGCTAGCGGCACTCAAAACCGAAGCCGTCCTAGTCAGCAGTCGCAAAAGAGTGGAAACTACCAATATAAAGATCGGCAGCGTCACCATTGCAACAAAGAGGGCGATAAAGTATCTTGGTGTCATGATAGACACAAGATTAACATTCCGCGAGCATGTGCATCAAAGGCAGCTGATTCTTGTAGAGCTTTGTCAATAATTGTGCTTGAAATATGAGGACCAGAACCGCAACGACGTCTCCTTCTAATGGGCGTCATAACGTCCGCCATCTTCTACACTGCGCCGATATGGACAAGAGATGGCAACGCCAAGCTACAGCCGGGGCATTTCCGCCACCTACAGATTTAGCGTAATCAGAGTCTGCTGCGCGTTCCAAACAGTCTTTGACGACGCGGCGCTCGACGTAGCCAGCATGGTGCCTCTGAAGGACTTAGTTGCTGACGCAATAGATCAGAGCACACGCAACGAGCTCAGAGCGAACAGCATTGCACGATGGCAAAGAATGTGGAACATCTCCACTAATTTTTATCAGTCACAGATTCTGTCGGGACATGGATGCTTTCGGAGCTACTTGAAGCGCTTAGGCCACGAAGAAACAGACGTATGCTCTTGGTGCGAGCGAGGTCTGGTGGGGGACGCTAACCACGTCTTATTCAAATGTGGACGCTTCCTAGAGGAGAGGCGCTGTCTGGAAGAAGCAGTGGGCCGCTCCATCGGAGCGGACATGGTCAACGTAATGAAATGAATGAAATCGTAGGAAGCTTATAAGTACCGTCGTGGCCACTATCATGGTGGAGCTTCGCAGAATCGAGCGAAGACGAGCTATCAAAAGCTAAGGGAGTGCAAAGTGCTTACGAAGCAATGCTTTACGGCCGTCCCGCACGCATCGTGCGCTCATCATCAACATCATCAAGTAAGTATTTGACCTAACGGTAAACACAGTCGTCGGCTGATCGCACATTTGTCTCTAGAGTAAGAAACCGAATGTTCTGGATTATGTACATGCATACATTCCATATGAAACAGACGTAAACATAGAAGCATAAGGAGACATCCAGAACATTCGATACGTAATAGAAGTAAGTATATAAGCATGCTGTAAATCGAGCCAGAATTCATTCTGTAAGTTCATTGTGTAAGATCAATGTCAGTGTGTCGGCTCGCTCAGTTAAGTTTAAATCGTCGCGGAACGTGAATATTTTTGTTGTGTTAAATAAACTTATTGCGTTGCACCTACATATACCGTGTTTCATTTAAGATAACCCTAAACAGGTTATGGGCCCGGACAGTGCTAAACGTGTAATGTAGTGTGAAATCGAGTGCAAGTACAAAAGTGAATTAGTGGCAAATTTGTAACTAAAGAAAGACAATGAAAATGGAGCCATTAAATATGAGAATTGAACGATTACGCGACAAAGACAATTGGCATTTGTGGTGTTTTATGATTCGTACGCTATTGGAAGAAGACGACGATGTTCTTGCCGTTTGTGAAGGTAGTTTGACGTGTCCGACACAGGAGTCTGCAACATACGAGAGAGACTCGAAAAGGTTCTTGAAAGCTGATAAGACTGCAAGGAAAATAATTATTCATTCTATCGAGAGAGGACCGATGGAATTGATTGTGAGCTGCAAAACAGCAAGAGAAATGTGTATAAAATTGACTTCAGTGTATGATATGAAATCAGAAGAAAATTTATCGGCTATTCAGAAACAGTTTTTTGATTTCAAATGGATTGAAAGTGAGAGTGTGGACTACAATATTTCAAAGTTGGAAGTTTTGTGGAGCAAGATGAAAAATCTTGGAAGTGCTGCGCCTGAAACAATATTAATGTCGCGAATCCTGTCATCTTTGCCTCAAAAGTTTAACTATTTTCATAGTGCGTGGGATTCGGTCGAAGACAGCAAAAGAACATTGAACAATTTGACGACTCGTTTAATGACAGAAGAAATGCGGTCAAAAGAACAAGAAGTGGTACCTGAAGAGTCAACAGCGTTAGTTGCCGGCAACGAAAAAAATAAAAGAGAACATGAAAATAAGAAGAAAATTATGAAGTGCTATAACTGCGGCGTGATGGGACATCTGAATAAGGACTGCTACAGGTGTTATATATGCAAGAAGAAAGGCCACAAGAGCAACACCTGTCACCAAAGGAGAAATGCAGGAAGTCAAGCGGAAAATAATCAAGGAGAATCGGGTGAATCATCGAGGAAAGGATTGATTGCGAGCAGGGACGGCAGAGAAGATGACGTGTGGGCGATCGACTCAGGAGCTTCTGATCACATGTCAAGGCGTCGAGATTGGTAATCTACTTATGAAGAATTTTTGGAGCCCCTGAGGATAGGCGTAGGTAACGGTAAATATATCACGGCGCACGGAAAAGGTAATATTGATATTGAAACTTATGTCAATAATAATAAAAGGGCGACGACAATGTTTGATGTTTTGTATGTTCCGGAAATAGTTTACAATTTATTTTCTATTATGTCAGCTGCAAAAAGGGGTGTTGATTGCCTTATCAAAAATAAAGGAACACAGTGTTTGTTGAGACGTGATAATAAAATAATTGCAACGGGCTCTAGGTTCGGAAACTTATTAACATTAGATGCGAATGTTTTGATGCCAAAATTGTGTAATTTAACAAGAAAAATAGAATCGAAAGAAAGTGATTCTTTACAAGTATGGCACGAGAGGTTTTGTCATCAAAACGTTCGACATGTTCGCGATTATTTGAAAAATAAGAATATTGATTTTCTAGAAAATGATTTCTTTTGTGAAGGATGTGCTTATGGGAAGCAGCATCGGCTAACATTTCACAAAAATATTGACCGTGCAACAAAGACACGAAAGATAATTCATACTGATGTTTGCGGTCCGATAGAGGTAGAGTCTATTGGTAAAAAGTTGTATTTTGTTAGCTTTAAAGATGATTATTCAAGTTATCGGGAAGTTTATTTTATACGTCATAAGTCGGAAGTATTTGAAAAACTCCAAATTTTTATTCAGGCAGTTCAGAATCAATTTCATGAAAAAATTAAAGAAATTTAAATTGTTCTTTAATAAGAAGGGAATAAAACATATTGTTAATGCTCCTTATACACCTGAACAGAATGGAGTTGCGGAACGTGAGAATAGAACTATTATTGAAGCTGCACAATCAATGTTGCATTCTAATTCTGAGTTACCATTATTTCTATGGGCAGAAGCAGTAAACACTGCAGTTTTTGTAATTAACCGCACAGGTCCAACAAAACATGGGAATAAAACTCGATATGAGTTGTGGTTCAAGAAAGAGCCAGATATCGGAAATCTTAAAATTTTCGGGACTGAATGTTTTGTACATGTACCAAAAGAAAAAAGGAGAAAATTAGATAAAAAGTCTATTAAAAGATTTATAGTAGGATACGTTGAAAATTGCAAAGGATATCGTGTATATGTTCCAAATATGAGAGATGTAATTATAAGTAGAGATGTATGTTTTAAACCAGAAAACTTTACAGCTCAGTTTAAAAAACCTGAAATTTTAGTTGACAATTCTGAAAGTGAGACTAATGAAAGTGAATACGAAAATAATAAAATTGAAGATGAATCAACTGAACATAATAATAGTGAAATAGGTCGGCAATTGCGAGATAGATCACAGATTCGTATGACAGATTTTTATGGTTGCCCTGTTACATTTATTACACAAAGCTTGCCTTTAAATTATAATGAAGCGTTAAAGTCTGATGATAAGGAGTACTGGCAAACTGCGATGCAAGAAGAAGTTAATTCTTTACATGAAAATAGAACTTGGGTTCTTGTTCCAAAACCTGAAAATAAAAAGGTTATCAATAGTAGATGGGTTTATACAAAGAAGCTCAATCCAGACGGCTCGGAAAGGTATAAAGCGCGTTTAGTTATTAAGGGTTATTCACAAAAGGAAGGGATCGATTATAAAGAGACTTTTAGCCCTGTAGTTAGAATTGATACCGTGAGATTCCTGTTAAGTGTAGCTGCTCAAGAAAATCTATTTCTTGGTATATGGTATCTATATGGTACTCTTAAGGAAAATATTTATATGCATCAGCCAGAGGGTTTCGAAGATGGTACCTCTTCTGTTTGCAAATTGTTGAAGAGTTTGTATGGGTTAAAACAAGCTCCGAGGTGCTGGACAGAGCATTTTGCAAATGTTATTAATAATCTGGGATTTACACAAAGTATTGCAGATCCATGTTTTTATATATACTCTAAGAATAATGACAGAATTTTGTTAACGATTTATGTAGATGACGGGTTAATTGCTGCATCCAATGAATTTTTAATTGATAATCTATTTGAGAATTTGAGCAAGGAATTTAAAATAACAAATACAAAAAATGTAACATGCTTCTTAGGAATAGAAATACTGAAGCAGCCAAATGGTTCTATCTTCATATATCAAGGAAATTATATAAGGAAAATTTTAGAAAAATTTAATATGATAAATGCGAACATTGTCCCCACGCCAGTTGAATGTAATTATGATGAAAATGTATCTGAACAAAATAATTGTAATGCACCTTACCGCGAAGCAATAGGAAATTTAATGTTTTTACAAGTTGTTTCAAGGCCAGATATAAGTTTTTCTGTTAATGTAGTTTCCCGAGAGCTAGAAAACCCGAAGCAGCATCACTGGACGTTAGTTAAGAGAATATTTCGTTATTTTAAAGGAACGATGGATTTGGGAATTTTATACAGTAAAAATAATAATATTTTTGAGACATATTGTGATGCTGATTATGCAGGTGATAAGAAAACTCGGAAATCTACATCTGGAATTTTATGTAAATATGCGAATGCTGCAATAACATGGCAAAGTAAAAAACAACAATGTGTAGCTTTATCAACAACAGAAGCCGAATATGTAAGTGCAGCTCTAGCAAGTAAGGAAATGATATGGCTAAAGAAATTGTTTTTTGATTGTAACATTAATTTAAGTAACTACATCTTGTTTATAGATAATATAAGTGCGATTAAGCTAATCAAAAATCCTATATTTCATCAACGAAGCAAACATATAGATGTTAAATATCATTATACACGGGGTCAGGGAGCCCGTTGAAAATGGGAAATCAGGGTATAATGGTTTTGTTAAAAGTATGTAACACGCAGAAGGAGGCGACCCCACAAAGTATATATATTCTTGATCAGGACGACAAGCTGATTCGATTTGGCCCTGTCCGTCTGTCTGTCCGTCCGTCCGTCCGTCCGTCCGTATGTATGTATGAGCGCGTCGATCTCAGAAGATATAAGAAATTTTTTTTCCTAGGTCCGTGTGTATCACGCGCATATCGAGCTTATCACTAAAAATCGATAGCAACTCCCGATATTTTATTATCGATTAAGTTTTTAGTTTTTATACCCTGAACCCATTGAAAATGGTTTTGTTAAAAGTACGTAACAGGCAGAAGGAGGCGTGGCAGACCCCACAAAGTATATATATTTTTGATCAGGGCGACAAGCTGAGTCGATTTGGCCCTGTCCGTCTGTCTGTCCGTCCGTCCGTATGTATGAACGCGTCGATTTCAGAAGATATAAGAGCTAGAGACTTCAACTTTTTTTTAAAATGTCCGTATATATCACGCGCATATCGAGTTTATCACTAAAAAACGATAACTTATTCCGATACTTTTTTATCGATAAAAACCCTTATCGAAGATCACTTAAATAATTATATCTCCTACATCTTTCAAGCTAGAGTCTCCAGATTTAAAATGTATATAAAGATGTATTTTATACAATTTCAGTTTTTATTAAAATTTACCCCCCACCCCTAAATCCACTCCCTCACCCTCATCTTTGTAAAAGTCGTATATCAAATACTAGAGACTTGTGCTTCGGTATACACATACATTTTAACATTATGATTACGTTCTGAAAGTTTCATTACGATCGTACGTCTAGAAATGAAATTATTCAACAAATAAGTTCTCCTAATATTGCCAACACTGCAGCGCAACCAAAGAGCAATCGCCTGTATATGTGAGTGTGTGTATGCGTGTGTTTGTTTGTATGCGTGTGTGTGTGCTAATTATTATTGAAATATCAGTTGCTTGTAGGGTTGAGGGGATCTCGTAGTCGAGCAGTCTCGACTAGAGCTTTCTTTCTTGTTTAATTATATCTTCTACACCTTTAGAGCTAGAGCTTCCAAATTTTAAATGTAGACTTATGTGTATTATATATAATTTCGGTTTTTGTTAAAATTTACCGCCCACCCCTGAATTCACCCCGTCACCCTCACATTTGTAAAGGGCGTATTTCAAGTACTAGAGACTTCTGCTTTGGAATGTACATACATCTGAACTATATAAATAAGTTCTAAAAGTTTCATTAAGATCGTACGTCTAGAAATTAAATTATTCAACAAATGAATTCGTATCATACTGCCCACACTGCAGCGCAGCCCAAGCGCAGTCGCTGCTTACTGTGCAGTTAACAGAGCGCGTTCTAATACGTGAGTGTGTATGTATGTGTGCCTAAACGAAGTGTAGAGTGAGTAGATTATCAGATTGGAGAGTTCAGGGTATCTCCTAGTCGAGCAGTCTCGACTAGAGTTTTCTTACTTGTTTTATACGCGATTTATTTGAAAAAGGTGAAATAGATGTAAAATATGTAAAGAGTGAAGAACAAATCTCTGACATTTTTACTAAAGCTTTGCCAAAGCCCAAATTTTTATATCTAAGAGAGAAATTAGGAATGAAGAATAAAGAACAAATTTGTTATAGAGATGTTGAGTTTTAGGGAGGATGTTGTGGAATAATCTCAAAAAACTCATCATCAACATCATCAAGTAAGCATTTGACCTAACTGTAAACACAGTCGTCGGCTGATCGCTAGAATAAGAAACCGAATGTTCTGGATTATGTACATGCATACATTCCATATGAAACATCCAGAGACATCCAGAACATTCGATACGTAATAGAAGTAAGTATATAAGCATGCTGCAAATCGAGCCAGAATTCATTCTGTAAGATCATTGTGTAAGATCAATGTCAGTGTGTCGGCTCGGTCAGTTAAGTTCAAATCGTCGCGGTACGTGAAGTAGTGTACTTGTTACTGAATATTTTTGTTGTGTGAAATAAACTTATTGCGTTGCACCTACATATACCGTTTTTCATTTAAGATAACCCTCAACACAAATAAGCTAAGACTGTCGACAATCTAAGGAGGCTGGAGAGTCCAGTCAGACATTCAAAGGGAGAACCCAATGAGTAGAACTGATTTGGGCCAGTTTATATTCGGACTAGAGAGAGTTTTTATCTTTTGTTACTAAATTATATAAAATATATTTCATTGAACATAAAGTTGTTTGAAGAACCCACCACAGGGTTCCCAATCACAAGTGCTCTAATGTGGGAGAGCTTAACTTATATATACATATATATAGTAAGGTGTATATGAGAACAGATATATATACATATATGCGTGCACATGAACATATATGTATATATGAGGGAATGTAATGGTATATACATATGTATGTATGCACGAGTAAATATACGAGAATATTTTTATATGTATGTGCGAGCAGTAGTTTATTTTTTAGTACCTGATATTTTCTCTGAGTGACAAGTCGGGCATACCCTGTGAGCTAGAAAAGCTAGAAAAAAATAAAATAAAATTAAAACAAATATAAATATATGTAAATATATAATAAAATAAAATAATAAATAAAATAAATAACAAGTAAGAAAACTCTAGTCGAGAGCGCTCGACTAGATACTACCCTGAACCAAACTAACAGAAAAGAACATTTAGTATGGTTCAAATTTCAATTTCGATGTATTTAAAAATATAAATGAAATAGAAAACTCATTTAATTAAATATATAAAAATTTTGAAACAATTAAAAAAAAAACTACGACACGCTCTGGGTTTGAACCCGAGACCTCGTGATCAAGCGCCGCGCTTTCTGCCTTGACGCCACCCTTCTGCTCTGATTGTCAATGTCAAAACTGAAATAGATTCACTGCTACAGCGCCATCTACCAAATCTAAGTCAAACTAACTGCTGATGTGACTTTAAGAATGTGCTAGAAGAACCAAACTAATAAAAACGTACATATAGTATGGTTAAAATTTCAATTTCGATTTTTGAAAAAATATAAGAGAAATATAATCATATATATAAAACTCCTCTGTTCTTATTTGCAATGTCAAAACTGAAATAGATTCACTGATGCAACGCCATCTAGCAGAACTAAACGAAACTAACTGCTGATGTGATTCTAAAAATGTGCTAGAAGATGTTTGAATGTATGTGTGCACACGTATTGGAAAACTGCTGTTGCTGCAGCACGTGCGTTTGTTAATTGGCCAAACATTTTGTTATTTTTTAACGTCAATTGACTAAACCGAATTTAATGAAACTTTCAGCATATGATCTACATATTCTATTGAATATTTGGCATTTAAAAAAAAACATGTCAAATCATTCACAATTAGCTATACTAGCATCTGACCTTCACTGGGGATTCTGGTGAATTTGGAGCCGGTATCCAAAATATAACAAAAACCGAAATTGTATAAAATGCATTGGAATATATTTTTTGGAGACTATAGCTCTAAAAATGTAGGAGATATAAATTTATAACCTATTGCGCTTGGGTTGCGCTGCATTGTTGGCAATATTATGAGAACTTATTTGTTGAATAATTTAATTTCTAGACGATCGTAATGAAACTTTCAGAACGTAATCATGATGTTTAATGTATGTGTATACCGAAGCACAAGTCTCTAGTATTTGATATACGACTTTTACAAAGATGATGGTGAGGGGGTGGATTTAGGGGTGGGGGGTAAATTTTAACAAAAACCGAAATTGTCTAAAATTCATCTTAATATATATTTTAAATTTGGAGACTCTAGCTTGAAAGATGTAGGAGATATAATTATTTAAGTGATCTTCGATAAGGTTTTTTATCGATAAAAAATATCGGAATGAGTTATCGTTTTTTAGTGATAAACTCGATATGCGCGCTGTAAAATTTCCAGCGCTTTTTATATATCAAATGCAACTATGCAACAGCTGACTTTGAGTATGTATAAAATATTAATGGTAGTCCCTAAATTAAAAAAAAGAAATACTATTCAATCTAGTTGAAGTATATATATTCAATAAATAAAAGAAAATTTTAAATTGTAAACGAAATTTTTTTTGAATAAATGCCAAAAAAATTTTACCCATAGTGCACCGGTGCCAGCACTTCGTTCGTGCTTATTTCAGAAAGACCGGAAGTTGCAGTCTATATTTTCAAAAATATGTTATACACTGGCCCATCGAAGGAGCAGAGTCCTTTTGGAAGGACACACCGCCAGTCAGGTTGTCACTCTGACCGGTGTGTCGGACTGCATGACTGCTTACCAACTAAAAAATCCTTCTCTTCTGGGGCTCGAATCCACCTTGGAACCAGGAGTTATCCCGCATTAACCTTCAAGGTGGAATGAGCGTTGCCTCTGTATGCCTGCGTCCAAGTCATACGTCTTTCGCCGCAGAACCTTTTCGGCGAAGTCATAGACGTTATTACAAACTTCTATGCTGGTGCACATTTGCTGTAGTAGTGTCTCCACTTTGACTTCACCGACTGTTTTTGCCTGGTCGATTTTTTCCTCCTAACACATTTTGCAGTTGAAGAAAGTGTGTTCTGCATCGTCCATTGTATTTTCACAGTAAATACAGCTAGATTCGGCTTTTTTAGATACTTTCGAAAGTATCCATATCCGGAGAGTAGTTGTGTCAAATAGAACGACGTTTCACCGTGTTTTCTATTTATCCACTTCTCTAATCGGGGATTATTCTAGCGGTCCATCTTCCATACCTTTCGCATGACCATCTCGCCTTCCACGAGACTATGGTTTGCTGTCGTATACTCTTTGCCGCCTGTTCTGAGATTTCTCCTTTTTGCCGAAGATTCCATATTTTTCGCGCTCTTGGGCAAGCAAGTCAATCGGTATGACTGCTGCTATTGCAGTCACGGCTGCCCCTGAGACTGTGCGGTACGCCGTTTTTATTCTTAGTGCTGCTCTTCGTTACATATAACATCAGTTTTCGCCTTACATTCGCTTTTAAGGTGTCTGCCCATACTTCACTTCCATATAGCAATATTGCATTTGTCGCTTCCATGAGGAGTCTTCGTTTTCCTGCCGTCGGGCCGTCGACGTTTGCCATCAGCCTACTTAGAGACCCCGTTGTTATCGCTGTTTTCCGCGTGGCATGCTTCAGCTGTACCTAGAAGGTAAGTTCACTGTCTACTCTATAAGGTTTCCAGTCTAAGGATGTCGTCGTAGCTGATATTCCAAAGGTAATAATAATAATAGCAATAATAATAATAAAAAAATTAATTAATATATATTTAAAATTTGGAGACTCTCGCTTTGAAGATGTAGGAGGTTTAATTTTATATTTTTCGATTTTTAGTGATAAATTCGATATGCGCGCGAGATATGCACGGCTTCAGTTGAAGGAAACATCAAAGCGTCCGGCTACCGTCACTGGCAAAGATGGAAGGAGGTGAGTGCCAAGGCACGGGGCTCAGAATAACGAAGAGTTGGTGGCAATAATTCGAGAGCTTGGGCTAGAGTGCGACAGTCGCGTGGATGACCTACGGAAGAGGCTGTCAACATTTATACAGAGTGGCAAGGGTAAGAAAGTTCGGCAGACGTAAGACGACCCATTTCCCCAAGGGAGCAGATACACTCCCGGGGGTACGGTAAAAAGTATGTGGGCGCACCTACCAGAAGTCGGAGAAGAGCTCGAATTGGCCCCAACGTCGACGTTGAGTCTAAAGGTCGTTCGCCTGGAGGACCAAATACGGGCTCGTCATCAGCGACAGGGCGAAAGATTTAAAGACTGTTTCATCGAGCTCAGGCTGTTGATGCGCCAGACAAGGTACAGCGCGGAGCATGAGCTACATAGGGTATATGAAAACGCCGCACCTGAATATAGATTGTACGTGAGGCGTCATGACTTGTTGACACAGTTGACTCAGAGAAGGAGCTGGGAGAAGAAATCTGTGGGGAGCCATTCGAGGGCGGCTAGGATGAGGCCAACTGATACTCGGCCTGGAAACCCGTTCGGTACGCAAGTGCCGGAGCCGTGGGTTGAGCGGCAAAGCCTGGAACACGCCGCATCGACAACAACTCCACCAACGGAGGTGATACGCCGCATAATAGCCCAGGATTCCGGATTCGGTTTCGATCCGCGCCAGGTGTGCTACCGATGTGCGCAAGTTGGGCTTTTCGCGAGGGAATGTCGCAACGCGAAGGTGCTGTTTTGTCGATGGACTGAGGAACAAGAGGACGCGTTGCAGAAACTAAAGGAAAGTTTGACGACAGCACCAGTCTTAGCATGCCCCGACTTCTTGGAGAGACTCGTACTACAAACCGACGCCAGTGATTGCGGTTTGGGCGCGGTGTTGATCCAGGAAATCGAGGAACAAGAACGAGTTATAGCCTACGCCAGCCGAAGATTGATAAAGGCAGAGATGAACTATTTGGCCACGGAGAAAGAGTGCCTTGCGATCGTTTGGGCGATCAGAAAGATGCGTCGCTATCTGGAGGGCTACAGGTTCGACGTGGTCACGGATCACCTGGCACTAAAATGGCTGAAATCCATGGAGAGCCCCACAGGCAGAATCCCGCGATGGGCATTGGAGCTACAACAATACCAATTTGATGTCCATTATCATCGTGGGAACCTGAACATGGTGGCCGACACACTGTGTCGCCAGCCCTTAGAGAGCTTTCAACAAGCGGTGGAGGTCTGCCCCCCTTTAAATGGATAGCGAGAGCATCGCCAGGGAACCAGAGAAGTTCAGGACGGACGACGAGGCTTACATCAACTGGAAGCTATGCGTCCCCGATAGCCAAAGGAGCCGAGTGTTGCATGCCATGATTCGTCTCCCCCAAACGCGGTGAACGAAAAAGAAGGGTGGCCAACTCAAGCCTTTGTATCAGATGGACATCGAAATGGAAAACGAGAACATCGAAATCAACAGCGAAGGGGAGATGGAGGAAGAGGAAACGGCCTGTGTCGAGAATGTGAGTGGATGAAAGTGGACTTCACCACCATCTATGACTAGATACCTCAGTCGCGAGGATAGCCGCCATATGTAGAGGAACAACCCTCTTATCCACCGCCACCAGCGATATCGGGACTAGAGGTAGTTGCCGCCCCCCAGAACGAAGGCGAAGACGAGGAGACGAGCCCGACGCTGTGGTCCGAAGAAGCAGGGACACGGAATCAGGTGGAGCTCAATGAGGGACCAGTCACCGTCGTGGGGCGAGGTGTTGGCAGGGAACGCAGTCCCTCCGTCGTGGCGCGCCAGCGACGGCGGGGTGGGGAGGAGAGAGCGAGAACCACGAAGTTTGAGGCGGTGACGGGCTCGACGCTGCTTTGGGCGAAGTCCGTCAGGGAGCCCTGAGAACCAGGTTCCGAGAGCCGACTTGGTGGGCGTGGCGGAGAAGTTGCGTAGGCTAACCAACCGCCCCGGTGGAAAAGAACGTTGGGAAACGGCCGAACGCAGCCGACGACGGCCACGGCAGACACAGAGCATCCCCCGAAGGCACGATCGGGGCCCCGCGGGCCTGATTGGAGCCTCCCCAGAAAGGGATGGCGGACCCGCGGCCGAGATCTTGGATGGCTGGGAGCCTAACTTATTCGACATCCTCATGGGAGAGAGTCCGCCTTCATTTGAATCGGCACCGGCAATCCCGGCCGGCTGAAGGATCCAGGCTGTGCAGCGGGAGCTTGGAGTACGGCCGTTTCTGCGTCCGGGCCGCAAGCGTTCAAATGCGACGAAGGTACCCGCGCAAGTCGCAGCGATCGGCCGATGTGTGAACGCGGACCAAAAGCGGGAGAAGATTATTAGTTAGTGAGCGGCTAATCGCAGCCAGTGAGCGTCGAGAAAGAGAGCGCGAGCGATAGCTGAAGTATTGAAGTGCCAATAAAGAATAGCTTGAGATTGAAATAGGCTGTGATGTTTTATAACACGTAAAAGATGGCGACTCAACCGAAAAAATAATCATAAACAAAGACGAGTCTGTCAAAATCCTTGGGTTACAATGCCTCCAGGTCTAATAATGTTCAAATGAGGCTGAAAAAACAAAATCAATTTTTCGATTATTCTCGATAAAAATTTATCTGATGATTTATCGAATAAATGAGATAAGTTCGTGCGGCGAATAGTATACATGCCAAGTTTCAGCCTTATAGCTTTTGTATCTTCTGAGATCGACGCACTCATGCAGTCATGCAATCAAGAATATATATATTTTATGGGGTCTGCGACGATTCCATCTGCCCGTTACATACTTTTACACAAAACCATTATACCCTGATTTCCCACTTCAGGGTATAGAAAGAATTAACTTTTATTTGCAAATTTTTACAAAAAAAATATATTTTTAATTATTTGTTAGGTGGTTCATTTACCCACCTTACATTGCGTTCATTTTGTAGCGAATAAGTTGAAGCCAATAGATATATTTTTTAGTGTAAGTGTAGTTTGTAAGTCAGTGAAACTGTTGGATTATACTTAAATTATATTTTGTAGCAGATAAGTACTTAAGTAGAAAGTAAGTTAAGTGATAAGTAGGATAAATGTTAGTTTGTAAAGTAGTACCATTTAGTTAATAAGTAGTCGTAAGTGTCGTAGCAATTAGTTTTAGGATATAAGCATAATTCAAATTAGCGGGCGGGCGCGCGATCAGCAATGCAACCGTGCGGCTCGAAAGCTCGCGGTGGTGAAGGTTGCATTTCTGAAATCTGCACGGCAGCAGAAGTGAATTGAAAGCTGCCTGCAGATTTAATTAGTTTCGAGCGCTCGAAGCGAACAGACGGATACAGATAATCGAGAATAATTTTGACGCGCAAGTCGCAGGCGACCGCGTGTTCTTTTTGGTTAGGGTCGAGTGGCGTGGTGAACTAGACTTGAAATATTGTGTAATAAAGTAAGCATACATTAACGTGGTGTGTCTTTATTTACAGCTAACTCGTCTAACATGCCAACCCTTAACGCTAACCATAACTAACTGTAGCTGCGCTGACTGGTAGTTTGAACGTGGTTTCGACCCGTTTGCCAGACGAGTAAATCTCCGGTAGTGAAAACTGTGTGGTCTGCGAGCGAATGCCGGTGGCAACGCGGTCTACCAACCGCAGTGGCCCCAGTAACTCCCCACAGCACGCCTTCGCAACCCCGACCCGAGCAATCTCGAGTGCGCTTGATCGAGCCACTCGATTGTTGCGTCCCTCCCGCGTGCAGACGCGTGATCAGCGAGTTCAGGTCGTGTGGTTGACTAACCTATAACAGCCCTCCCCTCTCCCATTTCTCTAACTCTGTATGTCCCGTAATGACTTATAAATTTCTTGTAAGTTGTGGCCCTGGGTAGACAGAGACTTTGACCCCGGCCTGAGAATAATGTAACCTTACATGTTATAAATGATTTTTATAATAAAAATCAAATATAATAATTACAGAAAAACTTTTATATAGAAATCAAATCATAACTCTTATTTTCAATTATTATTATAAAATTAAAAATAAAAGTTGCGGCTAGGGACACGAAAAAAGTATCGATATTTTCGGTATCGGATACATTGGGGCGATGATACCGATACTTTTTACTCGATGTTTTGGTTTCGATATTTTTACTTATCGAGTATCTCTAGAGCCATATCGAGTAAAGAAAAATACGCGGGATCAAGTCAAGCTCGCCAGCCAATTTGCGCAAAATTTGAGACTGAGTTTGAGTTGAATCATTAAAAAAGGTTAAAACAGTGAATTATTATCGAAGTCAATTGGATTTATAGTTAAAGTAAGTAATAAAGCAATTACTCTATGCAGTTTATTGAAATATATTTCTTTAAAAGAATGCCACCAAGCCACAGCAGTGTTTGGCAGTATTTCACCAGAATACGCAACGACGAGGTGAAGTGCAAAATTTGCTTCAAAACTCTTAAATCATCAGGAAACACCTCAAACATGCATAATTTCTAATTCTCTCTCCAGTGAGAATGAGAGTGATACTTCCATAGATTCAGCAAACAATCTTTGGAGTGATTATAAGAAGTGGACGCATGCAGGGAAGCAGACCAAAAAAACAAGATCTACAATAAACGATGACGAAGTAGGTCGCTACCTATCTACCCATGTTTTACCACTTTCCATCGACCCTTTAAAACAATGGGCTGATATGAAAGTAGTTTATCCCAAACTATACAACTTAGCTCAAAAATATTTGGGAATTTCCGCGACGTCCGTGCCCTCTGAGCGCCTTTTCTCCAAAGCTGGAAGTACCATAACCAAAACTCGCAGCCGATTGTCACCCAAAAGGCTTGACAATCTTCTTTTTTTAGGCGATTGTGCAGAGGAGGAATGGAATATATAACTTAACATAACTTTATTGTACTATGTAATATTGAAAATTTACTTGTAACTTTTTATTAAAAAAAAACATGAAAGATATCCTAGATTTAATAAACATTTCATCCGATACCTTGCAACATCGATGCTTTTGATTTGATATTTTTATAAGTACGATGCTTTTCTTTTGATGCTTCCTATGAGTACATGATCGATACTTTGCATTCGATATCGTGTCCCTAAATACTGCCAAACACTGCTGTGGCTTGGTGGCATTCTTTTAAAGAAATATATTTCAATAAACTGCATAGAGTAATTGCTTTATTACTTACTTTAACTATAAATCCAATTGACTTCGATAATAATTCACTGTTTTAACCTTTTTTAATGATTCAACTCAAACTCAGTCTCAAATTTTGCGCAAATTGGCTGGCGAGCTTGACTTGATCCCGCGTATTTTTCTTTACTCGATATGGCTCTAGAGATACTCGATAAGTAAAAATATCGAAACCAAAACATCGAGTAAAAAGTATCGGTATCATCGCCCCAATGTATCCGATACCGAAAATATCGATACTTTTTTCGTGTCCCTACTTGTACCTATTCAGCAAATAAAGCATAATTGCTGTATATACATATGTACATATATATGTTTGTATGTATATATTTTAACGACATTTTATTTTACAATTTTACACTTCACTTAAGTATAAACTTCTATGCTGATTCGCTGATGCGCGGTACGCCTTCTGAGTGCTTGTTCAGCGCACTCCGGCAGGGAAAGTATTGTGCTAAGACACGCTAGTTCCATTTGAGCGATTCGTGAAACGCCAGGATCTGGATCTATAACTCCGGCAGTTCGCTCGGCTATACAGACCTCTCCTCCATATAAACGCACAGCAAATACGTACGTTTATATACATTCATACGTTCATACTTATATTGGTTCTCAAAATATATATATATGGCGGAGATGGCTTAGAGTTATATTACACCATGATAAGTTTTTATTACATTGTTAGTACTCTTGTCCTCAGACTAAATGCCACGTTCGCACAGCACCAACGCTCATGCCTATATTCTCCTTTTCATTTCACAACAACAATCGCGCCACACTCGGCTGAAGCATCTCTTTCGCCCTCGCGCCTCATTCTCGGCATAGAATTTACTGCTAACCGTGTTAATCGTTGTATATAGTAGCGACACAGTCTCTTTTACAACGTCGCAAAGAAGCATCGCAACATTGTGTCAGACTGACTGACGCGGCAACGCACCAATACATTGCTATGTCATCAACATTTCACTTGCATGTCATCATAACATGCTTCCCATGTTAATTACATATATCTCTGGAACGGCCTTCTTGACGATTACACGTCCCTGTGTAATTTTGTCATATCACTCCGACATACATATATATAGTAATATATCTATCAGCACTCACCCACACTTAAACACAACACCAAAGCTCCGATCGTCCTAGCAACTACTCATAAACAAATCGGTCATTTATAAACAAATCGCCCAAGCGTCCGCTTAGAAACAATTATCCGATCATCCGCTCATATAAACATTTCTAGCTATATAAGACAAACAAATTTTCAATCAGTAGTTCAGTTTCAATTCAGATCTAAGACCACTCTTACATCGCGTAAGAATAATTGTACCCCGTTATAAGTTTTATTTAAGAAATAAATTTTTTTTTATTTAAACTATATCGTCGGTCTTATTATTGGCGCAGCCGGTAGGATTGGTTTGGTGAACAATTAAGATCATCATTACTAATCCGCTAAAGTACTACGTGACCTCTCGCGTGTGCAACCAGACTTCTAGTTAAAAGTTGAAGCTAGAGACTTAAAATATGGAACACATACTCGTTCATAACTCCGATTTATAAAATGTTAAAGTTTTCCCGATCCGCCCACTAGGCAAATCGGAAAATGCATTTTCCGATATACCAGAAATCATGTTAGTTGAAGAGCTAGAAAGTTGAAGTTTGCTATGTAGATCCGCGTTGACCCCCCAAGTCCAAAAAGCTATGGTGGATATATCTACGTCCATTGGGGCGTGGCAAATCAGATAAAACTGTATCTCATATAGTTCTAAAGCTAGAACGTTGAAATTTCGCACGTGAGCTAATGCTATAGTTCTATAATGACTGATGAAAAAATTTTATGCCTACGTCTACTAGGGGCGTGGCAAATCGGACCTGAAGATATAAGGATTTTTCAAATTTGGCTATATTTTAGGCACTATCGATGCTAGAGACTTGAAATTTGGTATATATACGCGAGTTGACCTCCCAAGTCCAACAAGCTATAGTGGATATATATCCGCCCAAAGGGGGCGTGGCAAATCGCAAAACTTTATATCTTCTACAGTTTAAGAGCTAGAAGCTTCAAATTTGGTTGGTTGAGTTACTGGTAACCTCCTCTATCGATGCCCCAAAAATAATTGTCACGCCTCTTTGGGGGCGTGGCATATCGAAAAATACCCTGTAATATTCACATTTTTTGAGCGTAAGCATTCAAATTTCGCATTTACGTTACCGTAACTGGCCAAAAATGAGGTGTCTACGGCCACTAGGGGCGTGGCAATCGGCATTTGTAGTATCAAATTGCGACATTTATATGCTTGAGCTATCTATGTATGTACATGAATATACAAATAGGCTTAATAGGCATTGATAACACGGAAGGAAACATTTTTATAAACTTTAAAAATAAAATTTAAATATTTAAAAAATATAAAAGCTAAAGTAACAAATACCATCTTAATGAAACTTTCAGGGCGTAATTATATGGTCAAAATGTATGTACATGAAAAACGAATAAAATAAATATCTATTTTATAAAAAACGAAATATGTATGAAAAATAACATACAATATTGAAGGGGCTTTGAACCTCCGTCGCCGTAACATAACTTGCGACGCCTCTATCACCCACGCTATCGTTTTGCTTGACAATCTGGTAGCTAAAATACAATAAGCTAATAACAGACCGTCATCTGACAAAACTACAATAACAGCTAGAAAATCCAGAAATCAATCGCAATTCTTAGAATGTTAAAAAGCGCGCTTTTGTAATGTAAGCAAACGCTTAAGAATCTGCAATAGGTGTGACCGAAAGCTATCAACGAAAATTACCATACATTTGTACTTAAAAAGTGCACGATCAATATAATTATATATTATATATAATTATCATAATTACTCGATAAAAATTATCAAAAGCTACAATCACTAACTAGAGAACACATAAACCGGACACATAGTGTAAAGTGTTTTGCACACTTTTTTTTGACATTACGACCCACACAACTTCGTATTTGCTCGGCTCCTCACTTTTAGGTTCAGGCTACTAAAATATTCGAGAGCACAATCATTTTGCTTCTGGCGCTCGACCAAGATGGTCGATGGTTGAACAAAAGGTCACTCTGTGCTCAATGTTTCCCTTGCTCTCTCTCTCTCTCTCTCTCGATGCTCTTTGCTCTCTCAAATGTGTATATGTGTGTATGCATGTGAGCACAAGCAGCAGCTCTGAGCTGCCAGCTCACGAAAATTGAAATTTCTTCGCAGCGAGAACCCATGCATTCCCTTCTGTGTGAAGAGTATACCGAACTCTTTAAACCGTTTGCCAAGCTTGTACAAAATCTGTATATGTGTTTTCGATATTATGTGTGGAAAGGGTATGTTAAGCGTTGGTGCTTTTAGTGAAAATGCTTTCGCGACGAATGTGCACGCACACACTCTCCCTTGCTACATGTACTAAGAGCATTTGTATATTTGTGTGCGTAGCTCTTGCTGCCTGTAGCAATTTTAGGTCCCAGCATTTGCATTTGGTTGATCTTGAGAAGTGCGCACACTTATATATGTACATACATATGTATGTATGATTGTGTGTACGAATTTGACGCAATGCCCACAATTGTGGAATATCACTTGTAGAAGCATTTGTATGCCTATGTGCCTTTACATGTGCGTTTGTGTGTGTGCATGTGTGTAAGCATGGGACGTGAACATTGGCTGCCTACCTCAACTTAGAATTGTCTGAACGCGCGCTTATTAAGTAAAGCGACAAGTGCACTTGCCAATACTTTTTATAGGTTTTTTATTTGCTTGCTCCTGTATACGCATGTATATATAACAGCTGCAGAGAATCGACTATCGCATCCCATTTTATATACTGAGCTTAATCACTAACCAGAGAACACATAGACCGGACACGTAGTGTAAAGTGTTTTGCACACTTTTTTTTTGACATTACGACCCACACCACTTCGTATTTGCTCGGCTCCTCACTTTTAGGTTCAGGCTACTAAAATATTCGAGAGCACAATCATTTTGCTTCTGGCGCTCGACCGAGATGGTCGATGGTTGAACAAAAGATCCCTCTGTGCTCAATGTTTCCTTTGCTCTCTCTCTCTCTCTCGGTGCTCTTTGCTCTCTCAAATGTGTATATGTGTGTATGCATGTGAGCACAAGCAGCAGCTCTGAGCTGCCAGCTCACGAAAATTGAAATTTCTTCGCAGCAAGAACCCATGCCTTCCCTTCTGTGTGAAGAGTATACCGAACTTATCAAACCGTTTGCCAAGCTCGTACAAAATATGTATATGTATGTGTTTTCGATTTTAATTGTGGAAAGGGTATGAAAGCGTTGGTGCTCATGATGAAAATGCTTTCGCGGCGAGCGTGCACACACACAGTCTTTGTTGCTACATATATTATGAGCGTTTGTGTGCCTGTGTGCGTAGCACTTGCTGCCTGTAGCAATTTTAGGTCCCAGCATTTGCATTTGGTTGATCTTGAGAAGTGCGCACACTTATATATGTACATACATATGTATGTATGATTGTATGTACGCACGGGGCGCGATGCCCACAATTGTGGAATATCACTTGTAGAAGCATTTGTATGCCTATGTGCCCTTACATGTGCGTTTGTGTGTGTGCATGTGTGTAAGCATGGGACGTCAACATTGGTGTGCATGTGTGTATGCATGGGACGAGAACATTGGCTGCCTACCTCAACTAAGAATTGTCTGAATGATTTTGGGCTCGAATTGAAGAGGCGCGCTTATAACTAAAGTGACAAGTGCATATGCCAATTCTTTTTAGAAGTTTATTTTTTATTGGCATGCACCTGTATATGTATGTAACTATATGAACAGGTACAAAGGATCGAAAATCGCATCCCATTTGTATAGTAAGCTAAATAAGATACTAAACTTTTGTTTTAATTCCTTCTGATAGCCAACCCACGATCATTAAATTAAATCCAGGTGCTTAAATATAAGCGCGAGAGTAACTATACTACACACATACACATACAGTATGAGTTATTCGACGGTCACAGTGCCACAAAGAATTGGCATATGCACTTGTCACTTTAGTTAATCAGCTACTTACATAAATACATACATATGTATGTATGTATAAGCGCGAATTAACTTTTATTTGCAAATTTTTACAAAAAAAATATATTTTTAATTATTTGTTAGGTGGTTCATTTACCCACCTTACATTGCGTTCATTTTGTAGCGAATAAGTTGAAGCCAATAGATATATTTTTTAGTGTAAGTGTAGTTTGTAAGTCAGTGAAACTGTTGGATTATACTTAAATTATATTTTGTAGCAGATAAGTACTTAAGTAGAAAGTAAGTTAAGTGATAAGTAGGATAAATGTTAGTTTGTAAAGTAGTACCATTTAGTTAATAAGTAGTCGTAAGTGTCGTAGCAATTAGTTTTAGGATATAAGCATAATTCAAATTAGCGGGCGGGCGCGCGATCAGCAATGCAACCGTGCGGCTCGAAAGCTCGCGGTGGTGAAGGTTGCATTTCTGAAATCTGCACGGCAGCAGAAGTGAATTGAAAGCTGCCTGCAGATTTAATTAGTTTCGAGCGCTCGAAGCGAACAGACGGATACAGATAATCGAGAATAATTTTGACGCGCAAGTCGCAGGCGACCGCGTGTTCTTTTTGGTTAGGGTCGAGTGGCGTGGTGAACTAGACTTGAAATATTGTGTAATAAAGTAAGCATACATTAACGTGGTGTGTCTTTATTTACAGCTAACTCGTCTAACATGCCAACCCTTAACGCTAACCATAACTAACTGTAGCTGCGCTGACTGGTAGTTTGAACGTGGTTTCGACCCGTTTGCCAGACGAGTAAATCTCCGGTAGTGAAAACTGTGTGGTCTGCGAGCGAATGCCGGTGGCAACGCGGTCTACCAACCGCAGTGGCCCCAGTAACTCCCCACAGCACGCCTTCGCAACCCCGACCCGAGCAATCTCGAGTGCGCTTGATCGAGCCACTCGATTGTTGCGTCCCTCCCGCGTGCAGACGCGTGATCAGCGAGTTCAGGTCGTGTGGTTGACTAACCTATAACAGCCCTCCCCTCTCCCATTTCTCTAACTCTGTATGTCCCGTAATGACTTATAAATTTCTTGTAAGTTGTGGCCCTGGGTAGACAGAGACTTTGACCCCGGCCTGAGAATAATGTAACCTTACATGTTATAAATGATTTTTATAATAAAAATCAAATATAATAATTACAGAAAAACTTTTATATAGAAATCAAATCATAACTCTTATTTTCAATTATTATTATAAAATTAAAAATAAAAGTTGCGGCTAGGGACACGAAAAAAGTATCGATATTTTCGGTATCGGATACATTGGGGCGATGATACCGATACTTTTTACTCGATGTTTTGGTTTCGATATTTTTACTTATCGAGTATCTCTAGAGCCATATCGAGTAAAGAAAAATACGCGGGATCAAGTCAAGCTCGCCAGCCAATTTGCGCAAAATTTGAGACTGAGTTTGAGTTGAATCATTAAAAAAGGTTAAAACAGTGAATTATTATCGAAGTCAATTGGATTTATAGTTAAAGTAAGTAATAAAGCAATTACTCTATGCAGTTTATTGAAATATATTTCTTTAAAAGAATGCCACCAAGCCACAGCAGTGTTTGGCAGTATTTCACCAGAATACGCAACGACGAGGTGAAGTGCAAAATTTGCTTCAAAACTCTTAAATCATCAGGAAACACCTCAAACATGCATAATTTCTAATTCTCTCTCCAGTGAGAATGAGAGTGATACTTCCATAGATTCAGCAAACAATCTTTGGAGTGATTATAAGAAGTGGACGCATGCAGGGAAGCAGACCAAAAAAACAAGATCTACAATAAACGATGACGAAGTAGGTCGCTACCTATCTACCCATGTTTTACCACTTTCCATCGACCCTTTAAAACAATGGGCTGATATGAAAGTAGTTTATCCCAAACTATACAACTTAGCTCAAAAATATTTGGGAATTTCCGCGACGTCCGTGCCCTCTGAGCGCCTTTTCTCCAAAGCTGGAAGTACCATAACCAAAACTCGCAGCCGATTGTCACCCAAAAGGCTTGACAATCTTCTTTTTTTAGGCGATTGTGCAGAGGAGGAATGGAATATATAACTTAACATAACTTTATTGTACTATGTAATATTGAAAATTTACTTGTAACTTTTTATTAAAAAAAAACATGAAAGATATCCTAGATTTAATAAACATTTCATCCGATACCTTGCAACATCGATGCTTTTGATTTGATATTTTTATAAGTACGATGCTTTTCTTTTGATGCTTCCTATGAGTACATGATCGATACTTTGCATTCGATATCGTGTCCCTAAATACTGCCAAACACTGCTGTGGCTTGGTGGCATTCTTTTAAAGAAATATATTTCAATAAACTGCATAGAGTAATTGCTTTATTACTTACTTTAACTATAAATCCAATTGACTTCGATAATAATTCACTGTTTTAACCTTTTTTAATGATTCAACTCAAACTCAGTCTCAAATTTTGCGCAAATTGGCTGGCGAGCTTGACTTGATCCCGCGTATTTTTCTTTACTCGATATGGCTCTAGAGATACTCGATAAGTAAAAATATCGAAACCAAAACATCGAGTAAAAAGTATCGGTATCATCGCCCCAATGTATCCGATACCGAAAATATCGATACTTTTTTCGTGTCCCTACTTGTACCTATTCAGCAAATAAAGCATAATTGCTGTATATACATATGTACATATATATGTTTGTATGTATATATTTTAACGACATTTTATTTTACAATTTTACACTTCACTTAAGTATAAACTTCTATGCTGATTCGCTGATGCGCGGTACGCCTTCTGAGTGCTTGTTCAGCGCACTCCGGCAGGGAAAGTATTGTGCTAAGACACGCTAGTTCCATTTGAGCGATTCGTGAAACGCCAGGATCTGGATCTATAACTCCGGCAGTTCGCTCGGCTATACAGACCTCTCCTCCATATAAACGCACAGCAAATACGTACGTTTATATACATTCATACGTTCATACTTATATTGGTTCTCAAAATATATATATATGGCGGAGATGGCTTAGAGTTATATTACACCATGATAAGTTTTTATTACATTGTTAGTACTCTTGTCCTCAGACTAAATGCCACGTTCGCACAGCACCAACGCTCATGCCTATATTCTCCTTTTCATTTCACAACAACAATCGCGCCACACTCGGCTGAAGCATCTCTTTCGCCCTCGCGCCTCATTCTCGGCATAGAATTTACTGCTAACCGTGTTAATCGTTGTATATAGTAGCGACACAGTCTCTTTTACAACGTCGCAAAGAAGCATCGCAACATTGTGTCAGACTGACTGACGCGGCAACGCACCAATACATTGCTATGTCATCAACATTTCACTTGCATGTCATCATAACATGCTTCCCATGTTAATTACATATATCTCTGGAACGGCCTTCTTGACGATTACACGTCCCTGTGTAATTTTGTCATATCACTCCGACATACATATATATAGTAATATATCTATCAGCACTCACCCACACTTAAACACAACACCAAAGCTCCGATCGTCCTAGCAACTACTCATAAACAAATCGGTCATTTATAAACAAATCGCCCAAGCGTCCGCTTAGAAACAATTATCCGATCATCCGCTCATATAAACATTTCTAGCTATATAAGACAAACAAATTTTCAATCAGTAGTTCAGTTTCAATTCAGATCTAAGACCACTCTTACATCGCGTAAGAATAATTGTACCCCGTTATAAGTTTTATTTAAGAAATAAATTTTTTTTTATTTAAACTATATCGTCGGTCTTATTATTGGCGCAGCCGGTAGGATTGGTTTGGTGAACAATTAAGATCATCATTACTAATCCGCTAAAGTACTACGTGACCTCTCGCGTGTGCAACCAGACTTCTAGTTAAAAGTTGAAGCTAGAGACTTAAAATATGGAACACATACTCGTTCATAACTCCGATTTATAAAATGTTAAAGTTTTCCCGATCCGCCCACTAGGCAAATCGGAAAATGCATTTTCCGATATACCAGAAATCATGTTAGTTGAAGAGCTAGAAAGTTGAAGTTTGCTATGTAGATCCGCGTTGACCCCCCAAGTCCAAAAAGCTATGGTGGATATATCTACGTCCATTGGGGCGTGGCAAATCAGATAAAACTGTATCTCATATAGTTCTAAAGCTAGAACGTTGAAATTTCGCACGTGAGCTAATGCTATAGTTCTATAATGACTGATGAAAAAATTTTATGCCTACGTCTACTAGGGGCGTGGCAAATCGGACCTGAAGATATAAGGATTTTTCAAATTTGGCTATATTTTAGGCACTATCGATGCTAGAGACTTGAAATTTGGTATATATACGCGAGTTGACCTCCCAAGTCCAACAAGCTATAGTGGATATATATCCGCCCAAAGGGGGCGTGGCAAATCGCAAAACTTTATATCTTCTACAGTTTAAGAGCTAGAAGCTTCAAATTTGGTTGGTTGAGTTACTGGTAACCTCCTCTATCGATGCCCCAAAAATAATTGTCACGCCTCTTTGGGGGCGTGGCATATCGAAAAATACCCTGTAATATTCACATTTTTTGAGCGTAAGCATTCAAATTTCGCATTTACGTTACCGTAACTGGCCAAAAATGAGGTGTCTACGGCCACTAGGGGCGTGGCAATCGGCATTTGTAGTATCAAATTGCGACATTTATATGCTTGAGCTATCTATGTATGTACATGAATATACAAATAGGCTTAATAGGCATTGATAACACGGAAGGAAACATTTTTATAAACTTTAAAAATAAAATTTAAATATTTAAAAAATATAAAAGCTAAAGTAACAAATACCATCTTAATGAAACTTTCAGGGCGTAATTATATGGTCAAAATGTATGTACATGAAAAACGAATAAAATAAATATCTATTTTATAAAAAACGAAATATGTATGAAAAATAACATACAATATTGAAGGGGCTTTGAACCTCCGTCGCCGTAACATAACTTGCGACGCCTCTATCACCCACGCTATCGTTTTGCTTGACAATCTGGTAGCTAAAATACAATAAGCTAATAACAGACCGTCATCTGACAAAACTACAATAACAGCTAGAAAATCCAGAAATCAATCGCAATTCTTAGAATGTTAAAAAGCGCGCTTTTGTAATGTAAGCAAACGCTTAAGAATCTGCAATAGGTGTGACCGAAAGCTATCAACGAAAATTACCATACATTTGTACTTAAAAAGTGCACGATCAATATAATTATATATTATATATAATTATCATAATTACTCGATAAAAATTATCAAAAGCTACAATCACTAACTAGAGAACACATAAACCGGACACATAGTGTAAAGTGTTTTGCACACTTTTTTTTGACATTACGACCCACACAACTTCGTATTTGCTCGGCTCCTCACTTTTAGGTTCAGGCTACTAAAATATTCGAGAGCACAATCATTTTGCTTCTGGCGCTCGACCAAGATGGTCGATGGTTGAACAAAAGGTCACTCTGTGCTCAATGTTTCCCTTGCTCTCTCTCTCTCTCTCTCTCGATGCTCTTTGCTCTCTCAAATGTGTATATGTGTGTATGCATGTGAGCACAAGCAGCAGCTCTGAGCTGCCAGCTCACGAAAATTGAAATTTCTTCGCAGCGAGAACCCATGCATTCCCTTCTGTGTGAAGAGTATACCGAACTCTTTAAACCGTTTGCCAAGCTTGTACAAAATCTGTATATGTGTTTTCGATATTATGTGTGGAAAGGGTATGTTAAGCGTTGGTGCTTTTAGTGAAAATGCTTTCGCGACGAATGTGCACGCACACACTCTCCCTTGCTACATGTACTAAGAGCATTTGTATATTTGTGTGCGTAGCTCTTGCTGCCTGTAGCAATTTTAGGTCCCAGCATTTGCATTTGGTTGATCTTGAGAAGTGCGCACACTTATATATGTACATACATATGTATGTATGATTGTGTGTACGAATTTGACGCAATGCCCACAATTGTGGAATATCACTTGTAGAAGCATTTGTATGCCTATGTGCCTTTACATGTGCGTTTGTGTGTGTGCATGTGTGTAAGCATGGGACGTGAACATTGGCTGCCTACCTCAACTTAGAATTGTCTGAACGCGCGCTTATTAAGTAAAGCGACAAGTGCACTTGCCAATACTTTTTATAGGTTTTTTATTTGCTTGCTCCTGTATACGCATGTATATATAACAGCTGCAGAGAATCGACTATCGCATCCCATTTTATATACTGAGCTTAATCACTAACCAGAGAACACATAGACCGGACACGTAGTGTAAAGTGTTTTGCACACTTTTTTTTTGACATTACGACCCACACCACTTCGTATTTGCTCGGCTCCTCACTTTTAGGTTCAGGCTACTAAAATATTCGAGAGCACAATCATTTTGCTTCTGGCGCTCGACCGAGATGGTCGATGGTTGAACAAAAGATCCCTCTGTGCTCAATGTTTCCTTTGCTCTCTCTCTCTCTCTCGGTGCTCTTTGCTCTCTCAAATGTGTATATGTGTGTATGCATGTGAGCACAAGCAGCAGCTCTGAGCTGCCAGCTCACGAAAATTGAAATTTCTTCGCAGCAAGAACCCATGCCTTCCCTTCTGTGTGAAGAGTATACCGAACTTATCAAACCGTTTGCCAAGCTCGTACAAAATATGTATATGTATGTGTTTTCGATTTTAATTGTGGAAAGGGTATGAAAGCGTTGGTGCTCATGATGAAAATGCTTTCGCGGCGAGCGTGCACACACACAGTCTTTGTTGCTACATATATTATGAGCGTTTGTGTGCCTGTGTGCGTAGCACTTGCTGCCTGTAGCAATTTTAGGTCCCAGCATTTGCATTTGGTTGATCTTGAGAAGTGCGCACACTTATATATGTACATACATATGTATGTATGATTGTATGTACGCACGGGGCGCGATGCCCACAATTGTGGAATATCACTTGTAGAAGCATTTGTATGCCTATGTGCCCTTACATGTGCGTTTGTGTGTGTGCATGTGTGTAAGCATGGGACGTCAACATTGGTGTGCATGTGTGTATGCATGGGACGAGAACATTGGCTGCCTACCTCAACTAAGAATTGTCTGAATGATTTTGGGCTCGAATTGAAGAGGCGCGCTTATAACTAAAGTGACAAGTGCATATGCCAATTCTTTTTAGAAGTTTATTTTTTATTGGCATGCACCTGTATATGTATGTAACTATATGAACAGGTACAAAGGATCGAAAATCGCATCCCATTTGTATAGTAAGCTAAATAAGATACTAAACTTTTGTTTTAATTCCTTCTGATAGCCAACCCACGATCATTAAATTAAATCCAGGTGCTTAAATATAAGCGCGAGAGTAACTATACTACACACATACACATACAGTATGAGTTATTCGACGGTCACAGTGCCACAAAGAATTGGCATATGCACTTGTCACTTTAGTTAATCAGCTACTTACATAAATACATACATATGTATGTATGTATAAGCGCGCCTCTTCAATTCGAGCCCAAAATCATTCAGACAATTCTTAGTTGAGGTAGGCAGCCAATGTTCTCGTCCCATGCATACACACATGCACGTCAATGTTCTCGTCCCATGCATACACACATGCACACCAATGTTGACGTCCCATGCTTACACACATGCACACACACAAACGCACATGTAAGGGCACATAGGCATACAAATGCTTCTACAAGTGATATTCCACAATTGTGGGCATCGCGCCCCGTGCGTACATACAATCATACATACATATGTATGTACATATATAAGTGTGCGCACTTCTCAAGATCAACCAAATGCAAATGCTGGGACCTAAAATTGCTACAGGCAGCAAGTGCTACGCACACAGGCACACAAACGCTCATAATATATGTAGCAACAAAGACTGTGTGTGTGCACGCTCGCCGCGAAAGCATTTTCATCATGAGCACCAACGCTTTCATACCCTTTCCACAATTAAAATCGAAAACACATATACATATTTTGTACGAGCTTGGCAAACGGTTTGATAAGTTCGGTATACTCTTCACACAGAAGGGAAGGCATGGGTTCTTGCTGCGAAGAAATTTCAATTTTCGTGAGCTGGCAGCTCAGAGCTGCTGCTTGTGCTCACATGCATACACACATATACACATTTGAGAGAGCAAAGAGCACCGAGAGAGAGAGAGAGAGCAAAGGAAACATTGAGCACAGAGGGATCTTTTGTTCAACCATCGACCATCTCGGTCGAGCGCCAGAAGCAAAATGATTGTGCTCTCGAATATTTTAGTAGCCTGAACCTAAAAGTGAGGAGCCGAGCAAATACGAAGTGGTGTGGGTCGTAATGTCAAAAAAAAAGTGTGCAAAACACTTTACACTACGTGTCCGGTCTATGTGTTCTCTGGTTAGTGGCTTAATCAAGTACTACATATTTTTTAAATACCTTCTGATAGGTAGCCCACGATCATTGAAATGAAATCAGGTAAATATTAGCGCGAGTTATCCGCCAGTCACTATTCTACACACATACATATGTATAAGTTGCTCGCCGGTCATAGTGAAAAAAAGTATTGGCAAGTGCACTTGTCACTTTACTTAATCAGCTACTTAAATATAAGCGCGCCTCTGCAATTCGAGTCCAAAATCGTTCAGACAATTCTAAGTTGAGGTAGGCAGCCAATGTTCACGTCCCATGCTTACACACATGCACACACACAAACGCACATGTAAAGGCACATAGGCATACAAATGCTTCTACAAGTGATATTCCACAATTGTGGGCATTGCGTCAAATTCGTACACACAATCATACATACATATGTATGTACATATATAAGTGTGCGCACTTCTCAAGATCAACCAAATGCAAATGCTGGGACCTAAAATTGCTACAGGCAGCAAGAGCTACGCACACAAATATACAAATGCTCTTAGTACATGTAGCAAGGGAGAGTGTGTGCGTGCACATTCGTCGCGAAAGCATTTTCACTAAAAGCACCAACGCTTAACATACCCTTTCCACACATAATATCGAAAACACATATACAGATTTTGTACAAGCTTGGCAAACGGTTTAAAGAGTTCGGTATACTCTTCACACAGAAGGGAATGCATGGGTTCTCGCTGCGAAGAAATTTCAATTTTCGTGAGCTGGCAGCTCAGAGCTGCTGCTTGTGCTCACATGCATACACACATATACACATTTGAGAGAGCAAAGAGCATCGAGAGAGAGAGAGAGAGCAAGGGAAACATTGAGCACAGAGGGATCTTTTGTTCAACCATCGACCATCTTGGTCGAGCGCCAGAAGCAAAATGATTGTGCTCTCGAATATTTTAGTAGCCTGAACCTAAAAGTGAGGAGCCGAGCAAATACGAAGTTGTGTGGGTCGTAATGTCAAACAAAAAAGTGTGCAAAACACTTTACACTACGTGTCCGGTCTATGTGTTCTCTGGTTAGTGCTACAATATAATCAAAAAGCATAATTGTTTTGTACTAAATTTTTTTAAAGCCAAATTAAATTTGAAATAAGAATAAATGCCCCTTTGTAAACATAGCATCATGTATACGGACTGTGAATGAGTATTCGGTAGCGCCCGACTGCAATGTTCTTATTTGTTTTAAACCTCAATTTTTTTTAAAGTCATAACTCATATTTGCGGTCCCTGTTTAAAACTACTTCCAATCACTGGAAGGGTGCATTTACCCATACATGTTTACCCATCCATGTTTTAGATCGTTGGGCCCAGGCTCACGTTACATTTATATTAGCCGCTGCATTGGTCGCTGGGATGATATATTTTTTTACTCTGAGCCCATTGAAAATGGGAAATCAGGGTATAATGGTTTGTGAAATAGTATGTAGCGGGCAGAAGGAATCATCGCAGACTCCATAAAGTATATATAATATTGATCAGTGCGACGAGCTGAGTCGATATAGCTCTGCCCGTCTATCCGACCGTCCGTCCGTATGAGTGCGTCGATCTCAGAAGATAGAAAAGCTTTTGAAGAATCACATATTTCCCTGGCCCCGGAAACTTTCCCCTTGTAGTAGATCTAAGTAATATAGCAAAGAAAATGAAATGAAAATAATTTAAGCGAATTAGATATACCCGCCTTATTCATAGTATAGGGTGGCAGCATGACGACAATACGAGCAAAGACAGAAAACAACAGAAAAACTCTAACGGCACTAACGTCTGCACCACGCATTCAAGAACGCACAAAAATCACCAACAAGTAAGAAAACTCTAATCGAGACTGCTCGACTGCTAGGAAATACCCTGAACCCTCCAATCTGATATTCTACTCACTCTACACTTATTTTAGGAACACATACATACACACGCATGAATTAGAACACGCTCTGCTAACTGCGCAGTAAGCAGCGATTGCGCTTGGGCTGCGCTGCAGTGTGCAATATTATGAGAAATTATTTGTTGAATAATTTAATTTCTAGACGTACGATCTTAATGAACGTTATCATAATGTTTAAACGTATGTACATTCCAAAGCACAAGTCTCTAGTACTTGAAATAAATAATAACAAAAATCGAAATTATATAAAATACACATAAGTCTACATTTAAAATTTGGAAGCTCTAGCTCTAAAGGTGAAGAAGATATATGTATAAGTAAATAACAAGTTTTCGATAAGGTTTTTAATCGATAATAAAATACTGGGAGTTGTTATCGATTTTAAGTGATAAACTCGATATGCGCGTGATATACACGGACCTAGGAAAAAAATTCAAGTCTCTAGCTCTTATATCTTCTGAGATCGACGGACGGACAGACAGACGGACAGGGCCAAATCGACTCAGCTCGTCGCCCTGATCAAGAATATATATACTTTGTCGGGTCTGCCACGCCTCCTGCTGCCTGTTACATACTTTTAACAAAACCATTATACCCTGCTTTCCCATTTTCAATGGGTTCAGGGTATAACAACAATACCAAGCAATGGAGCAATAGAGCTGCAGCAAACAACAATAACGACAAAACGGACGCGCACAGAATACAACTTTTGGAAATCTAACGGCCCATCTCTTTCATTTTCATTAGCGCATTCGAGATAAAGAAAATAAAAGCGCAAACTGCACCGAAAACTCTCATGTAACGCAAGCAGCGACGCCACGGCGAGCAGAACCAAAAGCTCTTACGCTTCTAAGCGCAAGGCAGCAGCAGGGAACCAAGAGCGCAAAGCAAGATCGAGAGCGAAAGTTCTGCTTAAACATAATGGATACCAATGCAGCGAAAATGCATAGCTCTCTTTCAGCGGTGAGACGCAGCGATGCCGCGGCGGGCAGAATTGGAAGCTCTGAGCAGCGAAGGCTTAGCGCTAATTGCCGAAAATTTAATTGAGTCACTATTCTTTGAGCCCACGCAGCGATCAGACCACGGACAAAAGACAAAACCGGACATGAATAACGACGTGGCGGTAAGCCGACTGGAGTTACATTTCCCAAGCAAAGATTAGTAGGAGTTGCACAGTCTGGCTCTGAGCGTTATACGCCAGAGCTAGATTGTGACAACAGCCAGGTTGGGTGCGCGTCGAGAATCCTGGCTGCCGTGCGCAGTATAGTGTATGAGATTTGCCAGTTCTAGGTTCCGTGCAGCAGGAGCGCGTTGCAAGCCTCTGAGTTATATACGCCAGAGACTGGAGCGAGAAACCGCTTGCATCTAGGTGTCTCACCACAGCCCAGCAGGAGTTGCCCAAGCCGGCGCTGAGAGTTACACGCCAGAGCCGGATTGTAGCAGCGGTCGGCTTGGCTGTGGGTCGAGACTTAGGTTGCCGCACGGGGTGCTGTGAGCAAGATTGACCCATTCTAAGTTCAGCACAGCGGAATAACACCGAAGGCTTAGAGTGTTATACGCCAGAGCCTGACGTGGGGCGCAGGTGCTGTCACCCCGCCTCTGAGCGCTATACGCCAGAGACGGGCTACAGCATTTCCAAGCCATTTCACTGCGGCTGTAAGACCTTCACTGTAGAGTCGTGCCCCAAATCCCAGATCGCTCGGCCCTCTCTTGGTCCACTGTCCGTACTAATATCCCGATCTTGCGATTTATAAATATTCTTGTAACCGACCCTGGGGAAAGACTTAGAATTGTACCCCGTCAGCGCAGCCCAAGCGCAGTCGTTGCTTACTGAGCAGTTAGCAGAGCTCGTTTTTATACTCATTCACGAAAGTGAAATGAGTATATTGATTTTGTCTTGCTGTCCTTCCGTCTGTCCGTATGTACGCAGTCTACTTTGGCGCTATTGAAGCTAGAGACTTGAAATTTGGAACATATACTCGAGTATATCTCGGACTTATAAAAACCACCAACTATGGCGCATACACCTCCGCCCTTTGGGGGAATGCTGAAATTTTGCACGTGAGCTAATGTTTCGATTCTCACTAGGGGCGCGGTAAATCGCACCTTAAGATATAGTGATTTTTCAAATTCTGCTATATTTTAGGCACTATTGATGCTAGAGACCTGAAATTTGGTGCAGGTTGACTTCCGTGTGGCAAACCGCAAAAGTTTATATCTCCTAAGATATAAGAGCTAGAATTGGATTGTTAAGTTACCAGTAACATCCTCTGTCGATTCCCCATATAATATTGTTACGCCTCTTTGGGGGCGTGGCATATCAAAAATACCCTGTAATTTTTTCATTTTTTGAGTGTAAGCATCCTAATTTTGCAGCTAGGTTACCGTTAGCTTGTTCTGTGATCTATGAAGTGTCTACGCCCAGTAGGGACGTTTCAAATCGAGAAAAGCTGAACTTTCTACAGTATTAGAGCTGAACATAGCTTCTTAAATTGCTTATGAGGTGTGAATGAGTATTCTGCAGTTGGTAACGCCCGACTACAACGTTCTTATTTGTTTTTATTGTTATGACAGCGGTAAGTTGTTTCACTGTGTCATTAACTAAGATCGCATTGAAAGATTTAAGATTCGGTAAAAGCAAGATGATGTTAACGTCGTTATCCCAAATAAATTGGCGATTATAAAATGATGAGTTATTGAATTATTGTCTTCTACGTAGACAGTTTCGAATGGTTTTTCGTTCTGAATGGGGCTAGAAACAAATGCTGATTGGATGTAATTACTGTTGGATCCTGTATCTAATAATATTTTTCAAATTTTGTCATTGTTTACTCTGCACTCGAAATAGGGATGTGCAGAGTTCTTTATTTTAAAAAATGATGATCAGAATATTCTGGCTCATAGCCGAAATCAGAGTATTGTTCCATATATTCTGTTCACGTCTCGGTTTGTCCGTCATTAGCAAATGTCAGTTGATTTGGTTTGTAGTCTCGTTGTGAGAGGTGTCGTCTGTTGTTTGTCGTGAGTCGTTTGATACTTCCGATTGGATTTTATAATTGTGCTGATGAGGCGCGACTGCTGTTGAGCATTACCGTATCATTAGTGTTGCTAGCGTAGTTATATTGGTTCTCAATCGGTCTATAAGGGGGTTTTTCTGACATGCCTTCTACCCTAAAAGCCGAGAATTGTGGTTTATTAGTTGTCTGAGAGGCAACATAACTCTGGTTTTCGAGTTTCAAACACGGATGCAACGCTTGGTGATTGGCTCTTTTACTGCTAGGAGTCTCGGAAGGTCACCTCGTAGACCTGATATAAATCTGTTGCGGGCCTTTTCGCGGTGCCAATTCGTCAGTAGTATTTCTTGATTTTTAGATAATTCCATAGCCCCTATTCTATTGAGTATGAGAGAGAAATTATTATATATTGAAGAATGAAATTCTTCAACATATTGTGATCCTAGTCTTCAGGCTGACATTTGACATTCGAGTGCCTTTATGGTCTCTTGTCTGCGTAATGCACAGTCAGACATTTTGTAATAGCATTCCATTCAAGAGGAATGTTGTAGGACTCAAGTGCTGTATCGGCTATTCCGACAATATTGTTTCTAATTGTGTTTATTAAACCAAAATATTTAGGTGTGCCTATCGGAATAAGCGGATAGACAGCGGTCTACACTCTTTTTTCAAGAACTAAATTCTGCCTGGTTTTCTGAAAATGTTTCTAGTACTTTCACTACGTCAGGTACTCTGTCTAAGTCGTCGTGTCTGTGGTCCGAATTTTTGGTAACGTCAATATTATTTATGGATTGGGTAGTTTGGGTTGGGTAGTTCTCGACTACCATGCTGTTTATAATAACCCCGTCGGGTTGGTGATACTATTGTTAAAGATTAAAGATATTATAACAATAGTATCTTTAATAGTATCTTTAAATAAATATAAATAAGAAATACTTTCTTTTAATTGTTTGGATGTTATGTTGGGTGTTCTAGCAGCGTCACTACTAATTTGCTGTGGGATGAGTGTCTTACTAAATTGTTTGTGTTTGTCACCCTGAACCCATTGAAAATGGGAAATCAGGGTATAATTAAAAGTATGTAACAGGCAGAAGGAGGCGTGGCAGACCCCACAAAGTATATATATTCTTGATCAGAGCGACGAGCTGAGTTGATTTAGCCCTGTCTGTCTGTCAGTCCGTAGGTCCGTGTGTATCACGCGCATATCGAGTTTATCACCAAAAATCGATAACAACTCCCGATATTTTATTATCGATTAAAAACCTTATCGAAAGCTAGTTTTTTAATTATATTTTCTACACCTTTAGAGCTAGAGCTTCCAAATTTTAAATGTGTATTTTTAAAAATTTCGGTTTTTGTTAAAATTTACCCCCCACCCCTAAATTCACCCCCTCATCCTCACCTTTGTAAAAGGCGTATTTCCAGTAGTAGAGAATTGTGCTTTGGAATTTACATACATTTGAACATTATGATCATGTTCTGAAAGTTTCATTAAGATTGGACGTCTAGAAATTATATTATTCAACAAATAAATTCGTTTGATATAGCCCGCACTGCAGCGCAGCCCAAGCGCAGTCGCTGCTTACTGCGCAGTTAGCAAAGCGCGTTCTAATACGTGCGTGTGTATGTATGTGTGCCTAAACGAAGCGTAGAGTGAGTAGAATATCAGATTGGAGGGTTCAGGGTTTCTCCTAGTCGAGCAGTATTGACTAGAGTTTTCATACTTGTTTTCTTTTTATACTCATTCACGAAGTGAATTAGTATATTGGTTTTGTGCAATGTCCGTCTTGCTGTCCGTCCGTCTGTCCGTCTGTCCGTCCGTCCGTCTGTCCGTATGAACGCAGTTCATTTCGCCGCTATTGAAGCTAGAGACTTGAAATTTGGAACTTATACTCGTGTATAACTCCGATTTATAAAGTGTTAAAATTTTTCCGATCCGCCCACTAGGGGCGTGGCAAATCGGAAAATGCATTTTCCGATACACCAGAAATCATGTTAGTTGAAGAGCTAGAAAGCTTGAAATTTGGTATGTAGATCCGCGTTGACCCTCCAAGTCCAAAAAGCTATGGTGGATATATCTACGCCCATTGGGGGCGTGGCAAATCAGATAAAACTGTATCTCCTAAAGTTCTAAAGCTAGAACGTTGAAATTTCGCACGTGAGCTAATGCTATAATTCTATAATGACTGATGAAAAATTTTTATGTCTACGCCTAATAGAGGCGTGGCAAATCGGCCCTGAAGATATAGTGCTTTTTCAAATTTGGCTATATTTTAGGCACTATTGATGCTAGAGACTTGAAATTTGGTATATATACGTGAGTTGACCTCCCAAGTCCAACAAGCTATAGTGGATATATGTCCGCCCAAAGGGGGCGTGGCAAACCGCAAAACTTTATATCTCCTACAGTTTAAGAGCTAGAAGCTTCAAATTTGGATAGTTGAGTTACTGGTAACCTCCTCTATCGATGCTCCAAAAATAATTGTCACGCCTCTTTGGGGGCGTGGCATATCGAAAAATACCCTGTAATTTTCACATTTGTTGAGCGTAAGCATTCAAATTTTGCATTTACGTTACAGTTAGCTCTTTCTAAGAACTGGCCAAAAATGAGGTGTCTACGGCCATTAGGGGCGTGGCAATCGGCATTTGTAGTATCAAATTGCGACATTTATTTGCTTGAGCTATCTATGTATGTACATGTATATACAAATAGGCTTAATAGGCATTGATAAGACGGAAGGAAACATTTTTATCAAATTTAAAAATAAAATTTAAATATTTAAAAAATATAAAAGAAGCTAAAATAACAAAATATGCAATTTACAAAAAAGAGTTTTCCGCGGGATTTGAACTCGCACCCAAGTCATGTTTGTCAAAAGAACAAAAACAAATTGAACCGGCGCCTGTCGACGATTGCAATTAAAATGAAATCCAAAAATAAGATTCTTGTTATGAGAGTAGCGGATGGTAAATTCAAGAACAAAGCAAAAACAAATCAGTCTCATTTCAACGCTAGAGTATGTATTTATGTGTACTCGCATACACACATACAAATGAGCGCGTGCATAGGAAAGGCTGGAATGCTTGATGCTACATATGCGTGCAGACTTATGTACATACATATACATGCATAAATGCGTACATACATATGTAAGGGCTATTTAAGAAGAAACAATTTTAAACTTATAAAATTTTGCAATTAGAAAAAAGAATAAAATAAGTATCTATTTTATAAAAAACGAAATATGTATGAAAAAAATACACAACATTGAAGGGACTTTGAGCCTTCGCCGCTGTAACATAACTTGCGACGCCTCTATCACCCACGCTATCGTTTTGCTTGACAATCTGGTAGCTAAAATACAATAAACTAATAACAGAGCGTCATCTGACAAAACTACAATAACAGCTAGAAAATCCAGAAATCAATCGCAATTCTTAGAATGCTAAAAAGCGCGCTTTTGTAATGTAAGCAAACGCTTAAGAATCTGCAATAGGTGTGACCGAAAGCTATTAACGAAAATTACCATACATTTGTACTCAAAAAGTGCACGATCAATATAATAATTATCGATTACTCGATAAAAATTACCAAAAGCTACAATATAATCAAAAAGCATAATTGTTTTGTACTAAATTTTTTAAAGCCAAATTAAATTTGAAATAAGAATAAATGCCCCTTTGTAAACATAGCATCATGTATACGGACTGTGAATGAGTATTCCGCAGTCGGTAGCGCCCGACTGCAACGTTCTTACTTGTTTGTGTTTTCTTTCTGTCTAGTTTGCCTTTATTTACTTTTTTTAACTTTCTTAACACGACTTAATTATCCCAACTAGTTTACATAAATCCTACTGTGATCATCCCTCCTGAAATCTTTAATCTTAAGTAGTCCCTACTAAGGGTTTTGGTTTTCACTTCTGCGGAGGTAAAGCTGGGAGCGGATGTTACAACTTTGGATGTCTTTTGCACTTAACACTGTTTTTCGTTGCCGTGCTTTGACTTTTTTCTATGAGAATCGACCGTATTAAATTTGTACGGGAGTCCCTTCACTTTTCACTTTGACTAGCGATGAAATTTGACCGTGATCGCAGATAGCACTCTGCACTGTTGATCAGTGTTGAATATTTCACTTGACCGTAGATACCGTTTTGCTCTTTTAGTCATTTTAAAATATTTTCCATAGCCGTAGAAACCGTTTAGCTCGTTTAGTTATGTTCACTGGTACCTGTTCGGGCGCCAGTTAATTTTCTTATTTAATTTTGAATTTAATAAATAATAAAATAAAATTACGATTTGAATGTGATTTCGGTGAACCGCTTTATTCAAATTCTTATCTGGGACTGAGCTTAACAGAACTTATTTCGTTAATTTATACTATGCAGTTGAATGAATACACTTGACTATGATGGTGTTTAGTTTCGTATTGATCTTTATTATTCTGAGCCTGGGTTTATATACCCTGACCCATGTATAATTTCAACCCTTAAATCTAATGTATCTATTGCTGAGTGTGTAAGGCTCAGCATTGGGCTATTACATATTCTTATCTTATCGCTGAGTGTGTAAGACTCCGCGTTGGTCTATTAGCTATTCTTATCCTATCGCTGAGTTTGTAAGGCTCAGCGCTCGTCTCCTTCGTAATCTGACTCTGGGGTTGCAAGGGTTGGTCTTCATTTGTCTATTTATGCAGTCCGTACATGTGGCCCTTATCTTTTCACAGCGCACTACCTGCTAGTCGCTGAGTGCGTCGGAGGCATGTATACGATCATCGTATATTCATATGTTCATGCCTGAACACAGTTGTTGTTTATGTGATCAGCTATTGGGTAATCGTCCGCAAGCAGCTGGTGTAATCCGATATTCGCTATCTACATTCAAATTTCTTCTTTCTAGCTCTTCATTTAATAAAGTTTCTGGTATTGTAAAGTATTGCTTCAGTTCATAGCTGGTTCAGGCTTAGTTTGTCCAGGGTACTCTCACAAGATTATTTATTTGAATTAGACACCAGGGGGTGGGGGGGATGTTTCTGTTAATGTGCCAGGGAATAGGGGAACGGGAAAATAGCATGAGCCACCACTCACGTGCACCGTTCCCCGGGGATCGCCAAATTTTCGCTCCTCTTCTCGAGAGTCTCCGTCTTCTGTCCTCCGCGTCGCTTAGTTCGCCGCCTGTTTTCGCCCCACAAACGCTGCTGGTCCTTAGGTTTCTAGTCCTTTATCCACTTTTTATTTGGCGTTGCGTTCTTCGCTTATACTTCAATTTACATTTGACTTCACGATATATTTAATTTCCGCCGAATTATACACTAACCGCGCTCACAATTTTCGTCCGTTCTTTTCGGTGGCCGCTTACTAACTGCCCTCTTGCCTTTGACCCTCGCTCAGAGCGCTCGGCGTAGGTAGCGCAACTCTCCACCCGCGAACTCTCCACGCAGGATTGCGCCGCCGATCGGCGATAATTCGTTGCGCTTTGGGCGGCCTTATCAAATAGTCATTTGCCTATTAATTATAACTCAACATTTTGAATTCTTTTCTTACAACTAATAAACTACAATTAAACATCTTAAACTATACTTAAAACTACTGGCTACCAACTGAAAATAAACATTTTAAACTCCTTTCTAATTATTATAACACTAATTATAACCTATAGCTAACCATCTCTCTCTAACTCTACTTGCGACTACTCTTGTCCACTACAACTAAAGCTCCGAATTCATTTTTACTTATCATTCCTATTACTAATTATAACTTATCACTACTAATATTAATTATAAGTTGCCCTTTGGAAGGCAGTTATCGGCGAGCCGCCTTAAAGTATATCGGCCCTAATGGGCGGATCGGGAAAATGTTAAAACTTTGTAAATCGAACATATACTCGAGTTCACACGAGCTTCAAGTCTCTAGCTTCAATAGCGCCGAAAGACGGACAAGACGGACATTGAACAAAACCAATATACTCATTTAAATTCCGTGAATGAGTTAAAAAAAAAAAAAAAAACAAGTAAGAAAACTCTAGTCGAGAGTTTCGACTAGATACTACCACTAACCAGACAACACATAGACTAGACAACTAGTGGAAAGCTTTTTGCACGCTTTTTCTGGGACTTTAGCGCCCCAGACGGCTTTGAATTCGCTCGGCGAATTACTTTTAGGCTCGAGCTACGAAAATATACGAAAGCACAATCATTTCGCTTCACGCGCTCGACCGAGATGGTCAAATGTTGAACAAAAGATCCCTTTATGCTCAATGTTTCCCTTGCTCTCTCTCTCTCTCGATGCTCTCTGCTCTCTCAAATGTGTATATGTGTGTATGCATGTGAGCACAAGCAGCAGCTCAGCAGGGTTGCCAATTTCGCTTTTTTCCCGTCAAATCTGGCTGTTTTTGAGGACCAATTGCGGTATAAAATTTAAAATGGCGAGAAGCGGATATTCTGGCTTTTTAAGAAATGTTTTTGGCTTTTTTCCGCTTTTTTAAATTTTGCCAACATTTATTAAGAATTTATGAAAAAGTGGCAACTTTTCAATATCGATATTCTTAAGCAATATTTATAAGTAGAGCTGGCAAAATATCGATAGTGGTCTCATTCGGTATTTTCGATATTTTAAGAAAGAAAATTCGATACTATCGATACTATCGCTAAAAAAGTGTTATTAACGGAACAACTCAAATATTTGAACAAAGTACGTTTATTTAACTCAAGGCAAATAGGTTATATAATAATATTAAATTATAATTAGTCAACATTTAATTCATTCGTTGAACTTTATAACAAAGTAAATAAACTGAAAGATAACTTTGATCCAATAAACTTATAAGCTACAAACTTCTTATAATCTGCAGAACACTGTAAGCTTCTTAAAAACTACAAAGCACTTCAAATCTCTTATAAATTACAAACTATATCAAACTAATGAGATCCATTAGATTTCTTGAAGAATAAAAATAGAACCAAGCAACACTAATTAATCCAGTCATTTTTTTGTAGGAATAGAAGCATATCAACATGGTTTGCCTTTAGGGAAGCCCGTCGATTGCTTATAACAAGCCCAGCCTTACTGAACATCCTCTCCGATTCCGTCGAAGTCGCTGGTACACATAAAAGTTTTTCAGCAAAACTTTTAGTGCACCTTCATTGTACTAAAATTAATAAACGTATTTTAATTTTAAAATGTGTTAAAAAATTAATGCAATTACCTTCCAATATTTTAAAGGATCCACGTCTTCTTCTGAATTCATCTTTAAAAGGTATTGACGAAGCTCCAATATTGCGTTTGACCTTTTGGTCCGAGGCACGGCTTGAATGTTATTTTGCACAAATTCAAAGAGAGTTTGGCTAGTCTTCGTGGTTTTTTCGGTGAGCGTTAACGGCTCTGGTTGGTCTGAATCAAGGGAATCTAGGGAAGCGAGTTCATTTTCGAGAAGCTTTTCCCCTTGAACAGCATTAAAAGGTAAATGATAGCCTTGCTTTTTAAATCGTGGATCTAGCAATGTAGCGATTCGTGGCAGTGAACGCTCTTCATATTTAGACATCCTATTTTTGATACCATCGATTAAGCATGTGTACGCTTCCAATCCTTCTGTTGTGTTAAATCATTTTTAATTTTATCTAAATTGTGCATTAGTCCATAAGTGATCGAAATTTTAAGGGATATGGTCACTGTGGTGCTTGATGAGATCTGTTTTGTGGCACTCTCAAATGGAGACAGTAACTTTGCCAAATCCTTTAGTAGATCAATTTCGTCCGCAGTAAACGGAGGTGGTGCTTTAGATACCATCAAAAATACACTATTGATAGCCTCATACATACTTAAAATTCGATCTATCATGTAATAGGCGCTGTTCCAACGGGTGGGAACTTCCTGTTTGAGGCTGTATTTTTTTTCGGTTTTTTGGGCTTCTTTAAGTTTGTTGTACATAATTGTACTATTTTTAAAAAATGTTACAGTTGTTTTACATTTAGATAATATAAAAGCCAAGCAATGCAGTTTTAGGCAATCTTGCACAACTAAATTTATTGTGTGTGCAAAGCATGGTATATTTCGTTTGTGCAACAGCTCACATGCTTTTATCATTGCGCTTGCATTGTCCGTTACAATAGCTATTACTTTTGAAGATATGTTCCATTTTAAAAAAATAGCTTTCAGCGATTCTGCAATGTTCTGTGAAGAATGATTTGCCTCCGAAACTAATTTATTTGTCGATAAAACCGCTGTGCGTAGTTCGAAGTCCTTTGAGATAAATGAGCAAGTAACGGTAATATACGTCTCATTAGCTTGAGAAGTCCAAAGGTCAGTCGTAATGGTACAATGCTTCACGTGCTTTAAAATTTAAACTAATTTCGCCGTCTTTTCCTCTACTTGCCTTGCCATGAGTACATTGCGCATGGTCGTACGTGATGGCAATTTCGTGGATCAAATACCTGAAGCATAGCTCGAAATCCACTATCTTCGACTACAGAAAAGGGTCGCATATCTTTAGCAATATATTTCATAACTGTTTCGTTAAGGTCTGAGTTACGTTTGGATGTCGAATCATAGTTGGTGGTAATAAATTGATCAATCTTGGCCGAGGAATTAGGCAAGTCGCTTACATTTAATGTTGGATGCGACCGCTTCAAATGGTCGTAGAGGTTGGAAGTGTTCCCGCTAGTTTTATAAATTTTTCCGCATTGCAAACATTTTGCTGTTTTACCATCTATGGATTTTTTGAAAAATGTCCATACTTTAGATTTTCCAACTCTCTGCCTTTTCACTGCAGTGTTTTCTTCATCGAAATGGCTGATTTCATCTTCCTTGTCATCTATATACATATGTATATACATATGTGCATGTATGTATGTGCATTACACATATGCAAACGTATTAGAAATTTCGATTTTAAAAAAAGAAATAATGTAATTACCCTTCTTCTTTAGATTAAATACGTATTGATCCATATTACAAATCACCAGCACAAACGATCGTTAAACTAATATAAATGTTTACTTAAAAAAGTTTAACAATAAGCTTATTTCTTAACCAAATTTCTATCTCGAGTTCTTGTTGAATGGAATGTTGAAAATTTTTTCAAAATGACCATTACTATCGATAGATCGGGCAGAACTATCGATATTGCCACAAACAAGCAAAAATTCGATATCTCGATAGTCCCATCGATATTTTGCCAGCCCTATTTCTCAGTAAATAAAAACGTGGGAATTTAGCAAATTTTGTTTTTGTTTTTAAGTTCAGGATTCCGGCTGTGCGCTAAATTTAATTTTTCTGCGCAATTAGTTTTCAAAAAAAGGCAGATTTGAAGTGAAAAAGGCTGATTTGGCAACATTGATAATCATCCATTATTGATTCTCATACTAATATAATAAGTAAACGAAAACGGAATCCTGAAAAAAGTTTGTTTATTTGGATGTCTGCCATTTTGTATAACCAATGCAGATTAATATGATTCTGTATATCAGTATTCTATTTTATATCGATCATACATTTGGATTAGTACAAGTGGTACCGAATGTACTTCTATTATTGACTGATGATCAGGACGTAGAGCTACATGGCTTGCATCCACTACAAAAAACTACACAATTTCTTACTGAGTATGGCACTAAATTTACGAATGCATATACAAGCACACCACTCTGTTGTCCTGCGCGAGCAAGCCTATTAACAGGTCAGTATGCGCATAACCATCTGACTTTTAATAATTCGATAAATGGTGGTTGCAATGGGCATCATTGGCGTACAATTTCTGAGCCACGCACATTGCCTGTGTTGTTGCAAAAGCATGGATATCATACATTTTTCGCTGGAAAGTATTTAAATCAGTTTAAAGGCGCTAAAGTTCCGCCCGGTTGGGATCAGTTTTATGGCCTTCACGGAAACTCTCGCTACTATAACTATACAATACGTGAAAATAGAAGAAATGTCAGCTATGCGGATACATATTTAACAGATATGTTAAGAGACCGAACGGTAAAATTTATTCATAATGTGATAAAAGGCCAGAAGCCTTTTTTTGCAATGATTACACCGCCAGCCGCTCACGCGCCCTTTACTCCAGCACCGCGGCATGAAGGTGTATTTTCTCATGTGCGAGCGTTACGTACTCCAAGCTTTAACGCTCCTAGTAAAGGTATGTCTTTCTCAATATTATATATTTAAACTTATTATATTTCTGCAGATAAACATTGGCTGGTTAGAACAGCCAAGCATTTGCCGAATTCCACTGTCCTTACAGTTGATAAGTATTTCCAAAAACGCTGGGAAACACTTCTCGCAGTTGATGAAATGATGGTGACCATAGTAACATTGCTTAAAAAATATCAATGCCTCGATAATACTTATATCATTTACACTTCTGATAATGGCTATCACTTGGGACAATTCGCACAGCCATTTGATAAACGACAGCCTTATCAGACTGACATTAAAGTGCCCTTACTTATTCGGGGACCTGATGTACCTGGCAATATTTTATTGAATTTCGCTGTTAGTTTGGTAGACCTAATGCCTACCATTTTAGAATGGGTCGGCTTAACGGTCCCCAATTATGTTGATGGCCGCTCTTTCAAAGATGAGTTGCTACAGCAGCATCAGACGAAACGACATTCACATCGAATATTGCTCGTTGAGTATTGGGGTGAAGGAAATGACGAAACATATAATTCAGAATGTCCAGAGAAGCAGACAGACCATTTAGCAGAATGTACACTAGATGCAGATTGTCATTGCCAAGATGCGTGGAACAATACATATACGTGCATTAGAGATTTTCGCTATAAGCTGGATCGCATATATTGTGAGTTTTATGATACTGAGGTAACTATATTGAATTAATAAAAATAATACGATAATACATTGTACTTTTTGTCTAGCATTTTATTGAGGCATATGACTTGATCCAAGACCCCTATCAATTAAAGAATATCGCTTATGAACTACTTCCAAGTGAACGTACCGAGTACGGATTTTTAATAGCAAATCTCACCATATGTGCAGGAAAATCGTGCCATATTAACTATTAATTTTTTATTTTTGTTTATTAACTAATACGATCCGTTCGGACAGAGTATTAATCATTTTGGTGCACAGTCACAATCTATACTGGTAATATGTATTAATGTATTTAGTTTTAATCTGATTTGAATAATAAAGAATGTATATATGTATATGTATATGTATAAGTATATTAACAAGTAAAAAAGCTCTGATGAGACAGCTCGACTACGAGATCCTCTGAACTCTTTGAGCAACTATTTCAATAATTCGCACATGCCCACACAAGCATACGCACGCATTGGCGCAGTGTGGTCTTGCTATGAGAATATAATTGTTCAATAACTTTCCGATTATGATATAATAGATATGTATGTATGTATGCATTTGCACTAACCATTGTGGCACTAACCAGACAACACATAGACCGGACACGTAGGGCAAAGCGTTTTGCACACTTATTTTCGAGCATTGGTTCCCAGACCGTTCGTATTTGCTCAGCTCCTCACTTTTTAGGTTTGTGCTACTAAAATATGGGAACACAAAATCATTTCTCTTCATGCGCTCGACCGAGATGGTCGATTGTTAAACATAAGATCCCTCTATGCTAAATGTTTCCCTTGCTCTCTCTCGATGCTCTCCGCTCTCTCAAATGTGTATATGTGTGTATCAGGGATCCCAGCCCTCCGTCTTTTTACGTAGATCTCCGTATTTTAAAGGAAATCTACACGCCTACGTGTGATGAGACTAAAACTACATACTTTTATAAAATATTGCAAAATACCCTAAAAACTAAAAATTTTTTAAATAAAAAAGATATGATTTATATTGGGTTAGCAGCACTAAATTCCGTTTTTGATATGTTTACGAAAACTTAGAGCCTTCTGACAAACACCTAAAATATTTTAATCAAAACATGTATAAAGTTTTGTAAAACGTACATTAATTGATATGTATAATTTGAACAATGTAATTTGCTTTCTCAAACGGCAAATGAAATTAATAGCAACGAAGTGTTATACAGTTAGTTTAAAAATGTAACGGTTTATTTTTTTAATTGTTTTTAAACTTCAAACAAGTAAGAAGGCTCTAGTCGAGACTGCTCGACTAGGAGATACCCTGAACCCTCCAAGCTGATATTCTTATCATTCTGCACTTCTTTTATGCACGCGCCCGCGCTCTGCTAACTGCGCAGTATGCAGCGACTGCGCTTGGACTGCGCTGCAGCGTGGGCAATAGTATGAGAATTTATTTGATGTATAACTTCTTTTGTAAAGATACGATGTTAATGAAATTTTCAGGGCGTAATCATATGGTCAAAATGTGTGTACATTCCAAAGCACAATTCTCTAGTACTTGGAATACGAATTGGGGGCGAAGGGGGCGTGGTATCCAAAATCTGTTGATTACAAAATGTTTGTATTCATCATATGTATATACACAGTAAATCTGAAGCACTAACCAGAGAACACATAGACTAGACAACTAGTAGAGAGCTTTTTGCACGCTTTTTCTGGGACTTTAGCGCCCCAGACGGCTTTGAATTCGCTCGCCTCTTCAATTCAAACCCAAAATCGTTCGCACAATTTTAAGTTGACGTAGGCACACGCCAATGTTCATGTCGCATGCATACATGCATAAACATACACACACGCATATATAGAGGCACAAAGGCAGTCAAATCCTTCTACAATGATCACCCCATCATTTGTGAGTATCGTGGCCCCTGCGTACACACAATCAAACATATGCATGTATGCATGTGTGAGTAGTTCACAAGATCTACCAAATGCGAATTCGAGGCTCTGAAATTGCTACAGGCAGCAAGAGCTATGCACACAGGCACACAAATGTTCATAATACATGTAGCAAGGGAGAGTGTGTGCGTGCACATTCGTCGCGAAAGCATTTTCACTATGAGCACCAACGCTTTCATACCCTTCTCACAAGTAATATCGAAAAAACATATACAGTGGCTCACACCTTATTTCGTGCAGCAGCATAGTAAAACTTTGAAACCGTATTCCCGCTAAACCAGTAAAGATATCCTAAAAATTTAGATGAGGTCTTATTTATTGGTTATTCATTATGTATTAACACTTTCAATTATTTTTATATTATAATTAATAAGTTTTAAAACTAAAGAAAACTAAAAAAACAGCCCTTTTCCATGTCACAGCTTATTTCGTGCACTTCACTTTCAATGACTTTATTGTCCAAAAATTCTTAAATTAGGATAATTTTTTAACTCATTTTTGTTTAATCACCTCTTTGAATAGTGATTCCATCGAGTTTACTCATTTTCGGGTGATTCCGCTGGAGATTTTTGGCCAATCCTCCAACACGGCCGTTTTATTCTCCATTTTTATTAGCGGCAATCATATTGCTTCCAATCCGATCCATATATATGCACATGAGAGCTATGCACACAGGCACACAAATGTTCATAATACATGTAGCAAGGGAGAGTGTGTGCGTGCACATTCGTCGCGAAAGCATTTTCACTATGAGCACCAACGCTTTCATACCCTTCTCACAAGTAATATCGAAAAAACATATACAGTGGCTCACACCTTATTTCGTGCAGCAGCATAGTAAAACTTTGAAACCGTATTCCCGCTAAACCAGTAAAGATATCCTAAAAATTTAGATGAGGTCTTATTTATTGGTTATTCATTATGTATTAACACTTTCAATTATTTTTATATTATAATTAATAAGTTTTAAAACTAAAGAAAACTAAAAAAACAGCCCTTTTCCATGTCACAGCTTATTTCGTGCACTTCACTTTCAATGACTTTATTGTCCAAAAATTCTTAAATTAGGATAATTTTTTAACTCATTTTTGTTTAATCACCTCTTTGAATAGTGATTCCATCGAGTTTACTCATTTTCGGGTGATTCCGCTGGAGATTTTTGGCCAATCCTCCAACACGGCCGTTTTATTCTCCATTTTTATTAGCGGCAATCATATTGCTTCCAATCCGATCCATATATATGCACATGAGTCGAAATTTAATATATTTGCGTCGGATGGGTTCCAATATGATTGCCGCTAAGCAAATACTGAGCTCCAAGATCAGCACCTAAAACCAAATATGACCTATGGCAGTGGCTGTTGCATGGTTGGGCCTCCAAGTCGGGCTTGGGAGTTGGATACTTAGTTTTCATTGATGGTAATATGAACAATAACATGTACCTATCCTTTTTGAAGAAGAATTTGCTCAAAAATGCAGAAGAACTGGGTCTAGAAGGGCGATCCCGATTGCATCAGGCAAATGACCAAAACAATAAGCCGGGTATTGACTAGTCCTGGCTGATCTGGAACAGTCCAAATGTGGTAAATCCGCTGGCCCAGTGGTCATACCTGAACGTTATAGAAAATTTGTGGGCAAAATTGGGCGTGGCCATTCGGAAATGGTCAATATTCAATAAAAATGACCTCAAAACGGCCGTGTTGGAGGATTGGCCAAAAATCTCCAGCGGAATCACCCGAAAATGAGTAAACTCGATGGAAGCACTATTCAAAGAGGTGATTAAACAAAAATGAGTTAAAAAATTATACTAATTTAAGAATTTTTGGACAATAAAGTCATTGAAAGTGAAGTGCACGAAATAAGCTGTGACATGGAAAAGTGCTGTTTTTTTAGTTTTCTTTAGTTTTAAAACTTATAAATTATAATATAAAAATAATTGAAAGTATTAATACATAATGAATAACCAATAAATAAGACCTCATCTAAATTTTTAAGATATCTTTACTGGTTTAGCGGGAATATGGTTTCAAAGTTTTACTATGCTGCTGCACGAAATAAGGTGTGAGCCACTGTACATATTTTGTACGAGCTTGGCAAACGGTTTAAAGAGTTCGGTATACTCTTCACACAGAAGGGAAGGCGTGGGTTCTTGGTGCCAGTGTTGCCAACTTTTTATATAAAAAAAAGCTGTTTTCGACGGGGAAAGAATTGAAAAAAAGCTAAAAAATTACACAAAAAAGCGGATTTTCTTATATTTTTTTATTGTAATATAAAATATGAGTGTATTTCATTTTTGTCAAAGTAAGTTTATAACTTCGTCTAGCTCTAAAACATCATCATTAGATTCCCCATTATAAGATTGATTGGTACCAATCATTCGAAGAAAGTGATTAGGCAGTTCCACTGACCAGAGAACACATAGACTAGACATGTAGAACAAATTTTTCTACACCTCGACACTGTTAAGTTGAGGTACCACTATTCTTCGTATTTGCTCGGCTCGGTCGCTGGAGGTTCAAGCAGTGAAAATGCTGCACGTCAAAAACAGTGCGCTATGAGCGCTCAACCGAAATGGTCCCGATTCAGTATGAAGCACAGCTCTGTGCCATTTGTCCTACTCTCTCTCTCTCTCAGTCCCTCTCTCTCGCTCTCTATGGTCGCTGAAATCATCACTCTCAGCCGCGAACAAAAATTTCAATTTTTGTTCGCGACGATCCCAGCTCTTTCCGTTTGTGTGAAGGGTATACCGAAATTTGTAAAGCGTTTGCCACGTTCATACAAAATGCTAGATTTTTCATGATAATTTCTAAAAAGGGTATGAAAGCGTTGATGCTCATAATGAAAATATTTCCGCGATGAGCATGCACACACACACTCTCCCTTGCTACATGTACTATGAGAATTGGTATGCTTGTGTGCGAAGCTCTTGCTGCCTGTAGCAATTTTAAGTCCCCGCATTTGCATTTGGTTGATCTTGAGAAATGCTCACATACATACATACATATGTATATATGTACATTTGATTGTGTGTACGCATGCGATGCGATGGTCACAATTATGGAATAGCACTTGTAGAAGCATTTGTTTGCCTATTAGCCATTACATGTGCGTGTGTGTATGTGCATGTGTGTATGCATGGGACGTGAACTTTACATACATATGTATGTATGTATAAGCACGCCTCTTCATTTCGAACCCAAAATCATTCAGACAATTCTTAGTTGAGGTAGGCAGCCAAAGTTCACGTCCCATGCATACACACAAGCACGCTAAAGTTGTTTTTGTTTTGCACACTTTTTTTTTGACATTACGACCCACACAACTTCGTATTTGCTCGGCTTCTCACTTTTAGGTTCAGGCAACGAAAATATTCGAAAGCACAATCATTCTGCTTCATGCGCTCGACCGAGATGGTCGATGGTTGAACAAAAGATCCCTCTCTGCTCAATGTTTCCCTTGCTCTCTCTCTCTCTGTGCTCTTTGCTCTCTCAAATGTGTATATGTGTGTATGCATGTGAGCACAAGCATCAGCTCTGAGCTGCCAGCTCAAGAAAATTGAAATTTCTTCGCAGCAAGAACCCATGCCTTCCCTTCTGTGTGAAGAGTATACCGAACTCTTTAAACCGTTTGTCAAGCTCGTACAAAATCTGTATATGTGTTTTCGATTTTATTTGTGGAAAGGGTATGAAAGTGTTGGTGCTCATAGTGAAAATGCTTTCGCGACGAGCGTGCACGCACACACTCTCCCTTGCTACATGTACTATGAGCAGTGCTGCCAACTTTTTACCAGAATAAAAAGCTGTTTTTAGATGGAAGAAACGGAAAAAAAAGCTGAAAATTTTTACAAAAAAGCCTTAAAAAAAAGCGGTTATTATAGTTTGATTGTTTCTTTTTTTTTTTTTAATTTACAAGATTTTTAGCATGCTATCTAATTCTTCGCGACTAGCATCGGTTTCAGAATCGTACGACCTGTTAGTACCTATCATGCGAAGATAATTTGAAGGAACTTTGTATTCATAGCAGCATTTGCCCAGTCTTCGCAAACCATATCTGTGTGTTATATTAAATAAAAAAGTAATATATATATCGGTATCATCTTTTCACTCTCAATAAAATATTACCTTATGCTAAGAATACTGTTTATTGTGCTTAGGCTCATTGAGTTCCTTAACTTGGACTTTACCAAGTTAAGCTGGCTAAATACGCGTTCCACCTCCGCGTTGGACCATGGTAATGAAAACATTTGCAGGGCAACAGCTGCCAAGTCAAGGAATCGGCGGTTGCCGCCAGAATCCTTGTAATTGGAGACTTCATTCCAAAATTCGGAGCTGTCATTAACGTTTTCCCACGTAACTAGATTAATATCATAGTACTGCCGCTCAATGTCGGCTATTCTGTCTACTTGGAGGTGTTCCAACAATTCTGTAATTACTTTTTTTTTAGTTGACACAATTTTATCAACGGAAAAAACGTCAATGTTTTTTAAGATTTTAAAATTGTCGGGGAGACTGCAGATAAAATCAAAATTATTTAACGGTCGGTAGAAGAATCAGAAAAATTGGTTACCTCTGCTTTAGCTGCTTGATAAGTTCAATAACAAAAGAAGAGCAGCGAGCACGAATTTCTTGTTCGAGGCCTGCATCGATATTTAAAGACTTGATTTTCTTTTCAAAATCATACCCTTTGTACAAATTAAGCTTTTTTGCTGTAAGTGTTAGATGTTAGTGTGCGGTGTTGCACAAAATGAGTAGACTTCAATAATCCCGTGGCGACGACCGACGTTCTTTATTATCAAAAATCAACTAAAGTACAGTGACATAAATTCTTATATCCAAAGCTAGCCCTAAACCCTGATTATGCTGACATTGCATATTTACGCGAGGCATCGCATTACTTCGGGCAACAACATTGTTGCGCGTTGGAGCCACTGCTGCTGTTGTGCAATATCCGCTGGGAACGGCTACATTCATGCTGACGGCGCGTGATCAATCTGAACATTTATGTTTTGCTGGTCGATTGTGTTAACTCCTCCCCCACTTAGATGAATGACGTCCTCGGCTTTCTTGAAACTGTTAATTAATGTTTGAAGATCACGTTGACGTTTGTTCCTCTGATGTCTTTGATAGAGTTTCATCGAAGCGTAGCAGGAGAGTAAAAGGATGGCCACGGTTAGCCCAGATACTATTGGCCTTCTTACTAGCCCTTCCTCTAGTTGAGCAATATCCCGCAGATTTTTTATGCTTATCTTCTGCAGGTATGGCAGGCTTGGTATCTCTTGGTGGTCTGTTATATTTAAAAGCGCAGATACCGCTGGTCCCGGGGATTTCCTCACGTAGTTTTTTTGGTTTTGGTATACGGTGTTGTTTACCTTTATCTTGTCGTCAAAGGTAAGGAGGAACGTCCCTTTTACCATCTGCTCGTTGACTGTAGCTGCTCCGTCGTTGATGATGATTACTCCATCGTCGACTATGGTTAGAGGTTCGAGGTGGCTGGGCCGAGTTGAACAATGTGCGGTGTCCCCTGAGTGTAGCTGTTGAGCGCATGTTGTGTAGGGTGACTTCTTGCAGAACGTTATTGTGAGGGCTGTACTACAATTTCCTATTGATATTACATGATTTCCACAGTCAGCTAAATTGTAGTCTTCGGCGAAATTTATTATGATGCCGTTGTGTTGGACAGGGTATACGGTTAATTTTTTACATACTATGCTAGGCTTAGGATATCTTATAATGAAATGTAGAAAATTTTCGCTTAACAAAACTTTAATTTGAGATACTTCCATTAAGTCAGTAATAGTGATATTTATAGAGTGTTCATTAACAATGTTTTTTAAATCAGTGGAATCCAAAATGGAGGGGTTTACAATTCCAACCTTTGCAAGTGTTACTGATAGTATTAAGGTTTTTAACTCTGAGATAATTATTCTATTTCTTGTTAGCAGCGTTTCATATAAATGCTCTGTGTCTACTTGTTTTACTTTTGTGTTTTTTACTAGGAGGTTTACGGTGTCAGTTAGCTTATTAATTTGTTCCTGCATTTTTGTGTTTATGGTTATCTGCCTATTTTCTGACTCTACAAGTTCATTCTGTGTAAATTTTAGTTTCTCGAAATCATCATGGTCTGGCGTGCCAGCTACGACCTTTAGAACGGTGCCTAGCATATTGATACTCCTAGCATGTCTATGGTGGACATTTACTGTAGCTATTAATGTTTCTATATGTTGTATGTCTGCGTCTAATAACATTCTCATATGTGATCGGGGGAAATGGTTTGCTAATTCTTTCGTATTTTTTACTATTTCTGAGTATAGGGTAAGGTTGGTTGAGTGCTTCAAGTATTGGAAATCCGTCCAAATGGTTACGTATCCGTCCAAGATCGGTATGTAGTCCATGTTAGTATAGTCAGTCAATTTCGCTGTTATCGTTGTAGCAAAAAGAAGTATAGTCCAAATCCTAAAAAGATAAAAAAGGGAATTTAATGTTTTGCCTATCTTAGATTGTCCTTGTGGACCACCCTCCCTTTTATTAAGACTGTTGTCCCCAAGTCTGCGTCAATTTTGCCTTCGTTGTATAGTGGTGTCAGTTTGTTCCCTAAGCGTCTGTTTGTTTTTTCCAAAACTGTGTCGCCTATTTGGAATTGTCTATTGTGTCTTGTTTCGTTTACTCTATTTGTTAGGAGTTGTTGTGCCTTTTGAATTTTATTTCCTATCTCTATTTCGAGTTCTGGGGAGGATGAGTGGATTATATCGATTGGTCGTTTGTCCGTTACTGAGTGAATTGTATTGTTATATTCGATAGTTGCTTGAAGTATCGTTTCAACAGTGTCAGTAATTTTTCTTTGAGCTGTTAGGCATCTTGCAATGTCACCGAGGGTGCTATGGAATCTCTCGACTTGTCCGTTTGATGTACTATGGAGTGGTGGGGCATTTACGATTTGAATGTTATATTGATTGTTTAGCAGAGATTTTATTGTTTCGGACTTTATGGAGGGCTCGTTATCGCAATAGATCGTCTTGGTATGCCGGTAAAAATTTACAAGTTGTAAAATTGCTGATTGTATGTCAATTATTGTCCTTGAAGCGATGGGTTGAACAATTGCAAATTTTGAAAATTTATCTATGCACGTAAGGAAGTATTTTTTATTGGTTGAGTATATGTCTATGTGTAGTATTTCGCCCACATAGGAAGGTATGGGTGTTTCTCCAAGTATTTGTTTTTGTGGGTGACGATTGTACTTAGCTGTTTTACAAATTTTACAATTTGAAACAACTTCGTTCGTTAATTTTGTCATTTTCGGAAAAAAATAGTCTTGTAAAATCTGCTTCACATTTTCTTGGGCTGCTCTGTGAGCCCGATTGTGTTCTGTTGCAATTATTTCTTTCTGTTCGTTTTTATCAAAAATGTCATTTACTATGTACTTTGTATATCGAAATGTTGTTGTTGGAAAAGTTTCTATTAGTTTATGTTGTATGAATGCTAATATTGGTAACTCGCAATGGATTGCATTTACGACATCTTTTTTGACTACATCGCAAACTCTTTTGATTAACGAGTCTCTGTTTGAGAAATGAATTGTATGTCGGATTTTCTTACCAAATAGGATAACTGTACGATCAGAGGCTATATTATTTTCTTCTATTATAATTTGGTTTTGGAAACAGTTGATTGGTTTGTCTGTTGTGTCTATGGTGTATGTGAGCGATATTTCGCTGTGAATTGTGGCTCTGTCTGACTGTACATCGTCCTCTAGGGCATGAATATTATGCCGTGACAGTGCGTCCGCAACGTAGTTCTCCTTCCCTGGCTTGTAATAGATGTTTGCGTTATATTCATCTATAAAAGCTTTCCAACGCCTGATTTTTGCGTTCGGGTTTCGGTCGGATACTGCAAACGTCAGAGGCTGATGGTCCGTAAAGATATTTAAATTTTTTACCCCATATAGATAATTTCGGAGGTTTTTTAAAGCCCAAACTATTGCAAGTAGTTCCCTCTCATTTGTTGCAAAGATAAGCTCTCTATCCTTTAATGTTCTTGATATCATGGTGATTGGTTTTCCACCTTGTGACAGAACTGCCCCAAGACCAGAGGATGAAGCGTCCGTTGTTAAATCAAACGGCTTCTTGTAGTCAGGGTAGAGCAACATTACATTTTCGGATGCAAGAACCTCTTTTAGCTTCTCGAATGCCGCATGTTGACTCTCGTCAAATTTTACTGGAATTTTTTGGATTGTCCGGCGCTCACTTTGCCATTTTGGCCTTTTAAGATGTCGCTTATAGGTTTTGCTATAGACGCGAAGTCCTTGATGAAACACCTATAGTAGCTTGCCAACCCAAGGAATGATCTGACGTTAAACAAAGTTGTTGGTACTTCATAGTTACGAATCGCTTCAACTTTACTTGGACATGTCTTTATACCATTACTTGAGACTACGAAACCTAGGTATTCTACACTTTCTTTGAAAAAGTGCGACTTTTCTGGTGAAACTCTCATGTTGGCCTCGTATAGTTTATCTAGGACCCAGGCGATATGCTTGACATGGCTTTCCATATTTTCAGAAAAAATGATTACGTCGTCTACGTAAACATAACAAGATTTTCCAATTTGCTCTCTGAGCACATCGTCAATGGCTCTCTGAAAAATACTAGGTGCATTTTTCAAGCCAAAAGGGAGCCTGCAGAACTCATACTTTCCGCTTCCTACAGAAAAGGCTGTTTTTTCTCTATCTTTTTCGGCAAGTAAAATCTGGTGGAATCCGGATTTTAAATCTAGTGTTGTAAAGTACTTTGCTGTGCCTAAGTTGGATAAAATGGAGGCTATATTGGGAATGGGGTATTTGTCATCTATTGTCTTTTTGTTTAGTTTTCTGAAGTCTATAACTAAACGTTTCTTTTTTCTTCCCTGCTCGTCGGTACCTTTTTTATCTACAACCCACACGGGGTTGTTGTATGGTGACTGGGACGGACGTATTATACCGTTTTCTAACAGATCTTGAGTTTCTGTGTTTACGAATTCTGATACGCCCATTGGGTATGGATATAATTTTGAATAAATGGGATTCTCGTCCTCTGTTCTAATAGTTGCAATGACATTTGTATTATACGGAAGCGCTTCATTTGGTTCCGCAAATACTCCTGCTCGGGCTTTGAGCATTGTTTGAAATTCCGTTGTTATAGCCTGAGGGGCTTCTATTTCTTTGACACTTGTGAAATTTACGGCTGGGCATTTTAGAAAGTTAATGGTCTCAGAACCATAGTTTGTTGTTAGTTTCTTATTTTTGAAGTCTAATAAAACGTTGGTTTGGTTTAGTAGGTCAAGTCCGATTATACCATCGAATGTCGTGAGGTTTGGTAATAAGAAAAATGTTGTCTTGGTATTAAAAAGGTGCATTATGCATTTCTTGTCAACTACGTTGTGGCCATGGATTGATTTTAATCGAAAGGGTTTTTCTACCGGCGTAATATTTTTTAGTTCTTTTAATGGTCTCACGTAATTCTTTGAGGCTCCGGTATCTATTAGCAACTTTATGGTTTTCCCTGCTATCGTTCTCTCTATGAACGGGAGCAGGGATTTATTCCTAAAAAATTGACCTGGTCGTATTCGTCCAATTCATTGTCAACGTCTTCTGTCTCGGTTTCTGCGATCGCTTGGTATTCGCTATTGTCCTGCTCGTATTCTGTATCTTCTGTTCCTAGGTGGTTAACTCTTTGCTGTTTCGGTCCTGTGAACCGTGCGCTACCGCTGTTTGGTCGTTTGTTTGCCTGTCCCTGGTTATTGTAGTTTTCGTATTGAGTGCGTCGTTGTTGATTTGGCCACTGAGTCTGTTTCGAGAAGGTCGCGTTTTGTTGGTGTTGCGTAGCCTGTCTGAAGCGAGAAGATGAGTCAACGTCCATTGGTTCTACCTGTTCTTGTCGTGGTGAGAATTCTGGTCTTTTGTAGTGTGGGCTTTTTCCTGGTTGGTTGTGTTTTGGGTCTTGAGCTAGAGTCTTGTCTCTGACTTGCTGTCTTTGTTCGATCTTCTGCGCTTTTTCTTCTATACTGCGGGCGAAATTTGTGGCGAACATATAACGTTCATGATTTGACTCAACTTCTTGAGCCAATGCCAATGCAGAGGGAAGATCAATTGGTCTAGCTGAGAATAGGACATCACTTAAGGCCTTCCTGGTTCCTGAGATGAATACTCGCAGGGCGTCTGCTCTATATTTCTCATTTAGCGAAGAGGCAACGGTGGTGTCGTAGGTCATGATTGTCTTATTTATAAGTAAAGTCAGTTTCTTTTCTACCTCTTCGTAGTACTGCAGTAGTGTCAAATTTCCTTGGCGGAGTGTTGACATCTCCTGTTCAATTAAGTATATCGGTCGTTTGTCGGAGTACGTGAAATCTAACCGATTTATAATGGCCTTAAAATTTAGAGGAGTGTCGAAAGAAGAGAGTACCATATCAGCAGCGTTCTTAATTTTGTTTCTTAATATTCCCAAAGCTTGATAATGCTTTGAGCTACCATCGTATTTCTCATATACCTTGTATGCGATATGCGCAGCCTTTCTCCAAGATACATAAGTTTCGCTTTTTCCTTCAAAGTCCGGGAGGGACTTCATGATGTCAAGGGTTTCGTTGCAAATAACACCTATTTTGATTTCTGCCTCCTTGAAAGTTTCTACCTCGGGTGCGCTAACCTGTACTGAATTTATACGTTGTTCAATTTCGTTTAATTTTCTATCAAAGCTATCTTTTTGAGCAGCTAAAGCGCTTGCGACTGCGCCTTCTACTATAGCTTTTAATTGATCTGAATTCAAAGCCATTTTTAAATTTTCTGTGTTGTAAATTTTTCGAAAATTTGTTATTAAATCTTGTATTTCACTATCACTCATAGGGCAAGTAAAGACAGGGAATTTTGCGTGCTGCGTTTTTTGTTATTAATAATTAATATTTAAAGGTTGAAATTGTATTTTTATTTGTTTTTACTCCTTAATTTCTTTTTTTGCAATGAACACTCTACTCACATGTTCTTATATTATGTTAGTAGACTGTATGTTGTGTGTTTCTTCGCTGATGAGCCGCTTCGTGGTGGGTGTCTTCGCTGCGTACTGTTTCGTCTAATGCTGCTTTCTTTTTTCTTTTTTCGTTTTGGTTATGCGTTTTAGTTGTCTTGCTGTTTTTTTTTTTTGCACTTGTGGGGTATTTATCTCACTGAATGCTTGTTTTAATCGAAGTTTTAATTTCGTTTTTTTTTTTTTTTTTTTTTTTTTTTTTCGTTTTTGGGTTCGTTTCGGTTGGGCGCCAATTAAGCTTTTTTGCTGTAAGTGTTAGATGTTAGTGTGCGGTGTTGCACAAAATGAGTAGACTTCAATAATCCCGTGGCGACGACCGACGTTCTTTATTATCAAAAATCAACTAAAGTACAGTGACATAAATTCTTATATCCAAAGCTAGCCCTAAACCCTGATTATGCTGACATTGCATATTTACGCGAGGCATCGCATTACTTCGGGCAACAACATTGTTGCGCGTTGGAGCCACTGCTGCTGTTGTGCAATATCCGCTGGGAACGGCTACATTCATGCTGACGGCGCGTGATCAATCTGAACATTTATGTTTTGCTGGTCGATTGTGTTAACTTACATATCGGATTCTACATGCTCTTTTCTTACAAGTGGCAACCGCCATGTTAACCATGGTGCGCGCAGAGGTTTGTGCAAGACTTAGCTTAAGTGTGTGTTAGTGCTACATATCCGAACGATATACATATTAGGCTAAGGCAATTAGCATTCGATATATACAAAAAATATATACAATATTTAATACAAAGTACATGTTTTCAGTATTAAAAAAAATCGAAGTATTAAAAAAAATCGAAAAAAGCCTAATTCATTTTCAAAAAAAGCCAGAATTCCCGCTTCCCGCAATTCTTAAATATTTCCCGCAATTTGTCTTCGGAAAAAGCCAGATTTGACGGGAAAAAAGCTGAATTGGCAGCAGTGACTATGAGCATTTGTGTGCCTGTGTGCGAAGCTCTTGCTGCCAGTAGCAATTTTAAATCCCAGCATTTGCATTTGGTCGATCTTGTGAAATGCTCACATACATACATACGTACATATGTATGTACATATATACATTTGATTGTGTGTACGCATGGGCTGCGATGCTTACAATTATGGGAGATCACTTGTAGAAGCATTTCTATGCCTATGTGATTTCATATGTGCGTGTGTGTATGGGCATGTGTTCTTGGGAGATGAACGTTGGCGTGTGCCTGCCTCAACTTAGAATGATGTGAACGATTTTGGGCTCGATTGAAGAGGCGCGCTTATATTTACATATGTATGTTAGTAGCTGTATTGACTAGCTAAAGCGACAAGTGCACTTATCAATACAGCTTATAAGTTTTTTTTACTTGCATGCATGTATATATAATAACAGGTGCAAGGGATTGCTTTCCAGTAGCTTAATGAGCTTAATCAGGTATTACATACATATATAAATATAAGCGCGAGTTACTCGCCACACACTATACTACACACATGCCCTTGTCGCTTTAGCTAGTCAATAAAGCTACAAAAGCCCAAAATCGTTCACATCATTCTAAGTTGAGGCAGGCATAGACGTGGGCATAGCTGGCCGGGACTGGCAAATAAAATACCCCCATCGGGTCGATGTTACTATTGATATTATATCCTGTACTTTGTTTAGGCTTTTTCTTTTTTTTTTTTTTTAATTTAAATTGACTCTCGTTTTTGTCAAAAGCTTTAAGAAATAAATAAATAAATAAATTAGTTACTTTTATTACACTAGTACCAGTTATTACAAAATGGTTTCCTACGGCTATAAAAAGTCCTAATTGATTTCACCAAAGTATTTCTTTATTTTGTTTAACCGTTTTTATTTAACATGTGAAGCGGATATGCATTTTTGTATCCATAATTATATACATTGAATTAATTAGTTCTGTAAACGTAATAATATATTTGAATTCATGCTACAATAAGAATATGTTGCTTATTTTTATGATGGCTGTGTTCATAAATATCCCAATGTAGCATACGTCTTGACAAATGTTCCGTCGCTGGTGCTAACATTTCTATAATGAAGGGATTTAAGGGTTAAGTCAATGAATTTCTTGCAATATATTTTTTACTTACTCATCTTCCCAGGGACACACTGCGTTGTGTTCGGTTTCATCAGTATTTGTTGGCGCAGGAGTGTCAGGCTTTTCAGTTAGTTTATCTCGTTCGTCTAATGAGCTTAGTTTCTTAGTTGCAGAACTGCGTTTTTTACGCCGTCGGTAAATTTCATCGTTTAATTCAGGCGTTGGAGCTTTGGCAGCTCCACTCATCTAAGGGTTCATCATCCACTATATCGATTTCTAATACAGCGAGTGGTGCCAATAAATTAGCCGGTGTCGGCGCAGGTGCTGTGCAGCCAAGATATCTCTCGGTTTCTATAATATCGTAGTCGAAAACTACGTCCTTACTACTAAAATGCATTCCTTCTTGATACTCATCAGTAGTGGGTGACAGCTCAACCTCATTTTCCTGAATATGATAATCAATTTCTTCGACAGTTAATTTCTCCGAGCATACATTTATCTTTTCAGCGCTTCCTACTTCCTCTTTGCTACTGAGATGATTATTTTTGGAGTCACTTTCTTTCGCAAATTTATTGATTGGCGGACCGTTAACTCAATTAGTTCAATTTTAACCTTTTTAATGACATCTAAGTCTGATTCAAGTTGACGATTAATTTTAGCTGCCGGTGCACTTGTGATAACGCTAAGTCCAGTATCCCTCTCGTTTTCTAATTGACTCGTAGGTGTCGTCGTGGTCAAGTGATGCTCGCTGACTTCTTGATCAACAATTTCGCACTGCTTACTTAGTACATTAATGTTGGTTGCTTGCGATACTCTCGGTAAAGATTCTGATATGGATAAAGGCGGATCACTATTTTGTAGCATTGCTTTACCTTCCGCTTTACTTATAGCTGGTAGATCCTCTGCAATGATAATTCCACTTCTATCATCAACACATGATTCGTGAACTTTCGAGGGTTGCAAATTGGAGTTTACGATGGGTACTGAAGAAGCCAAAGAGGAACTGAAGCTCACCGTCTCATTTTGATAGCTGAAGTAATGCGAAAAAAAAAACAAACAATTAGATAAATTAAACATTTATGGTATTTGTATTAAAAATACACATTAAAAGTAAAATTGAGCTAATCATAGAATATAAGTACAAAGCATTAAGCTTTTGTCATATGCTTCATAAACCGTTCTTTTCTCTTATCATCGACGCATCCACTCCAACATAATGTATGTAAGTGGATGAAGGCAGCATAGAAGATCACATGAAATAGATATATTATTGATCAAGCTGAGTCGATTTAGCCCTGTCTGATTTTCCGTCCGTCCGTATATATGAACCAGTCGATCTCAGTAGTACATATAAATCTACAGTTAAAATTTGGGACTCAAGGCTTAAAGATGTAGCACATATCGGGACAATTAATCGATGTTTAAAGAAAAAGTCAATTTGCGTGCTGAATACACGGAGCTCTATGTGGCGTATGAGAACGCCGCCTGAGTATAGGTTGTACGTGAGGTGTCATGACTTCACAACGCTGACACAATTGACTAAGATGGAAGAGGGATACGATAATGGACAATGGCAGCGTAGAGGACAGGGGCAGTGCTGTCATAATTTCCGAACAAATAGAGCCAGATTGGCAAAAAAAAGAACTAAATGAAGTTAAGGGTCTGCCAGGATATAAAAAGTCAGAAAGCTCTAGTCGACACTGCTCGACTACGAGATCCCCTGAACCCTTCGAGCAACGGATACTTCAATAATAATTTGCACATACACACGCATACAAACACAGGCACACACACACACGCGCACATGTACAGTCGATTGCGCAAGGGTTGCGCTGCAGTTTGGCAGTATTATGAGAATTAATTTGTTGACGTACGATCGTAATGAAACTTTCAGAACGTGATCATATTGTTTAAATGTATGTATATGCCGAAGCTCAAGTCTCTAGTATTTGAAATACGCCTTTTACAAATATGTTGGTGAGGGGTTGGATATAGGGGTGGGGGGCAATTTTTAACCGAAATTGTATGAAATGCATCTTAATATACATATTAAATTTGGAAACTCTAGCTTTAAAGATATAGGAGATATAATTATTGTTTTTCAGTGATAATCTCGATACGCGCGCGCTATATACGGACATTTAAAAAAAAAATTTGAAGTTTCTAGCTCATATATCTTCTGAGATCGACTCATTCATACATACGGACAGACGGACGGACAAACAGACGGACAGGGCCAAATCGACTCAACTCGTCGCCCTGATCAAGAATATATATACTTTGTGGGGTCTGCCACGCCTCCTTCTGCCTGTTACATACTTTTAACTAAACCATTATACCCTGATTTCCCGTTTTCAATGGGTTCAGGTGATAAACACAAACAATTTAGTAAGACACTCATCCCACAGCAAATTAGTAGTGACGCTGCTAGAACACCCAACATAACATCCAAACAATTAAAAGAAAGTATTTCTTATTTATTTTTTTTTTTAAGATATTGTAACAATAAAGATTAAAGATATAACAATAGTATCACCAACCCGACGGGGGTATTATAAACAGAATGGTAGTCGAGAACCTAAATAAAACTACCCAATCCATAAATAATATTGACGTTACCATAAATTCGGACCAAAGACACGACGACTTAGACAGAGTACCTGACGTAGTGAAAGTACTAGAAACATTTTCAGAAAACCAGGCAGAATTTAGTTCTTGAAAAAAGAGTGTAGACCGCTGTCTATCCGCTTATTCCGATAGGCACACCTAAATATTTTGGTTTAATAAACACAATTAGAAACAATATTGTCGGAATAGCCGATACAGCACTTGAGTCCTACAACATTTCTCTTGAATGGAATGCTATTACAAAATGTCTGACTGTGATTATCTCTCTCATACTCAATAGAATAGGGGTTATGGAATTATCTAGGGATCAAGAAATACTACTGACGAATTCGCACCGCGAAAAGGCCCTCAACATATTTATATCAGGTACGAGGTGACTTTCCGAGACTCCTAGGAGTAAAAGAGCCAATCGACCTTCACCCAGCGTTTCATCTGTGTTTGAAACTTGAAAATCGAACTGTAAAGCATTGCTTCGCAAGCACTATACGTTACCCTAGCCTGGGACAGTTCGTCTTATTGTTCGCTCGGTTCTGCGGAGCTCCGTCATGACTGTGGCCTCAAAGGTGCTTATTAGTTCCCAAGCTACCTCCGATTCCAGTATGGCGTTGACTACGTTGTCCGCTCTGATGGAGCGGCCCACTGTCTCTTCTAAACGATGCCTCTCCTCCAGGAACCGTTCATATTCGAATAAAATGTGATTGGCGTCTTCCATATGCTTTTGTCTGCATCAGGGGCATCCTTCAGTTTCCGCGTGACCAAAGCGATTCAAATAGCTCCGAAAGCATCCATGTCCCGAGAGAATCTGTGAAAGCTAGAAATTAACCTTGCCGTATTCGCGGTTTATCCATGGGTGAGCGGGATGAGCGTGTGTGTCCCTCGTCCCTTAGTTGAGCTCTTCCACCTTCTTTGCCATCGTGCAATGCTGTACGCAGGCGCGAGTGAATTCCGCTCCACGGCTTCAGCGACCAAATCCTCCAGTGGCACCATGCCGGCAATGACGAGCGCCGCGTCATCGGAGACAGTCCTGAAAGCGCGTCTGAATGGCCGCGGGATACCTATTGTGAACAGAAGTGCCGAATGATCCCCATATAGCTATCACAATGGGTCCATGTTGCTTCCTGAAAAAGGGATGAAGTTACTAAAGTAATGTCAGGGCCAGTAGGATACGGCCCTAGCATCCTCGGCACAGCACAGCTTTGCTATTAGGGTCTGTTGACCAAGCTCTCTGGCTGGCACTCCTACAGTGATAAGGCTCACAGAACAAACAAACAAACATCTATCGTTTCTAGTTAATCTGTTAGGGGACAGAGGAGGGGAAAATAACTCAAACTACGACTCACGTGCACCACCTTTACATCGAGTATCCGCCAGCTTTCGCCTCTTCTTTCTTATTGCCTTCTAATCTAATTCACTTTTATTTCTATTACTTTACGAACACTTCTAAGCTCTTCTGGCAGCCTCTCACTAACTCTAATTATTTACATCTGCTCTCTGCGGCGGCTACTTACTAATTCTTAAATATCAACTTCTGTCCGTTCTACGCGGTGGCCACTTACTAACTAAAAATCTCTTCTTTTCTATCTACGCTCAAAGCGCTCGGCGTCGGCAGCGCAACCCTCCGCTCACGAACTCAGCACGCAGGGTTGTGCCGTCGATCGCCGATATTTCATTTGCGCTTTGGCGGCTTTTTTTAAGCAAACATTTGAAATTTTCTTCTAACGGCTAGCAACTATGTCTACTGCTTATCGCTTGCATCCTACACATTCGATGTCTTCTTCTTTTCATTACTAACTATGTCCATTACATATAGTACAAACTACGGCTATCGCTTACATTCCATACATTTGAAATTTTCTTTTAATGCCAGATCCCATTAGCAAGAATTGCTCCTCCCACACCATGTTAATCTGTTAATAACTAAACCCTTGTTCTCCAACTGGTTCGCGGGGTACTTCTATTCACATCCCCCCGCTCACTTGTAACCAGCTCTCCTGGTATTAACACTTCTGGACTTACATAGTTTTACACACTTTTTATAGAACTGCTCAGCTACCATACTATTAAACAAGACTAGGAAATTACAACCTGGTTTCTTACTTATCGGCGACGCCACCACTTCGACATAGCCGTCGAGATAAGTTCCCCATATTTGTGTAAGATACTACATACATGCACATGTACATATGTGTACATATATTCTGGCAATGTTATCTGCCATATTCCCTTCTATATATACACATATATACATACATATGTACTAATTTTACATGCATATATTGACTAAATGCTTGTATATACATATGTCAAGAAACACTTTACACACAACGAAAAAATTACAATTTTTGACTTTACACGCAAATATTTTTTTTATTCAAAAAAAGTCAGTTTAATAATCAATTTTAAGTTGAATTATAAAAAAAAAAAAAAAAACAAATACAAAACAAGTAAGAAAGCTCTAGTCGAGACTGCTCGACTACGAGATCCCCTGAGCCCTCCAAGCAACTGATATTTCAATAATAATTCGGACACACACACGCATATACAGGCGATTGCGCTTGGGTTGGCAATATAATAATTTCTACGCGTATGATCGTAATGAAACTTTCAGAACGTAATCATAATGTTTAAATGTATGTGTATACCAAAGCACAAGTCTCTAGTATTTGATATACGACTTTTACAAAGATGATGGTGAGGGGGTGAATATAGGGGCGGGAGGTAAATCTTAGCAAAACCCGAAATTGTATAAAATGCGTCTTAATATATATTTAAAATTTGAACACTCTAGCTTTAAAGCTGTGGGAGATATAACTGATTTTAGATATGGTTTCTTATCGATAAAAAATATCGGATTGAGTTATCGTTTTTTAGTGATAAACTCGATATGCACTATATACGGACATTTAAAAAAAAAATTGAAGTCTCTAGCTCTGATATCTTCTTAGATCGACGCGCATACTTTTAACAAAAGCATTATACTCTGATTTCCTATTTTCAATGGGTTCAGGGTATAATTATAAATCGGTAACAAAATAAACAACAAAAACTAACATTACTCAATTTTTAAGCTGTGAAGAAACTGTTTACATACTGCGTTTTCCACTTCTGTTTTACTCATTTTCTTAGAAATAACGCTGCTTTATCGTAACCACTGACCAGAGAACACATAGACTAGACATGTAGAACACATCTACAGCTCGAAACTGTTAAGTTGGTCGACCACTATACTTCGTATTTGCTCGGCTCAGTAGCCGAAGGTTCGAGCAGCGAAAATACTGCACGACAAAAACAGTGCGCTATGAGCGCTCAATCGAAATGGTCCCGATTCCGTATGTAGCACAGCTATGTGGCATTTTTTCTACTCACTCTCTCTCTCAGGCCCTTTCTCTAGCTTTCTATGGTCACTGAAATCATCACTCTAAGCCGCGCACAAAAATTGAAATTTTCCCAGCTCCTTCCTTTTGCGTGAAGGGTATGCCGAAATTTGTAAAGCGTTTGCCACGCTCATACAATGATTATTTCTAAAAAGGGTATGAAAGCGTTGATGCTCATAATGAAAATGTTTTTGCGATGAGCATGCACACTCTCCCTCTCCCACTCTCCCTTGCTACATATATTATGAGCATTTGTATGCCTGTGTGCGAAGTTCTTGCTGCCTGTAGAAATTTTAAAGCCCAGCATTTGCATATGGTCGATCTTGTGAAGTGCTCACATACATACAAATGTACATATACTCATTCGATTGTGTGTACGCATACGATGCGGTTCTCACAATAATGGATGTGATTAGGCGGCTAAGGGTAGCGCACGATGCTTGCGAGATGGCCGTAAAGCATTGCTTCGTAAGAACTTTGCACTCCCTTAGCTTGGGATAGCTCGTCTTTGCTCGATTCTGCGAAGTTCTATCATGATTGTGGTCGCGAGGGTGCTTATAAGTTTCCAAGCTGCCTCCGATTCCAACATCAGGTTGACCATGTTGTCCGCTCTTATGGAGCGGCCTAATGCTTTTTCCAGACAGCACCTCTCCTCTAGGAAGCGTCCACATTCGAATAACACGTGGTTAGCGTCCTCCACCAGACCTCGTCTCATGGTTCATTCATATCCCGATAGAAGCTGTGAATGATAAAAATTAACTTCACCGTGTTTGCGGGTTATCCATGGCTCAAGCTCAGGGTAAGAGTATGTGTCCACCGCCCTTTAGTTGAGCTGTTCCACCTTTGCCATCGTGCAACGCTGTTCGCTCTGATATCGTTGCGTCGTATAGGCTCGTCCTCCAAGTCCTCCAGAGGCACCATGCTGGCAATGAAGAGCACCGTGACGTCAGAGACTGTTCTGAATGCGCAGCAGACTCTGATTGCGCTCAGTCAGTAGGTGGCGCAAATGCCCTGGCTGCAGCTCGGCCTTGCAATCGCTCTTGCCCATATTGGCGCAGCATAGAGGATGACGGACCTTATGACGCTCATTATAAAGAGACGTCGTTGCTGTTTTGATTCCCGCGTGTTAAGCATAATTCTTGAGAGAGATCTAAAAGAATCAGCTGCCGTTTCAGGCACATATTCTAAGTGCTCACGGAAAGTTAATCTTGTGTCTATCATGACACCAAGATATTTTATCGCCATCTTTGACGCAATAGTAACGCTGCCGATCTTCATATTGGCAGTTTCCACTCTTTTGCAACTGCTGACTAGGACGGCTTCGGTTATCGCCCTCTTTGACGCAATAGTGACGCTGCCGATCTTTATATTGGCAGTGTCCACTCTTTTGTGACTGCTGCCGCTAGCTCGTGCCCAGCTCCTGTCAACCAGCTTCGTATGCGATTGATACTTGCACTGCACATATCAGTATCTTTAAGTATCTTTAAGCTCCTTGCCTATGGCGACGACGGCTAAATCATCAGCAAAGCCAATGGTGTGCGCACCTGCTGGTAGTTACAAGCGCAGTACGCCGTTGTACATGATATTCCATAGAAGAGGCCCCAACACTGAGCCTTCGGGTGCTCCAGCTGACACTGTATGAGTTTGGGGACCCTCACTCGTGTTGTATACCAGTGTTCTTCCTCTGAAGTAGCTCTTTATTATCTCTTTGAGATTTTTAGTGATATTATATTGTGATAGCGCATCTAGTATCATATCCCAACATCTATATTGAAGGCATTCTTTATCCATCCACGGTCGCGATGATGCAGTATTGATTTGTTCCGTGGCTCCATCTGGTGTCTTGGATGGCGGAAGTTGCCAGGTCAACAACTTTCTGTAGCGCATCAGTTGTTAACCGGGCCTTCCGCAAACCAAATTGATTAGGTGATAGGCCTCCGGCGCCTCTCCAGTCTAGAAAAAGTCGGTTTCTCAAAAACCTTTCCCATGGTTTCTAGGAGACAGATTGGTCTATAAGATGATGGCTACTCTAGTGGTTTGCAGGGAACGTCTCCTGAATTAATCTATTTGTACATTCCACCTATACATAGGCTCCTGTTGTTGCGTGAGTTGTTTGCGACGTAACATGCTCCTATTGCACTCTGAATTTGGGCTACCATTTTGCATGCTCTGGCCTCAGCATTATCAATTGTGCCCAGAGACTGAATAGCCACTGAAAAGACCGCGGGATCAAAAGTATCCAGTCGATACGATTCTCTCCACAAGATTGATGCCCTGGCAGGTACCTCACCTATTGTGAACAGAAGTGCCGTATGATCGCTGCCCGTATAGCTATGTTGCTTCCCGATAGAGGGATGAAGTGACAAAAGTAATGTCAATTACAGATCCGTATCCAGCCCGACTGAAGGTGAACTCGTGGCCAGTGTTGAGCAGTGCAACATCCAGTGCTGCGAAGATCTCCAGTAGGATATGGCCTCTGGCCTTTGTTGTGTGGCTGCCCCATTCTGACGCCCATGCGTTGAAATCTCCTGCTATAATGGCCTTCCGACCCCTAGCATCCTCGGCAAGCTTCGACTAGTACCGTTGCGAATTCACTGAAATGCATGCTGGGAGCCAGATAGCAACTGTAGAGCCATAAGTTACCATATCGACCACGTACGAGCTCATTTAATGACTTAACATCCGAATGTACATTCGCTGAGTTGCCACATACCCACAACACAGCCTTGTCATTTGCGCCTGTTGCCCATGTTGTATGGCAGGCCGACCTACGGTGATGAGGCTCACTGAGAAAGGCTACGAATATACGTTTTTCTCTTATGGTCTGCTCTAGTAGATCTTGGGCAGCAACACAATGATTTATGTTAAGCTGAAGAAACCTTAACATTTCATTTTACGTACAGCCTCACGGTAGGATGGGCACTTGAAGCTGCCTGCTAAGTGATCCATCTGCTTTCCACCTTTCCGGGCGCAGAGGCTACATTTCGGTGGCTTGGTGCATGCTTTTACACTGTGACCCATCTCTCCACACCTGAAACAGGCGGCCTTTAGGTCACAGTCGCTGACGCAGTTGGCTGCAATATGAACGTAATTGTGATCCACGAATCTCAATGTGAGCTGATTCGGTAAGTGTCTTAACAACCGCTCGGTCGCCCAACGCTTTGCCTTTACCTTCATGCAGAGCGCTATGTTCCGGCTTCCTACTCAATTGCAACAAAAGGTCCCCCTTAGCTGTCTTCCTAATGCCTTGAACGTCGCCGCTCATATGCTTGAAATTTGGGTCGCTCTTGACTACACGTAGCATGTCCGCATAGCTACAACCATCTACGCCTGAAATTGCAATTGCGTCAGTTCTGGGACGTTTTTGCATAGGCTTGTGTCTTTTGACATCTGTCCAGCTGCTCGGGTTTGTCTGTCGACCTGCCTGGATTGGATTTTGGGCTGTAGTCCGCGGAGCCATTGGCTCTGTTGGGTTCGCTGCACTGGGCCTCGGTAGCGGGTGCGGTTGTGGTAGAGGGAGTTTTCCTCTGTTCGGAGGAAACTTCCCTTGACCGCTTGGGCGTATTGCTACCTGCAATTGTTCTATCGCTAGCTTTCTCCACTACTTTCTTGACCGACGTGGTCTGTACCTCACAGTTTTTAACCGGTCGATTACAGAACGTTTTGGCCGTCTTGTGGAGACTAACCAGCCTAGCCAGCTGCTCTCTCATTAAGGCATTTATATGCCGCTGAACCCCAAATAAGGCAGACAAACTCTCTAGGGTAACTTCTATTTGGCTCGACGCTTCTTTTAGCGACTTGGGTGCCTGGCACTCTACTATTAGGGACTGATTAGAAGTCAACGTTTGCGACAACGCCCTGCTGCAACGAGGAACAGCGCGCAACTACCACGGCGTGAAGCCTGTAGTGGGCAATGCCTACTAGTCTACCATCAGGCAGGTTGCTATCTTTGCTAAAACTTAGCAACTCACCAATGAGTGATTGTTCGCTGCAATTTCCAGCACTAACAGCTGTTCGAGTGTTTACTATTTGCACAAGTGTGACGCCTAAAGTTGCAAATTTTTTCGCTCTGAAAAAAAAAGCAAAGAGGAAAGCCCTGACGCCAAAACAATGACACTATTGCCCCCTCTCTTGCACCACTGGATCCCACCGCTGGGTCACTCCACGAACCGCAGCGCAGTAAGTCTCTTGTAGTTTTCGAAGTCGCTGGGTTCGTCTCGCCCACAACATACACGTTTTCTTTAGATTTTTCCACTTTCGCAGGGAAAACCTGGGAACAAGATATAGTCAACGATGGATTACAATAATATCGACCGCACTCCACGAAAACGCAACTCGAACTCCCTGTGTGTGTGCGTGTGTTTTTGTTTGTATGTGTATGTGAGTGCGTATGTTTGTTTGTATGCGTGCGTTTGTTTGTTGCTTGTAGGGTTCAGGGGATCTCGTACTCGAGCAGTCTCGACTAGAGCTTTCTTAGTTGTTATAAATGACCTTCCTAGTTGTATTTCGTATATATACGTATTTATGTATCATTGTCAGTGCTGTGTAGTGATTTCTCAATTCTATCCTATATTCTATTCTGTGCTTTTCCTTTACTCTTTTCTTTTTATTATTTCTTATTTTTATACCCTGAACCCATTGAAAATGGGAAATCAGGGTATAATGGTTTTGTTAAAATGTATGTAACAGGCAGAAGGAGGCGTGGCAGACCCCACAAAGTATATATATTTTTGATCAGGGCGACAAGCTGAGTCGATTTGGCCCTGTCCGTCTGTCTGTCCGTCCGTCCGTATGTATGAACGCGTCGATTTCAGAAGATATAAGAGCTAGAGACTTTAACTTTTTTTTAAAATGTCCGTATATATCACGCACATATCGAGCATATCGAGTCACTAAAAAACGATAACTCATTCCGATACTTTTTTATCGATGAAAAACCTTATCGAAGATCACTTAAAAAATTATATCTTCTACATCTTTCAGGCTAGAGTCTCCAAATTTAAAATGTATATTAAGATGTATTTTATACAATTTCGGTTTTTGTTAAAATTTACCCCCCACCCGTAAATCCACCCCATCATCTTTGTAAGAGTCGTATATCAAATACTAGAAACTTGTGCTTCGGTATACACATACTTTTTATGATTACTTGCTGAAAGTTTCATTACGATCGTACGTCTAGAAATTAAATTATTCAACAAATAAGTTCTCATAATATTGCCAACACTGCAGCGCAACCCAAGCGCAATAGGTTATAAATTTATATCTCCTACATTTTTAAAGCTATAGTCTCCAAATTTTAAAAATATATTCCAATGCATTTTATACAATTTCGGTTTTTGTTATATTTTGGATATCGGCTCCAAATTCACCAGAATCCCCAGTGAAGGTCAGATGCTAGTATAGCTAATTGTGAATGATTTGACATGTTTTTTTTTAAATGCCAAATATTCAATAGAATATGTAGATCATATGCTGAAAGTTTCATTAAATTCGGTTTAGTCAATCGACGTTAAAAAATAACAAAATGTTTGGCCAATTAACAAACGCACGTGCTGCAGCAACAGCAGTTTTCCAATACGTGTGCACACATACATTCAAACATCTTCTAGCAAATTCTTAGAATCACATCAGCAGTTAGTTTCGTTTAGTTCTGCTAGATGGCGTTGCATCAGTGAATCTATTTCAGTTTTGACATTGCAAATAAAAACAGAGGAGTGGCGTTATGGTTAGAGGGCGCGGCGCACGATCACGAGGTCTCGGGTTCAAACCCAGAGCGTGTCGTAATTCTTTTTTTTAATTGTTTCTCGATTTTTATATATTTAATTTAATGAGTTTTCTATTTCATTTATATTTTTAAATACATCGAAATTGAAATTTGAACCATACTAAATGTGCTTTTCTATTAGTTTGGTTCAGGGTAGTATCTAGTCGAGCGCTCTCGACTAGAGTTTTCTTACTTGTTGGTATTAACTTTTCTTGCAATTTCTTTTAATACCTTCCTCTTTCTTTTTCTATACTAATTCTTGTTTATTATATTTTTTCTTTTTTTTTTATTATTTTTGTTTATATTTTTTCATTTTAAGAATTGTTTATTATTTTATCGTGTTAGATATATGTGGTTAATAAATCTACATTTAATATTGTTTTTCTAAGTTTTCTTACTAACACTCTCTTTTTATAGCTTCATTAGTTTCACTGACCATATTTGGCTGTGAGACGTGGGCATAGCTGGCCGGGACTGGCAAATAAAATACCCCCATCGGGTCGATGTTACTATTGATATTATATCCTGTACTTTGTTTAGGCTTTTTCTTTTTTTTTTTTTAATTTAAATTGACTCTCGTTTTTGTCAAAAGCTTTAAGAAATAAATAAATAAATAAATTAGTTACTTTTATTACCTAGTACCAGTTATTACAAAATGGTTTCCTACGGCTATAAAAAGTCCTAATTGATTTCACCAAAGTATTTCTTTATTTTGTTTAACCGTTTTTATTTAACATGTGAAGCGGATATGCATTTTTGTATCCATAATTATATACATTGAATTAATTAGTTCTGTAAACGTAATAATATATTTGAATTCATGCTACAATAAGAATATGTTGCTTATTTTTATGATGGCTGTGTTCATAAATATCCCAATGTAGCATACGTCTTGACAAATGTTCCGTCGCTGGTGCTAACATTTCTATAATGAAGGGATTTAAGGGTTAAGTCAATGAATTTCTTGCAATATATTTTTTACTTACTCATCTTCCCAGGGACACACTGCGTTGTGTTCGGTTTCATCAGTATTTGTTGGCGCAGGAGTGTCAGGCTTTTCAGTTAGTTTATCTCGTTCGTCTAATGAGCTTAGTTTCTTAGTTGCAGAACTGCGTTTTTTACGCCGTCGGTAAATTTCATCGTTGTTTAATTCAGGCGTTGGAGTTTTGGCAGCTCCACGCTCATCTAAGGGTTCATCATCCACTATATCGATTTCTAATACAGCGAGTGGTGCCAATAAATTAGCCGGTGTCGGCGCAGGTGCTGTGCAGCCAAGATATCTCTCGGTTTCTATAATATCGTAGTCGAAAACTACGTCCTTACTACTAAAATGCATTCCTTCTTGATACTCATCAGTAGTGGGTGACAGCTCAACCTCATTTTCCTGAATATGATAATCAATTTCTTCGACAGTTAATTTCTCCGAGCATACATTTATCTTTTCAGCGCTTCCTACTTCCTCTTTGCTACTGAGATGATTATTTTTGGAGTCACTTTCTTTCGCAAATTTATTGATTGGCGGACCGTTAACAAGCTCTTGTAGCGTGTTACTATTTTTGTAGACGGAAGACTCAATTAGTTCAATTTTAACCTCTTTAATGACATCTAAGTCTGATTCAAGTTGACGATTAATTTTAGCTGCCGGTGCACTTGTGATAACGCTAAGTCCAGTATCCCTCTCGCTTTCTAATTGACTCGTAGGTGTCGTCGTGGTCAAGTGATGCTCGCTGACTTCTTGATCAACAATTTCGCACTGCTTACTTAGTACATTAATGTTGGTTGCTTGCGATACTCTCGGTAAAGATTCTGATATGGATAAAGGCGGATCACTATTTTGTAGCATTGCTTTACCTTCCGCTTTACTTATAGCTGGTAGATCCTCTGCAATGATAATTCCACTTCTATCATCAACACATGATTCGTGAACTTTCGAGGGTTGCAAATTGGAGTTTACGATGGGTACTGAAGAAGCCAAAGAGGAACTGAAGCTCACCGTCTCATTTTGATAGCTGAAGTAATGCGAAAAAAAAAACAAACAATTAGATAAATTAAACATTTATGGTATTTGTATTAAAAATACACATTAAAAGTAAAATTGAGCTAATCATAGAATATAAGTACAAAGCATTAAGCTTTTGTCATATGCTTCATAAACCCTTCTTTTCTCTTATCATCGACGCATCCACTCCAACATAATGTATGTAAGTGGATGAAGGCAGCATAGAAGATCACATGAAATAGATATATTATTGATCAAGCTGAGTCGATTTAGCCCTGTCTGATTGTCCGTATATATGAACCAATCGATCTTAGTAGTACATATAAATCTACAGTTAAAATTTGGGGACTCAAGGCTTAAAGATATAGCACATATCGGGACAATTAATCGATGTTTAAAGAAAAAATCAATTTGCGTGCTGAATACACGGAGCTCTATGTGGCGTATGAGAACGCCGCCTGAGTATAGGTTGTACGTGAGGTGTCATGACTTCACAACGCTGACACAATTGACTAAGATGGAAGAGGGATACGATAATGGGCAAGGGCAGCGTAGAGGACAGGGGCAGTGCTGTCATAATTTCCGAACAAATAGAGCCAGATTGGCAAAAAAAAGAGCTAAATGAAGTTAAGGGTCTGCCAGGATATAAAAAGTCAGAAAGCTCTAGTCGAGACTGCTCGACTACGAGATCCCCTGAACCCTTCGAGCAACGGATACTTCAATAATAATTTGCACATACACACGCATACAAACACAGGCACACACACACACGCGCACGTATACAGGCAATTGCGCATGGGTTGCGCTGCAGTTTGGCAGTATTATGAGAATTAATTTGTTGACGTACGATCGTAATGAAACTTTCAGAACGTAATCATATTGTTTAAATGTATGTATATGCCGAAGCTCAAGTCTCTAGTATTTGAAATACGGGGCAAATTTTAACCGAAATTGTATGAAATGCATCTTAATATACATATTAAATTTGGAAACTCTAGCTTTGAAGATGTGGGACATATAATTTTATAACTGATCTTCGATAAGGTTTTTTATCGATAAGAAATATCGGAATGAGTTATAGTTTTTATGCCCTGAACCCATTGCAAATGGGAAATCAGGGTATAATGGTTTTGTTAAAAGTATGTAAAAGGCAGAAGGAGGCGTGGCAGACCCCACAAAGTATATACTTGATCAGGGCGACAAGCTGAGTCGATTTGGCCTTGTCCGTCTGTCTGTCTGTCCGTCCGTCCGTCCGTATGTATGAACGCGTCGATCTCAGAAGATGTAAGAGCAAGAAACTTGAAATTTTTTTTTAAGTTCCTAAGTTCGTGTATATCACGCGCATATTGAGTTTATCCCTCAAAATCGATAGCTGCTCCCGATATTTTATTATCGATTAAAAACCTTATGAAAAGCCAGTTATTTAATTATATCCACTTTTGTAAAAGGCTTATTTAAAGTACTAGAGATCTGTACTTTGGAATGTACATACATTTAGACATTATATTTACGTTCTGAAAGTTGCATTAAGATCATACGTCTAGAAATTAAATTATTCAACAAATAAATTCTCATAATATTACCCACACTGCAGCGCAGCCCAAGCGCAGTCGCTGCTTACTGCGCAGTAAACAGAGCGCGTTCTAGTATGTGCGTGTGTAGAGTGAGTAGAATATCAGATTGGAGTGTTCAGCAGTCTCGACTAGATTTTTCTTACTTGTTAAAGATAAACTCGATATGCGCGCTGTATATACGAACCTTTAAAAAAATTTGAAGTCTCTAGCTCTGAGATCGACGCGTTCATACATACGGACTGACAGACAGACGGACGGGCGGACAGACAGACGGACGGGCGGACAGACAGACAGACAGACGGACAGGGCTATATCGACTTTGCTCGTCGTGCTGATCAAGAATATATATACTTTATGGGGTCTGCGATGATTCCTTCTGCCTGTTACATACTTTTACACAAAATCATTATACCCTGATTTCCCATTTTCAATGGGTTCAGGGTATAAAAAATAGATATACATGAGTATGTGTTCCAAATTTAAAGTCTTTAGCTTCAATAGCGGACATTGCACAAAACTAATATACTCATTTCAATCAAAATAAAGAGAAAAACAAGTAAGAAAGCTCTAGTCGAGACTGCTCGACTACGAAATCCCCTGAACCCTCCAAACAACTGATATTTCAATAATAATTCGCACACACACACGCGCATACACAGACGAATGCGCTTGGGCTGCGCTGCAGTGTTGGATTATTTGTTAAATAATTTAATTTATAGACGTACGATCTTAATGAAACTTTCAGAACGTAATCATAATGTTTGAAAATATGTATATACAACAAAATCGAAATTGTATGAAATGCATCTTAATACGTATTTAAAATTTTGAAACTCTAGCTTTATAGATGTAGGAGATATAATTTTCTAACTGATTTTCGATAAGGGTTTTTATTGATAAAAAAATAACGGGATGAGTTGTCGATTTTTTACTTTTTAACAAAACCATTATACCCTGATTTCCCATTTTCAATGGGTTCAGGGTATAACAATTAAGAAGACTGCTCGACTAGGAGATACCTTGATAAGCTGATATTCTTATCATTCTGCACTTCTTTTATGCACGCACACATACATACACATTTGCATCCACCCTCACGCGCCCGCGCTCTGCTAACTGCGCAGTGAGCAGCGACTGCACTTGGGATGCGCTGTAGTGTAGGCAATAGTATGAGAATTTATTTGGTGAATAACTCCTTTTGTAGACACATAATCTTAATGAAATTTTCAGAGCATAATCATATGGTCAAAATGTGTGTACATTCCAAAGCACAAGTCTCTAGTTCTTGTTTTTTACAAATTTGGGGCGAAGGGGGCGTGGTATCCAAAATCTGTTGATTACAAATGTTTGTATTCATCATATGTATATATGTCTCTACGTCTAATAGTATTGCGATGAGGCTAAAAAGCTAATTCAATTTTTCGATTATTCTCGATAAAAAAACTATCGGATGAGTTATCGAAAAAATAAAGCAAACTCGTACTGCGTATGGTCACTAACCAGAGAACACATAGACCGGACACGTAGTGCAAAGTGTTTTGCACACTTTTTTTTGACATTACGACCCACACAGCTTCGTATTTGCTCGGCTCCTCACTTTTAGGTTCAGGCAACGAAAATATTCGAAAGCATAATCATTCTGCTTCATGCGCTCGACCGAGATGGTCGATGGTTGAACAAAAGATCCCTCTGTGCTCAATGTTTCCTTTGCTCTCTCTCTCTCTCGGTGCTCTTTGCTCTCTCAAATGTGTATATGTGTGTATGCATGTGAGCACAAGCAGCAGCTCTGAGCTGCCAGCTCACGAAAATTGAAATTTCTTCGCAGCAAGAACCCATGCCTTCCCTTCTGTGTGAAGAGTATACCGAACTTATCAAACCGTTTGCCAAGCTCGTACAAAATATGTATATGTGTTTTCGATTTTAATTGTGGAAAGGGTATGAAAGCGTTGGTGCTCATGATGAAAATGCTTTCGCGGCGAGCGTGCACACACACAGTCTTTGTTGCTACATATATTATGAGCGTTTGTGTGCCTGTGTGCGTAGCACTTGCTGCCTGTAGCAAGTTTTAGGTCCCAGCATTTGCCATTGGTTGATCTTGAGAAGTGCCTCACACTTTATATGTAACATACATCGTTTGTGTGTGTGCATGTGTGTAAGCATGGGACGTGAACATTGGCTGCCTACCTCAACTTAGAATTGTCTGAACGATTTTGGGTTCGAATTGCAGATACTTTTTTTTCACTATGACCGGCGAGTAACTTATACATACATATGTATCTATGTACATATGTTTGTTGAATAGTGACTGGCGGGTAACTCGCGGTAATATTTAAACACCTGATTTCATTTCAATGATCGTGGGCTACCTATCAGAAGGTATTTAAAACAAAATGTAGTACTTTATTAAGCTCAGTATACAAAATGGGATAAGATTGTCGATTCCTTGCAGCTGTGATATATATACAGGAGCAAGCAAATAAAAAACCTATAAAAAGTATTGGCAAGTGCAATTGTCACTTTACTTAATAAGCGCGCCTCTGCAATTCGAGTCCAAAATCGTTCAGACAATTCTAAGTTGAGGTAGGCAGCCAATGTTCACGTCCCATGCTTACACACATGCACACACACAAACGCACATGTAAAGGCACATAGGCATACAAATGCTTCTACAAGTGATATCCCACAATTGTGGGCATCGCGTCAAATTCGTACACACAATCATACATACATATGTATGTACATATAAGTGTGAGGCACTTCTCAAGATCAACCAAATGCAAATGCTGGGACCTAAAATTGCTATAAGCAGCAAGAGCTACGCACACAGACATACAAATGCTCATAGTACATGTAGCAAGGGAGACTGTGTGCGTGCACATTCGTCGCGAAAGCATTTTCATCATGAGCACCAACGCTTTCATACCCTTTCCACAACTAATATCGAAAATACATATACAGATTTCGTACGAGCTTGACAAACGGTTTAAAGAGTTCGGTATACTCTTCACACAGAAGGGAAGGCATGGGTTCTTGCTGCGAAGAAATTTCAATTTTCGTGAGCTGGCAGCTCAGAGCTGCTGCTTGTGCTCACATGCATACACACATATACACATTTGAGAGAGCAAAGAGCATCGAGAGAGAGAGAGCAAAGGAAACATTGAGCACAGAGGGATCTTTTGTTCAACCATCGACCATCTCGGTCGAGCGCATGAAGCAGAATGATTGTGCTTTCGAATATTTTCGTTGCCTGAACCTAAAAGTGAGGAGCCGAGCAAATACGAAGCTGTGTGGGTCGTAATGTCAAAAAAAAAGTGTGCAAAACACTTTGCACTACGTGTCCGGTCTATGTGTTCTCTGGTTAGTACTAACCAGAGAACACATAGACCGGACACGTAGTGCAAAGTGTTTTGCACACTTTTTTTTGACATTACGACCCACACAGCTTCGTATTTGCTCGGCTCCTCACTTTTAGGTTCAGGCAACGAAAATATTCGAAAGCATAATCATTCTGCTTCATGCGCTCGACCGAGATGGTCGATGGTTGAACAAAAGATCCCTCTGTGCTCAATGTTTCCTTTGCTCTCTCTCTCTCTCGGTGCTCTTTGCTCTCTCAAATGTGTATATGTGTGTATGCATGTGAGCACAACGCAGCAGCTCTGAGCTGCCCAGCTCACGAAATTGAAATTTCTTCGCAGCAAGAACCCATGCCTCTCCCTTCGTGTGAAGCGTATACCGCAACTTCTCCAACCGTTTGCCAAGCTCGTACAAAATATGTATATGTGTTTTCGATTTTTAATTGCTGGAAGGGTATGACATCTTTGGTTGCTCATGATTGAAAATGCTTTCGCGGCGAGCGTGCACACACACAGTCTTTGTTGCTACATATATTATGAGCGTTGTGTGCCTGTGTGCGTAGCACTTGCTGCCCTGTAGCAATTTTAGGTCCCAGGCATTTGCATTTGGTTGATCTTGAGAAGTGCCTCACACTTATATGTACATACATATGTATGTTGATTGTGTGTACGAATTTGACGCGATGCCCACAATTGTGGGATATCACTTGTAGAAGGCATTTGTATGCCTATGTGCCTTTACATGTGCGTTTGTGTGGTGCATGTGTGTAAGCATGGGACGTGAACATTGGCTGCCTACCTCAACTTAGAATTGTCTGAACGATTTTGGACTCGAATTGCAGAGGCGCGCTTATTAAGTAAAGTGACAATTGCACTTGCCAATACTTTTTATAGGTTTTTTATTTGCTTGCTCCTGTATATATATCACAGCTGCAAGGAATCGACAATCTTATCCCATTTTGTATACTGAGCTTAATAAAGTACTACATTTTGTTTTAAATACCTTCTGATAGGTAGCCCACGATCATTGAAATGAAATCAGGTGTTTAAATATTACCGCGAGTTACCCGCCAGTCACTATTCAACAAACATATGTACATAGATACATATGTATGTATAAGTTACTCGCCGGTCATAGTGAAAAAAAAGTATCTGCAATTCGAACCCAAAATCGTTCAGACAATTCTAAGTTGAGGTAGGCAGCCAATGTTCACGTCCCATGCTTACACACATGCACACACACAAACGCACATGTAAAGGCACATAGGCATACAAATGCTTCTACAAGTGATATCCCACAATTGTGGGCAACGCGTCCCCTGCGTACACACAATCATACATACATATGTATGTACATATAAGTGTGAGGCACTTCTCAAGATCAACCAAATGCAAATGCTGGGACCTAAAATTGCTATAAGCAGCAAGAGCTACGCACACAGACATACAAATGCTCATAGTACATGTAGCAAGGGAGACTGTGTGCGTGCACATTCGTCGCGAAAGCATTTTCATCATGAGCACCAACGCTTTCATACCCTTTCCACAACTAATATCGAAAATACATATACAGATTTCGTACGAGCTTGACAAACGGTTTAAAGAGTTCGGTATACTCTTCACACAGAAGGGAAGGCATGGGTTCTTGCTGCGAAGAAATTTCAATTTTCGTGAGCTGGCAGCTCAGAGCTGCTGCTTGTGCTCACATGCATACACACATATACACATTTGAGAGAGCAAAGAGCATCGAGAGAGAGAGAGCAAAGGAAACATTGAGCACAGAGGGATCTTTTGTTCAACCATCGACCATCTCGGTCGAGCGCATGAAGCAGAATGATTGTGCTTTCGAATATTTTCGTTGCCTGAACCTAAAAGTGAGGAGCCGAGCAAATACGAAGCTGTGTGGGTCGTAATGTCAAAAAAAAAGTGTGCAAAACACTTTGCACTACGTGTCCGGTCTATGTGTTCTCTGGTTAGTGGTATGGTATACACGAGTATGCACACAAAATTTCAGCTCTCTAGCTCTTATATCTTCTGAGATCTCGGCGTTCATGCGGACAGACGGACGGACGGACAGACGGACTCGACTCAGCTTTCGAAATCGACGCGTTCAAACATACGGACAGACGGACGGACGGACAGACAGACGGACAGGGCTAAATCGACTCAGCTCGTCGCCCCGATCAAGAATATATATACGCCTCCTTAATTGTAAGTTATCGAGCCGCCTTGCCACTTGATTCGTCCAAAATCAAAATAAACTTAGCGCTTCCAATCTTATTTTTAAGATCCTCGCGAAAATGAGAAGCTAACACATTTTTAATTATGTTGTCAGCCGAAGGCCCCTGCTGCCAGTGCTTAGCCTTAAGTTAGAGTTAATTTTATATTAATTGTAACTTCTTAATAAAAAAAATATTATGTTGTACCTTACTACGGGGTAGTTTAATACGTTAAGCGCTCATACCTTCGCATAATTTTGTTTGGCAGAGGATATCCAAGTGGTTGATGGGAGCAATTAATGTGTTATTTGCCACAAAGAGGCAAAGTGCTATCTCTTGCACTTAGAGTTTGTCTAAAATACAAAATTTCTTTCTGTGCAACTTCACTACGTGCACATTTGTGTTTTTTTGTTGACAAACAGCTGTTGCTCAAACCACAAAATCATGTATAGATTCATGATTTTTAGTGTTGAGAATGATAAAAAGCAAAATAAATCCTGAAAAATAGATCAAGTTAAAATAGAGATAAATTAATTTTTTAAAGCCAGAATTCTCGCAACCTGCAACCTGTTGCGTTGAATCTGTCGGATGCTGCCTGGTTGAAGCCGGTAGAAAATCTACCTGGCAACCCGTTCCACGTGCAAGGGGCCAAATGGTAGAACACGTGGCGGCGTCGACGGCAGCTACAGGAGTGGCCGTTCATCGGGAGGTCTAAGGGGTCATGAGCGAAGATTGCATGCACCAGCAGCCGATTCGCGGGGAGCTCCAGGATGTCCGGGTCGCGGATTTGATTGGCCGACGGTTCTGCAGTCAACGTAGCGAAGACAATGAAGGAGAGGTGGGTCACGCAGAAATGGTGATGACGATGGTCGTCAGGCCGACCATGCTGGACCATCTTGTCTTAGGGATGGACTTTTTATGCACCATGGATACCACGTTGCATTGTGGCAACGCGGTGCTCATAATGAGGATGGAAGAGAGACGATTGGAGGGCAGTGCGTGTCGATAGGGTGCAGACGGTCTTGAGGAAACGGTGGTGACATAGGGGGGCCGAAGGATTTAGAAGATGAACCAAAGGAATTCCAAGCACCTAATGAGGGCTTTGAAGCGATGTTACTTTCCGCCGAGCATAGCATCAGGATGCGAGATATGATGTCTCTTAAGCAGGTAGCCCATCATATTGATGGGCAGGTAGACGAATTGATTCAAGCTGAAGATTGAGTCATCCTGGAGCCCGCCAGCGCGCCCATCGTCTTGGTGAAGAAGAAAACCGGAGATTGGCACGTGTGCGTGGATTGCAGACAGCTAAATGCACACTCGATTCTTGTTCCGAGAATCAATCACTTTCTCGAGAGGCTAGGACACGCTATATATATATCCACCCTGGATTTAAAGAGTGGATACTGGCAGATCCCGATGGCGGCAGATAGCAAGGAATGCACAGCCTTTACGGTACCAGGGAGAGGACTATTCCAGTGGCGGGTGATGCCATTGGGCATGTGTTACATTTCAGACAGCGTTAGACACAGTCAAGATATGGAGCCCTATGCCTTAGCATATCTGGATGTCATCGTGGTGATTGGCGGCACAAAGGAGCAACATCTGAGGGATGTCTTTCGCCGACTCAGGGAAGCCAATTTCAACGTCGCGACTTTTGACGACTCTTGTATTTCAGACCGACGCCAGCAATTACGGCTTAGGTGCGCTGCTCACACAAGAGGTCGAGGTTTCGGAGCGGATGATCGCTTACGCTAGTCGGAAACTGCTGAGAGTGTAGATCAATTACATGACCACGGAGAAGGAATGTCTCGCGATCGTTTGGGCGATTAGGAAAAAGCGGTGTCATTTGGAAAGCTACAAGCTTGACGTAGTCACAGACCATACTAGCATTAAAATGGCTCAATTCCATTGCGAGCCCCATGGCACAGTGGGCGATTTGGTTGATCTAGCGTAACGAAATACCAATTTTCAACATTTAAAATCATGCAAAATTTGATTCCACTCCTATAGTAATATCGTTAATCAGCCTTGAGCTCACAAACACAAAATATTGTTAAAAAAAAACGTTGTTTTATACATTTTTGATCGAGTTTTTTTGTATTTCACAAATGCATATATGTTGTGTTGTTTAATTGTACTTTCTCTTTAATACCCTGTTGTTAACTAATTTCATCTTCTGTAGAATAAAAAAATATGAGGCCCGTATTGGCCCGTAAAAATTTTTGTTTGTGATATTATATATGTAGTTCGTCCACATATGTGTCCAACATTAGCTGGCCCTGAGCTGCCCATTCTAAAAATGTAGCTTTTTATAGGACCCATGTCGGTATGCAAGCGGCAACTTTTTGTTGTATGGCATAATAAAAAATGCGTTTCAAATATGTATTCCGAACTTTTCGACTACATTTTTTCTAATGCTATACATAAATCGGACTGTAGTGAGCAGGAATACCATTCAATTATGGAGAAACTTAAAATTTTCCACAAAAAAATGTTTGAAAAGTGGAAGAAAAGCAACAGATATAAGAATCGATTGGAGAACAACAACGCAGCCTGGCTCAACGACGATTTGATTCTTCTGAGCCCCACAGAAAAAAAAAAAAAACATTGGTGCTTTATATTGATGGCGATTACACAAAGAACTCATATTGCTAATATTTTTCCATCCACCCGAAATTATAGAATGTGTACCACTTCCGATTGGCATGATGTTGGAAGCAAATAACAAAAATTTGCGAAATTTTCGTCTCAATCATACACGAAAAAACTCGCGTGTAAATACAGAGGATTTAATGAATTCATTATTGGTTACTTCAGACCCATTTATAACAAGTGTGCAAAAGCAAAGGAAATAAATCTACTCAAGAAATAGTGTTTGATAAGGAAGTTCGAAGCCGGCTATTGAATTACCCTTTGGATTCAGAAAATTCCGACTCGGATTCGCATAACTGATATTATTAATAATAATAGTTAAAATAATAGTTAGTAACAAGTAAGAAGACTCTAGTCGAGACTGCTCGACTAGGAGATACCCTGAACCCTCCAAGCTGATATTCTTATCATTCTGCACTTCTTTTATGCACGCACACATACATACACATGCATCCACTCTCACGCGCCTGCACTCTGCTAACTGCGTAGTAAGCAGCGACTGCGCTTGGGCTGCGCTGCACTGTGGGCAATAGTATGAGGATTTACTTGGTGAATAACTTCTTTTGTAAACATACGATCTTAATGAAACTTTCAGAGCGTAATTATATGGTCAACATGTGTGTACATTCCAAAGCACTAGTCTCTAGTACTTGAAATACGTATTTTGCAAATTGGGGGCGAAGGGGGCGCGGTATCCAAAATCTGTTGATTACAAAATGTTTCTATTCATCATATATATATACACAGTAAATCTGAAGTCTCTATGTCTAATAGTATTCCAATGAGGCTCGAAAAACAAAATCAATTTTTCGATTATTCTCGATAAAAAAGTTATCGGATGAGTTATCGAAAAAATAAAGCAAACTCGTACTGCGTATGGTATACACCAGTATGCACAAAAAATTTCAGCTCTCTAGCTCTTATAACTTCTGAGATCTCGGCGTTCATACGGATGGACGGACGGACGGACGGACGGACGGACGGACGGACGGACGGACAGACGGACAGGGCTATATCGACTCAGCTCGTCGTGCTGATCAAGAATATATATACTTTATGGGGTCTGCGATGATTCCTTCTGCCTGTTACATACTTTTACACAAAAACATTATACCCTGATTTCCCATTTTCAATGGGTTCAGGGTATAAAAAAATAAAATAAAAACAAGTAAGAAAACTCTAGTCGAGAGTGCTCGACTAGATACTACCCTGAACCAAACTAATAGAAAAGCACATTTAGTATGGTTCAAATTTCAATTTCGATGTATTTAAAAATATAAATTAAATAGAAAACTCATTTAATTAAATAAATAAAAATTTTGAAACAATTAAAAAAGATAATTCCGACACGCTCCGGGTTTGAGCCCGAGACCTTGTGATCAGATCAAGCGCCGCGCTTTCTACCTTGACGCCACCCTTCTGTTTTAATTTTCAATGTCAAAACTAAAATAGATTCACTGCTACAGCGCCATCTACCAAATTTAAGTCAAACAAACTGCTGATGTGACTTTAAGAATGTGCAAGAACAACCAAACTAATAAAAATGTTAAAATTTCAATTTCGATTTTTGAAAAAATATAAGAGAAATTTAATCACAAACATATAAAAGTTTTGAAGCAATTAAAAGAAAACTACAATATGCCCAGCAGGATTTGAACCGGAGACCTCGCGATCGAGCGTCGCGCCCTCTACCCTGACGCCACTTCTCTGTTCTTATTTGCAATGTCAAAACTGAAATAGATTCAGTGATGCAACGCCATCTAGCAGAACTAAACGAAACTAACTGCTGATGTGATTCTAAGAATGTGCTAGAAGATGTTTGAATGTATGTGTGCACACGTATTGGAAAACTGCTGTTGCTGCAGCACGTGCGTTTGTTAATTGGCCAAACATTTTGTTATTTTTTAACGTCGATTGACTAAACCGAATTTAATGAAACTTTCAGCATATGATCTACATATTCAATTGAATATTTGGCATTTAAAAAAAAAACATCAAATCAAATCATTCACAATTAGCTATACTAGAATCTGACCTTCACTGGGGATTCTGGTGAATTTGGAGTATAACAAAAACCGAAATTGTATAAAATGCATTGGAATATACTTTTAAAATTTGGAGACTATAGCTCTAAAAATGTAGGAGTTATAAATTTATAACCTATTGCGCTTGGGTTGCGCTGCAGTGTTGGCAATATTATGAGAACTTATTTGTTGAATAATTTAATTTCTAGACGTACGATCGTAATGAAACTTACAGAACGTAATCATGATGTTTAAATGTATGTGCATACCGAAGCACAAGTCTCTAGTATTTGATATACAAATTATATATATTATATATATAAATAAATATTTTACAAAGATGAGGGTAAGGGGGTGGATTAAGGGGTGGGGGGTAAATTTTAACAAAAACCGAAATTGTCTAAAATACATCTTAATATACATTTTAAATTTGGAGACTCTAGCTTGAAAGATGTAAGAGATATAATTATTTAAGTGATCTTCAATAAGGTTTTTTATCGATAAAAAACTATCGGAATGAGTTATCGTTTTAGTGAAAAACTCGATATGCACGCTGTTTTTACGGACATTTTAAAAAAAAGTTGAAGTCTCTAGCTCTTATGTCTTCTGAAATCGACGCGTTCAAACATACGGACGGACAGACGGACGGACGGACGGACGGACGGACAGACAGACGGACAGGGCTAAATCGACTCAGCTCGTCGCCCTGATCAAGAATATATATACTTTGTGGGGTCTGCCACGCCTCCTTCTGCCTGTTACATACATTTTAACAAAACCATTATACCCTGATTTCCCATTTTCAATGGGTTCAGGGTATAAAAAATAAAGCATAACAAAAATTTTAAAGGTGCAAAAAAAATATAATAGAATCAAGTAAGAACGTTGCAGTCGGGCGCTACCGACTGCGGAATACTCATTCACAGTCCGTATACATGATGCTATGTTTACAAAGGGGCATTCATTCTTATTTCAAATTTAATTTGGCTTTAAAAAAATGTAGTACAAAACAATTATGCTTTTTTATTATATTGCAGCTTTTGATAATTTTTATCGAGTAATCGATAATTATTATATTGAGTTGAGTCTTTTTGAGTACAAATGTATGGTAATTTTCGTTAATAGCTTTCGGTCACACCTATTGCAGATTCTTAAGCGTTTGCTTACATTACAAAAGCGCGCTTTTTAGCATTCTAAGAATTGCGATTGATTTCTGGATTTTCTAGCTGTTATTGTAGTTTTGTCAGATGACGCTCTGTTATTAGCTTATTGTATTTTAGCTACCAGATTGTAAAGCAAATCGATAGCGTGGGCGCTAAATGCGTCGCAAGTTATGTTACAGTGGCGGAGGTTCAAGTCCCCATCAAGGTTAAGTTTTTTTTTCATATATATTTCGTTTTTTATAAAATAGATATTTATTTTATTCGTTTTTCTAATTGAACAATTTTATAAGTTTAAATTTGTTTCTTCTTAAATAGCTCTCATGTGTGTATGTACGCATTTATGCATGTATATTTATGTACATAAGTCTGCACGCATATGTAGCATCAAGCATTCCAGCGTTTCTTATGCACGCGCTCATTTGTATGTGTGTATGTATGTACATATAAATGCATACTCTAGCGTTGAAATTATACTGAATTGTTTTTGCTTTGTTCTTGAATTTACCATCTGCTATTCTCATAACTATTTTTGGATTTCATTTTAATTACAATCGTTGACAGTAGGTGGTGGCGCTGTCAGCAAAGGCGCCGGTTCAATTTGTTTTTGTTCTTTTGACAAACATGGCTAGGGTGCGAGTTCAAATCCCGCGGAAAACTCTTTTTTGTAAATTGCAAATTTTGTTATTTTAGCTTCTTTTATATTTTTTAAATATTAAAATTTTATTTTTAAATTTTATAAAAATGTTTCCTTCCGTGTTATCAATGCTTATTAAGCCTATTTGTATATACATGTACATACATAGATAGCTCAAGCATATAAATGTCGCAATTTGATACTACAAATGCCGATTGCCACGCCCCTAGTGGCCGTAGACACCTCATTTTTGGCCAGTTCTTAAAAAGAGCTAACGGTAACGTAAATGCATAAATTACAGGGTATTTTTCGATATGCCACGCCCCCAAAGAGGCGTGACAATTATTTTTGGGGCATCGATAGAGGAGGTTACTAGTAACTCAACTATTTAAATTTGAAGCGTCTAGCTCTTAAAACTGTAGGAGATATAAAGTTTTGCGATTTGCCACGCCCCCTTTGGGCGGATATATATCCACTATAGCTTGTTGGACTTGGGAGGTCAACTCGCGTATATATACCAAATTTCAAGTCTGTAGCATCAAGAGTGCCTAAAATATAGCCAAGTTTGAAAAATCACTATATCTTCAGTTCCGATTTGCCACGCCCCCAGTAGGCGTGGACATAAAATTTTTTCGTCAGTAATTATAGAATTATAGCATTAGCTCACGTGCGTTTCAACGTTCTAGCCTTAGAACTTTGTGAGATACAGTTTTATCTGATTTGCCACGCCCCCAATGGCCGTAGATATATCCACCATAGCTTTTTGGACTTGGGGGGTCAACGCGGATCTACATACCAAACTTCAACTTTCTTGCTCTTCAACTAACATGATTTCTGGTATATCGGAAAATGCATTTTCCGATTTGCCACGCCCCTAGTGGGCGGATCGGGAAAATTTTAACACTTTATAAATCGGAGTTATACACGAGTATGTGTTCCAAATTTCAAGACGGACGGACGGACAGACGGACAGACGGACGGACAGCAAGACGGACATTGCACAAAACCAATATACTAATTCACTTCGTGAATGAGTATAATAATTCACTTCGTAAATGAGTATAAAAATTAAATAATTAAATTCAATGCACAATTGAAGGGTCAAAAATGACCAATTTTGCAAAATTGTTCTTATTTTTTGAGTAATTAATTTCGTTACGCTAGATCAGCCAAATCGCCACTGTGCATGGGCAGGATTGCGCGGTGGGCGTTGTCATTGCAGCAGTATCAGTTTGAAGAAAGCTAAATGTGGTGGATAACGTCAAGGAAAACGGACAGATATGTCGAAACCTGAGCCACCAAACAGACGAGGAGGATCATATCCCTTCGATGTTGTGTTTCCCTGCCAGTTAGAGGAGTAGAGCACTGCAAGAGTGCCACGATACTCCAACGGCGGCACATCAAAGTGTGAGGAAGACAGTTACGAGACGGGGCCAGAAATACTACTGGGCAAGGATGTTATGGAATGCAGCCAGATATGTGAGGCGTGTGTGCCAGAAGTTTAAGAACGAGCAACAAAAGCCGGCAGGGCAGATGCTGACTAGACAGGTAGCAGAGTCAATGGCAATTTTGGGTGCGGACTTCGTGGGTCGCTTGCTTGTTCCACGATGCGTTCGCCAAGTGGATGGAGCCCGCTCGGATTATCCAAATTGTTTGTCTGCGATAACGAGGTACAGTTTGCGAGCAGGACTTTCAGATGGTTTATGGAGTCCCTGGGGGTGAAGCTGCAGTTTACAGCTCCATATTCCCCGCTAAAGAATCCCACTGAAAAGACAAATCGCAACGTAAGGACCATGATCGCGCATTATATCGAGGGCTACCAAAGTTCATGGGACGAATTGCTGCTCGAGATATCGCTAGCGATTAATTCCAGCGTGGTGGACCTCACTGGATTCATGCCTTTATTTCTGATGATGGGCAAAGAGCCTCGTTTGCCGGCCGCACTCTATGTCAAAGTCACGTTTGACTCAGCAACGAGAGATATCAGTGAGGGAGGAACAGATAAATGATATCTTCGAAGTGGTCTGCAAAAATCGGCAAAGGGCTTCGAAGGATCAGAGCAGGTACTACAACCTGTGTCGGCGTGATTAAGGGTCGACGTTGGGATCAATGGTCCTGCTGCGGCAGCATCAGTTGTCTAGCGCGGTGGAAGACTTTCCAGCAAAGTTGGCACCCAAATTTGACGGTCCTAATAAGGTCCTCCAATTAATTTTTCCCAATGTGGTTCACCTCGCCCGGACAGGCGATCGGAAAAGGAGGGTGGCCAATATCTCGCCACATGTACGAGCTGCATAAATAGACAAATGAAGACCAACCCTTGCAACCCCAGAGTCAGATTACGAAGGAGACGAGCGCTGAGCCTTACAAACTCAGCGATAGGATAAGAATAGCTAATAGACTAACGCGGAGTCTTATGCACTCAGCGATAAGATAAGAATATGTAATAGCCCAATGCAGAGCCTTACACACTCAGCAACATATACACTAGATTTAACGGTTGAAAATATGCTTGAATTTGGGTATATAAACCCAGGCTCAGAATAATAAAGATCAATACGAAACTCAACATCATCATAGTCAAGTGTATTCATTCATGGTCCTTCGAGCCGGATGAAGTATTTTTAATACTTCAATGCAGTCCACAAGGAAAAGTGTTTGTGTTTAGTTCAAAGTAAAGTGCTAAATAATTGTAGGTTTTTGCATTGGCTTACCAACCCAAGCTGTGAGTCGAGGCACAGAAAGATCAACCTGGTGATCAAAACAAAAAACCTCCAACGGGAAACGCCAATGGATCTACAATAAACACACAACTGTCGTCAACCATCAATATTTAAAGAGGAATATTTGATGGCATAATGGCAGAAATCAGGACCAAAGTTGCCGATTACGCCATAGACACAGGCCAACTTCATAACTGGGCAACGAGACCGGAAACATCAAGGCAAGAGATGTTTTTATTCAGTTGGTCGAGGCCAATGGAAGAGTTGGTAAAACTTGTGGATAAAAAAGCTGTAAAAGTAAGGAAAGAAATGGCAGAAGGGACTGCTATATATGGAGAGCAACAACAGCGAAGAAATTTTTGCATATAAAAACAGGTTATCTTTCCGATGGAAAAAAGTCTAGTCAGCGCTAGCAGATTTAGAGGCGAGATATGGAGAACATTCCTCTTGCAGCGATAAAATAGAAGAACTGGATTACAGCCTCGACGACCTGTTAAACAAACTTAACAGAAAACAAGTAAAAAAGCTCTAGTCGAGACTGCTCGACTACGAGATCCCCTGAACCCTACAAGCAACTGATATTTCAATAATAGTTAGCACACACAGACGCATACGCACACACACGCATACAAACAAACACACGCACACACATACACAGACAAACAAACACACGCATACAGACACACTCACATATACAGGCGATTGCGCTTGGGTTGCGCTGCAATGTTGGCAATATAATGACAACTTATTTGTTGAATAATTTAATTTCTAGACGTACGATCGTAATGAAACTTTCAGAACGTAATCAGAATGTTAAAATGTATGTGTATACCGAATCACAAGTCTCTAGTATTTGATATACGACTTTTACAAAGATGAGGGTGAGGGGGTGGATTTAGGGGTGGGGGGTAAATTTTAACAAAAACCGAAATTGTATAAAATACATCTTTATATACATTTTAAATTTGGAGACTCTAGCTTGAAAGATATAGGAGATATAATTAATTAAGTGATCTTCGATAAGGTTTTTTATCGATAAAAAAGTATCGGAATGAGTTATCGTTTTTAGTGATAAACTCGATATGCGCGTGATATATACGGACATTTAAAAAAAAAAGTTGAAGTCTCTAGCTCTTATATCTTCTGAAATCGACGCGTTCATACATACGGACGGACAGACAGACGGACAGGCCCAAATCGACTCAACTTGTCGCCCTGATCAAGAATATATGTACTTTGTGGGGTCTGCCACGCCTCCTTCTGCCTGTTACATACTTTTAACAAAACCATTATACCCTGATTTCCCATTTTCAATGGGTTCAGGGTATAATTAGGGGATCTGCAAATCGTAAAAGAAGACACTCCAAGGCGACCGAAACCAACACTTTCTTACTTTAATGGAAGTCCTAAGACGTGGCCAACGTTCTTCGAGCAGTTTACCAAAATAATCCTTAACAGAAAGGATATCAGCGACAAGACGAAACTGCGATACCTGCAGATTTATGCCAAAGGAGAAGATGTACAAATGAAAAGCAACTACGCAATGGGAGTGGGACTGTTTATGCAGACGCTACAAACGTTATTTGCCAGTGGACAAGGAACTGCTGAAGAATGATGATGAAGGCAGTATCCGAAATTGCGTGAGCACCTCCGATAACAGTGACGAGGTCACCGCTGATGAGATGCTAGCATCTCAGGCAGCTTTGGATGCAATTGTGTTCAAAAAATGGGATTTCAACCCACCGGCAAGCCCCTACATGGGAAGAAATATAACTGAATCTACAGAATAAGAAAATAAAGTTCAAGTAGTAACAACAAAAACAAATCTGGGTGAAGACAAGAGACCAATAAAGAAGATCTGGGCTCCACCAACTCCGATATTGGATTCGGAGGGCATAGAAGATGAGGACAAGAATGGAATTTCTGCCACAACTTCGACATCGACGTTGAGTATCGCTGAAGATACATCAACAGATATCCAATTGGAAGTTCGACCAATGGATGATATTTCCACAGTTGGCAGCACGACGGAAGACCAAACTTCTGCGGAGACTGCAACAGCGGCTGAATGTGCAGCTGAAGAGAACAGCAACAATACCGACTCAGACTCTCCAGTGATGATAACAGCAGCAACTATGGAGACTAAAACTGCAAGTACAATTACATCGGAAAGGGATTGGAAGTAGCAGCAACATTTTAAAGGAAACAACCATAACTACTACAAGCGAATCAATATCTGTTCTAAAGCATCAGGATCAAACAAAGGATATCTACCATTTGGAGGCTTTGCCTTCGGCAACAATGAAACGCTTGACAACTTCCTCAACAGATGCACTCAGCTATACTAATGCAACAAATGATGACACCCAAAAGCCGCGGAAGTTCTTCAAAGAGGATCGACTTCACTTAGCATGGGAGCCGCCACCTAAGCAAAAGTCCAAGGTACTGGTGGCACACTCGGTTTATCTGGATGTCACACTCTCTGGGCCCCGCAGAATGTTCAGGAACGAACATAAGGATTGGATTGATCATTTCGTCAAGAATATTAACAATTATCAAATTTGTATTTGTCCTGTATATTATTAAGATTTCCACAGACAGCATTTCCGGAAGTCACATACTTGGCCCCCCGCAAAATGTTCAGGCATGAACATATGAATATACGATGATCGTATACATGCCTCCGACGCACTCAGCGACTAGCAGGTAGTGCGCTGTGAAAAGATAAGGGCCACATGTACGGACTGCATAAATAGACAAATGAAGACCAGCCCTTGCAACCCCAGAGTCAGATTACGAAGGAGACGAGCGCTGAGCCTTACAAACTCAGCGATAGGATAAGAATAGCTAATAGACCAACGCGGAGTCTTACACACTCAGCGATAAGATAAGAATATGTAAGAGCCCAATGCTGAGCCTTACACACTCAGCAACATATACACTAGATTTAAGGGTTGAAATTATGCATGAGTCTGGGTATATAAACCCGGGCTCAGAAGAATAAAGATCAATACGAAACTAAACACCATCATAGTCAAGTGTATTCATTCACCTACGATAAACTTACTCATCGGTTGATTCGGTGCGATCCACAAAACAAAAACAAGTAAGAACGTTGCAGTCGGTCGTTACCGACTACGGAATACTCATTCTCACCCCACAAGCAATTCAGCTCTAATACTGTAGAAAGTTAAATTTTTCTCGATTTGCTACGCCGCTACTTGGCGGAGATACTTTATTTTTGGGCAGCTCATGAAACAAACTAACAATTATATTTGATTTATAATTTTTTCATCAATCTTTATAGAATCATAACATTAGCTCACGTGCAAAATTTTAACATGCTAGCTCTGAAACTCTAGGTGATAAGGTTTAATCCGATATGCCACGCCCCCAATGGGCGTAGATATATCCGCCCTGGCCCGTGATCTTGGGTGGTCGATGCGGATCTACATTCCAAGTTTCAGCTTTCTAGCCCCTCAACTAATATGATGTCTGGCATATTGGAATACGCATTTTCCGATTCGCCACGCCCCTAGTGGGTGGATCCGAAAAAAAAACACTTTATAAATAACAAGTAAGAAGGCTCTAGTCGAGACTGCTCGACTAGGAGATACCCTGAACCCTCCAAGCTGATATTCTTATCATTCTGCACTTCTTTTATGCACGCACACATAAATACACATGTATCCACCCTCACGCGCCCGCGCTCTGCTAACTGCGCAGTGAGCAGCAACTGCACTTGGGATGCGCTGCAGTGTGGGCAATAGTATGAGAATTTATTTGGTGAATAACTCTTTCTGTAGACACATAATCTTAATAACATTTTCAGAGCGTAGTCATATGGTCAAAATGTGTGTACATTCTAAAGCACAAGCGTGGTGTCAGAAATCTGTTGATTACAAAATGTTTGTATTCATCATATGTATATACACAATAAATCTGAAGTCTCCACATCTAATAGTATTCCAATGAGGCTCAAAAAACAAAATCAATTTTACGATTATTCTCGATAAAAAAGTTATCAGATGAGTTATCGAGAAAAAAAAATTGCAGATCTCTAGCTCTTATATCTTCTGACATCTCGGGATTCATGCGGACAGACGGACTGACGGACGGATAGGGCTATATCGACTCAGCTCTTCGTGCTGATCAAGAATATATACATTCTCTGTGGGGTCTGCGATGATTCCTTCTGCCTGTTACATACTTTTTCACAGAAACATTATACCCTGATTTCCCATTTTCAATGGGTTCAGGGTATAAATAGTTGAACTGGCGTCACCATTTCGCCAATACCGAGCAGAAAAGCTCAAAAAATAGATACTGGTCAACGGCAGAACAACAGAAACTACTATCAACCATTACAAGCGCTAGAAACCCGAACTACCAACGACCATTGTGAAGAAGTAATTATCAACAAAGCCAAAATTTACATTCCTCCTATTACGGTGCTTGAAATTAGCTCTGAACAGCTCCATGGTATTTGCAATTCGCTGAATGTAATAGACTATTCAATCAGAAGAACTTCTATCGGAGTCTAATTGTACTGCGAAGGACAGGCAGACTTTGCCAATGCCACCTGCAATGCTCTATTCATGAGTTCTGCTTTGCAATAAAACATAATAAACATTACAAAGCGGTACTTACGGACTTCGATAACACTCCGGCTAATGCGGTTAGAAGCAAGCTTATCCAAATGGGACTTGGGTGTAGAGATGTCAAGTTTATCCATAGGAGACGACTCAACAACAGTAATTTTTCACTTTTTTTTTTTTTTTTCATTTAGCCTACTTCGTCAACAAATCAACCAGTCTAAACGAGCTAAAGAAAAACCACTCTGTTATTGAGCATATCAGAGTCAAATGGGACTACTAAAGACGCCGGCCAAACATCGTCACTCAAAGCTAAAATCGCGAGACGTTCGGGGACGGATCGTCGTATTGTAGTGTTAAGCCATATTGTACGAATAGAGTGCCCAGAAAAGTTACCTATTAAATTGTCTCATAATTCATAATTCATAATTCATTAGAGTGTTCAGGCAGAATGAACTATGTTAAGGCAAGGGAAAGGAGCATCACCAAAGCACAGGTAGTCAGAACGCCATCACAGGCACCACAGATAAACTGCCTTAAATCGTTTCCAAATCTTAATGGAAAGATATCTGAATCATTAAATGTTCATGAACATGCATGAACATAGAAATATAATAAGTATTGGAACATACAATGTATGTATGTACTCGACAGATGGCATACATAAAATAGATACCACATGTGAAAGTTTGAACTGTCAAACTAGAAATAAAATATGACTCTGACCCTTAGCGACAAGATAACGTAAGAGACGAGCGCTGAGCCTTACAAACTCAGCGATAGGATAAGAATAGCTAATAGATCAACGCGGAGTCTTACACATAGTGATGGCAAAAAAATATCATTGTTCGATTTATTTGATTTATGATTTGTTTTAGGTGCTTTAAAGATTAATTGCAATTAATCGCGAAAAAATGAAAAAATCGATTAATCAAATGATTTTTTGAATGCGCTTAATTTATTTTTTATGAACTCCTTTTAGAAGCACAAATAACAACAACAGTAAAGAATATAAATGTTTATTTATTTAAAACTAGCTGGCCCGGCAAACGTTGCATTGCCCTATCCATTATTTCTAGGTTGAAAGCTATGTTGTTAAGGTTGGGATACACTCTGATTAATTTATTAATCGGATTTTCATTTAAGCACCTTGTGGTAAACGGCATTCTTTGTTTTTTGGTCAGGTGCAAGAACAAATAATGCGGATGGTTTGCCAACACGTGAGCATGCCACGTACAATTGACCATGAGAAAAAACGCATTTTCTAGATTGAGGCCACAAATAGCCAAAGATTGGCCCTGTGAAGAAGATTTAATGGCAATTTTAACTCTAAGGTAGCCGTACGGCATCCGTCTAACAACAGTGGTACATTCGTTTGAACTGATTGCATTAGTTCATGTGGATCATATTCACGTTCACGTTCTAATTCTCTATTAAATTCGTTATTCATGGCGCTGGCATTTCTAACCTATCTAACAAACTGCCGCATATGAGGTAACACATATCTTCGATTAAAAGCAAGGTCTATGCATCTCCTGGCTCGACTCAAGATCGGGATTTCTCGAGTTGATATGACTTCGATATAAAATGTCTTCTGGCATTTTATCTTTGTATTTGTTCCACAGGTCACGTGGTTTCGATGGGAAACAGGCGTTGTGTTTTGGAGTGCTCGCTAGAAAATGTCGTGATCCTAGTGTTTCGCTATAAAGCAGGGAACGCAATGGCTCTGGTGGCGCGACCACTAATGGCAATGTCACGTTACCACTAAGGCAGCACAAGCCGGGCGTTTCATCAGCAAAATTCACTGCGCCACAATGCTGGCAAACAACGTCCATTGGACCAATGCAAACTAATCGATTCAAGCTGTAGTCAATGGTGCAATTATATCGAAACGCTGCTCGATTCAAATCAATCCTTGAACCATTTCTTATTGTCGTTTCACGGGCTGCCTCTTTGAGAAGCACGAATTAAGGCCCTTCTCGGGTGATTTCTCGTTCTTCGTCAGATAATTGACTCGCGATATTCCGTTGTCTAATTGCATTATGGGTCCGCCGGGAAAGATTATATCTTCTAGGACGCGGCATTTTTATTAATAGTAATACTGAATATGCCCTCGCACAAAACCACATAAAACAAGAATAATTTACACAAATTTATGTTTGAGACAAACAAATACCTGAACTTACTGGAGATATTTAGCTTATTATTTTTATCAAATGTGCTTTTTTATATGAATAGTCAGGTTCGCCTGAGGCTGTGCCGTAGACTGACTGGCTACATTTGTTTATTTATTTCTATACTAATGTATGATATGAGAGCAGGACCGAAAACTGTCACTTTTATCAAGGCTACTGAGTATCAATGGAAATTTGAATCTTTAGGGAACAAACCGCGTTTTTCAAGTATTCGTCAAATTTTTTCAGTATTTTTAAGATTTACTATCCTACTCGTAGCGGAGACAAATCCAACAAATCAAAAACCATGAAAATTGGTCCTGCAGATCTCGAGTAATAAGTGTAGGAACACTTTTCACAACTCTCTTATATATATATAGATTGAGTTAAAAAATAGTAGTTGTGAGAGATGCTCTGTATTTAGCCTGTTCCTTTTTTCGGTTAATGTGGCCTTGGAAAAAAGACGCTGCGCTGGTACCGAAGTGTCAAAAAGAGGAGCATTTAAAAAAAGACTAAGCTCGTCCTGAATTTGAAAATGGTTACCGTCTTTCTTACTGGTTTTGTGGGCCAGTGCCTTGTGGCGGGTCCATAAATCGAAGTCAGCTTCGCCAGTAGATGAGCCGACTGCGTCCTAAACTTTCTTTATATCTGAAAACCCTGCCATTTCTTGTCGTATGCGCTTCATAACTGAAGCCAAGGCAAGAGGATCCTTGAAATGCATCATTTAATTTAGAACAAAATCTCCAAACTTTACTAATTGTTGGTGCCATAATTACGCTTCGCTTTCTAACTTTTACGCGCCAATATTGCTTATTGCGATTTTTTGAGCAAATAATCGATTGTCTCGATTATTCAAAACCCATATTGCGATACAATTAAATCGTGAATTGAAACAAAATAATCGATTATTGTGTGTCATATGATTAATCGTGCCATCACTACTTACACACTCAGCGATACGATAAGAATATGTAAGAGCCCAATGCTGAGCCTTACACACTCAGCAACATATACACTAGATTTAAGGGTCGAAAATATGCATGAGTTTGGGTTGTAACGAACCCTCGGTATATCCCGAGTCTAAGCTGGGCTAGTCTCAGCTGACTGTGGATTCGTGCCAACAAATTTATTTGTTGAAGCCCCTGCGATATTAATTAGTCACTTGTGAATTTAGGTTTTATAGCGTAAATATATTCTCTTGAGTAAGTTTGAAATGTACACGTCACTTAAATTTATGCTGGTTCGCTGGCTCGCACAACTACTGACCGCTGGTTCAACGCAGTCCGGCTGGGAGAGTGTTGTGCTACGAACACACTAGTTTACCTGGACGATTCGGGAAACGCCAGGACTTCGGTCTGTAAGCTCTGGCGGTTCGCTCAGATATGCAGGCCTCTCCTACTATCCCACTCGCTCACAGCAGAGCACTAGCTTCGTTTTCACTCACAAACACTTCTCTTGCGCACGGCTACGTGAACTTACTCAGATGTGCAGGCCTCGCTTAAGCCACTGATATGCACCGATGTCCTGATCGGTGACGCTGAAGATGCGGGTTGCCTGTTTTTTGTCGCAAGGATTCCCACTAGATGTCCTTGCTGTTCCCACGATGACCTTGCTGTTCTTTGAAGTCCTGGGAGTCCTGATTTACCACTCGCGTTGACTTTCACGGCACTCTCACTTTCACTTATCACTTTTCACTCGTTTGATCATAATCTCCTCTCATCTAATGAACACTTAATCATCACTGAATCCCCCGTATGGAGCTGCCGGTGGCCTTTTATAGCCCAGCCACAGGCCCTGCTTCGGGTGGTAACGGGGCCTGTTCGGCTCTGGAGCGGGGCCTTTCAGCCGCTCGTGCCCATAGAAACGGTAAAGTGGCGTGATCCGGGTGACGCCACTTTCCCGCCAAATTGCGTGGCAGCCTCTCATTACTTTCTATATTGGGGATAGGAAACTTATCGTCTACTGTGTTTTCATTCAATTTGCGGTAATCAATAACTATACGCCAATTTGTCTTTCCACTGTTATCAGTTTTTTTGTGTACGAGCCAAAGCATTGCTTTCTTCTTGATTTAAATCATTAAAAAGAATTTCTTGTGTTCTATCATCTATTTTGATTGGTTCAATTTGATTTGCCTCATCAGAGTATGGTGAAGTATTTTGAAATTTAATAGTATTATTATTAATCGTAATTGTATTGTGGTAAAAATCAATAGGAACATTTAATGGTGTAAGAATGTTTTGACCTATAATAGCATCGAATGATTTGCTATTAAATGTTGTCAATTTCCAACTCATTGTGGCATCTTCTTTAAATTCAAGAGGCAAATCAGTTATAATTTCTTGCGTTATTAACGATTTTGAATTAAGAGATGAAAATAATATTGGGTGGCACAAAGTTCTTCGAGGATATTGTAACAATTTATTCCTATCTAATATGGAAGTTGTTGAACCAGTATCAATCAAGGCAGTGATTATTTCATTGTTTAAAGTTAACTTAATCAAGGGCAGTGATTTTTCGAGGCAATTATATGAAAATTTGCATGGCAAGAACTCAGATTCATGAGTGATGTTTTGATTTTGATTATCATTTCTAAATTGGCTACAATTAGCTCTATCTGTTTCGACATGATCAATTTCCATTTTTGACACATGACTTTGTTGATTTGTATAGTTCTGATTTGAATTTAAATTTTGTGTTCCTGATCGAAAGTTTCCTGAATTTGCTTTTACATTTTGGAAATTGTTGTTGTGTTTTGCATTGTGATCTTGATTATTATAATTTGGTATGTAGAATCGGTCTTTTTGATTATATGTATTATTATTTTGATATTGATAGTTTTAATTTTCTGTTTTGTCTAATTTTTCATTACTTTGTGAAAATTTTGGTTTAAGATTTTGAGTTCTAATAAGACCTTCGGTTTCTAATAAATCGAAAGCTTCTCTTAAATTTTTAACATTTCTATTAATTACGACTTAAGCTAAATTTACATCGATATTTTTCAAGAATGTTCTTAACATAGTTTCTTCGACATCTTTGGGGCTAAACTCAGGATGCTTTACATTATTTTATTCATATTTTTCATTAATTTTACACATTATACTTCTTAAAGATTTAAAATATTCTGTAATATTGTTTTTGTTACTTAGCATGAACGCCTCTTGGTAAAGTTGATTATAAGACTCCTTTATTCCAAAATTCCGAATAAGAATCGTCTTGATGTCATTCCATGACGGCGCGGAATTCTTGATGGTTCTTACAACATGTAGAGCTGCGCCTTGAATTTTGTTGAGGATGACACGGCGAAAGACGTAGACTCCTGCGGGAGATGTGGGAGGTAATAATGAATTCCATTTCACGAATAAATGATGATAGAGCCCTTGAGTTGTCTCCTCTGTACTCGTGGGCATCCTTAAGAATGTCCCCAAACGATAAAGTAAAGTCGTTTGCCATCGCTATCAAAGAATAAATAGCCGTTGAATTCTTTAGATCTTGTAATATACCAACAGAATTAGTTCTGTTAATTCTCGTCGCCAATCGATGCCAAATGTTCTTCTGAACTTGTCATCGAACCAATTGTGAACAGAATAAGTTCACTCCGAGATGCTGGTGTATGTGTGTGCTATTGCTGATTTAAACACACAGTCACACATACATACAGAGATGAATACAGTTGCAAATGCTGGCACGTTTCGCGTTACTTTTCAGGTTATGTGTCTTTAGCACAAGGTAGATATGTATGGAATTGCGTACGAGCACAAATTCGTTTAAAACTGCACTTAGGTGAGTATTTTAATGTTTTTGGTTACTCCGTCGGCAGCGCCTGTTTTGTTAACATAGATATGTTAACATTCAATCTATATACATACATATATAAAAGAGAGTTGTGAAAAGTTTTCCAGCACTTATAACTCGAGATCTGCTGCTGGACCAATTTTCATGGTTTTTGATTTGTTGGATTTGTCTCCGCTAGGAGTAGGATAGTAGATCTTAAGAATACTGAAAAAATTTCACGAATACTTGAAAAACGCGGTTTTTTCCCTAAAGATTCAAATTTCTATTGATACTCAGTAGCCTTGATAAAAGTGACAGTTTTCGGTCCTGCTCTCATATTATACAATAGTATAGAAGTAAATAAACAAATGTAGTCAGTCAGTCTACGGCACAGCCTCAGGCGAACCTGACTATTCATAAAAAAGCTAATTTGATAAAAAAAAAGATTTGTTTGTCTCAAACATTAATTTGTGTAAATTATTCATATTTATATATCTCGATTGCTTTGTGGTTTTGTGCGAGGGCATATTCAGTATTATTATTAATAAAAATGCCGCGTCCTAGAAGATCTAATCTTTCCCGGCGGACCCATGATGCAATTCAGCGAGTCAATTATCTGACGAAGAACGAGAAATCGCCCGAGAAAGGCGCCGCGTTAGTACCCAGATAAGAAGGGCCTTAATTCGTGCTTCTCAAAGAGAGGCAGCCCGTGAAACTGGTTTAAGGATTGATTTGAACCGAGCAGCGTTTCGATATGATTGCACCGTTGACTGCAGCTTGCATCGTTTAGTTTGCATTGGTCCAATGGACGTTGTTTGCCAGCATTGTGGCGCATTGAAGATATGCGTTCTGCTGATGCTCTTGGTCGTATTTACACAGTGCATCCAAAGAATGATGACTGTTTCTATTTGCGGTTGTTGCTGGTACATGTTCGAGGGCCAACATCATTTGAATCACTACGAACTGTTAATGGTATAGTGTGCCCCACATTTCGTGCAGCGTGTCAAGAGTTGAATTTGCTTGAAAACGATACTCATTGGGAGACAACAATCGCTGACAATTATTTGCTATCATCATTTCAACATGCTTCCCATCGAAACCACGTGACCTGTGGAACAAATACAAAGATAAAATGTCAGAAGACATTTTATATCGAAGTCGTATCAACTCAAGAAATCCTGATCTTGAGGCGAACCAGGAGATGCATAACCAGGCCTTGCTTTTGATTGAAGATATGCGTTACCTCATATGCGGCAGTTTGTTAGATAGGTTAGGAATGCCAGCGCCAGATCGCGGAATGAATAACGCATTTAATAGAGAATTAGAACGTGAACGTGAATATGATCCACATGAACTAATGCAGTCAGTTCAAACGAATGTACCACTGTTGAAAGAGGGAAATCTATGATACACTGATTAATGCAATTGATAATTGGAAATGGTGGCTTATTTTTTTTGGATGCCCCCGGTGGAACTGGGAAGACATTTCTCATGTCATTGATTTTGGCAACTGTACGTGCGAGATCCGAAATTGCGGTAGCAATTGCTTCTTCTGGAATAGCGGCCACATTGTTAGACGGATGCCGTACGGCTCACTCAGCGTTAAAATTGCCATTAAATCTTCGAGCTACTGAACAACCGACATGTAACATTTCAAAACACTCTGCAATGGCCAAAGTATTAGTAGCTTCAAAAATTATCATATGGGACGAATGCACAATGGCGCAGAAACGCGCATTGGAAGCACAGGACCGAACATTAAAAGATCTGCGCAATGACTTGATATGTTCTGTTGGTTGGTGGTTCAATGATTTTATTATCTGGCGATTTCCGACAAACACTACCAGTAATTCCAAGATCTACTGCTGCCGACGAAATAAACGCTTGCCTCAAAGCATCAAATCTGTGGCGATATGTAACCAAACTTCAACTGTCTGTAAATATGAGACTTGCATTGTTGAACGATCTATCTGCTGATGATTTCTCGAAGCAATTGCTGAATATCGGTAATGGCCGATTGACGAATCGAGTGGCTTGATTTCATTTCCTCAAAATTTTTGCAATTTCGTCTCATTAAAAGATGAGCTTATCAACAAAGTATTTCCGAATATCATAGATCTCCACAAATATACTAAATGGTTAAGTGAGCGAGCAATTTTGGCGGCTGAAAATAAAGATGTGGATGACCTTAATCTTATAATTCAAAATAAAATCGTTGGTACTCTGTATTCATTCAAATCTATCGACTGTGTAACAAACGAAGAAGAAGCCACTAATTATCCAACTGAATTTTTGAACTCCTTGGATGTGCCTGGTTTACCACCGCACAATTTACAACTGAAGGATGGCTCGGTAGTTATCATGATTAGAAATTTAAACCAACCAAAACTGTGCAAGGGAACGCGTTTGGGGATAAGGAAACTGATGAGCAATGTGATTCACGCGTCGATACTCAAAGGAAAATTTAATGATGAAAATCCGATTAATAAATTAATCAGTGTGTATCCCAACCCGAACAACATAGCTTTCAACAATTTTTTACCTAGAAATAATGGATAGGGCAATGCAACGTTTGCCGGGCCAGCTAGTTATTTATAAATAATGTTCTTTGTGTTTTTAATTTAAATAATGGTATTTATTTCACTTCATGTTCTTTTCTTCTCGACGTGAACATCAAAAGTCAGCTCAAGAGCTTTCGACTGCTCGAGAGAGCTTTTGAGTTTTTACATACAGATCGAGCTTTTTCTCTCTCAATGTTAAAGTAGGCAGAGACTGAGAAGCAGCACTTAGACTAAATAACTCGCGCGCTGTTGCCAAGGCCGCATACACTGCAGATGGGTACTGCTTGCACGTGCACTGCTTTGTTGTATCTGAGCATAGTGCATTGCGCATGCACTGGCAGCTAAGTTTTCGGTGCAGTACTGTACACTGCTTGCTGTCGTGCGCGCGCAGTTCAAACAAATTGTTGTTGCGCACCGAATACCGAAATTTTGCGCTTAAATTAGAAGCAGTACACTTTGCTGTGTATTCACTCCCTCTTTAAAAAAAAAAAAAAAAAAAAACGAAACAGCTTTAATGCCCACCCGTGTCTCCTCTCCACGGCTTGAGATCCGCCACATGCGCCGTCCTGGTCCGCTTATCGGCCTCCGCCCTGATCCGGCAGAAACTGGCCACTATATAAGGGCCTCCATAGCGTGGTGCAAGTTTTGCTGCAAATCCCTCTGCGGCAGTCGACAAGTGGCGTTCCTTTGCCCACACCTTGTCACCTACGGCCGGCTTCCACTGCCGTCTCCGTAGGTTATAATGCCGCGCCTGATCCTGCCCAGCTCTCTCCAGATTTCGACGCACTATCTCAAACACTTCGCGCATCTTATCGGCTCTCTCCATTGGGCTCTGTGCTTCCTGACCTGTGCCGATTGCTTGCGCGCCGAACAGCCATTTGGGCAGCCTTGGCTCTCGTCCTTGCGTGATGAAGGCGGCCGAATACCCTGTGGATGCTGACACGCTGCTGTTGACCGCCAACGTCAACTCCGGCAATGCGTTGTCCAAGCATCTCTGGTCACTTCCAGCGAACTGCGCAATCATCGTCTTCACTGTTCTGTTGGCCCTTTCAGTGGGATTCTCTTGAGGTGTGTATGGTGCTGTCAACTGGTGCCGCACCCCAAGCTCCTCCAAAAACACCTTGAATGCTTGACTGGTGGATTGGGTGCCATTGTGCCGAGCCGCGCATCTCCTTGCTCTTAACCAAACGGCAGGCCTCCTCTCCCATATCTCCCATCTGCTACCACATTCTGCTTGCCCTTCCTGTAGCGAATCTCGAAGTCGTACTGCTGCAGCTCCAGCGCCCATCTGGCAATCCTTCCCGTTGGGCTCTCGATCGAATTGAGCCACTTTAGAGCCATATGGTCAGTGACCACTACAAATTTGTAGCCTTCCAGGTATCGCCTGAGCTTCCGTATGCCCCGGCTGGCATACGAAATGAAGCGCTCTCCGTCCTCCCACTTCATGCCCTTTTTGAGCAGTGCATTTAGCGGATGCACTGTGGCTGCAAAATCTGGCACGAAGCGCCGGTACCATGAAGCCACGCCCACGTACTGGCGTAACTCTTTCACGTTTGTGGGTGGCTTCAGTTCGGCGATAGCAGCCACTTTCTCCGGATCCGTGCATATGCCATCCTCCGTGACTTTGTGACCCAGATACTTTAGCTCTTTCTTGAAAAAATCGCACTTGTCGATGTTGATTTTCAAGTTGGCTGCCCGCACTCGCCGGAACATCTCTCGGAGGTTGTTCATATGCTCCTGTCGCGTTCGACCGATGACGATGATGTCGTCCAGTTAGGCAAAGGCATGGGGCATAATTTCTGGGCCGATAACTTGGTCCAGCGCTCGCTGAAATGTTGCCGGCGCAGAATGGAGTCCAAACGGCATCACTTTCCACTGATAAAGCCCCTTTCCTGGCACAGTGAATGCCGTCAATGGTCTGCTGGCCTTCTCCATAGGTATCTGCCAATGCCCATCCTTCAAATCCAGGCTGCTGATGTTGCGCGCCTCTTGCAGCTGATCCGAAATGTGATCCACACGCGGCAAAAAGTATGCATCCTTAATGGATCTGCTGTTAAGCTGTCGAAAATCCACACATAGCCGCCACTTCCCATTCTTTTTGCGAACCATGACAATCGGCGCGCTATGTGGGCTCTTCGAGGGCTCAATGCAGCCTTTGGCCAGCAGTTCATCCACCTGCAGGTTGATCTCCGCCTGCATTTTTGGACTTTTGGGGAAGTAGCGCTGCTTTATGGGCCGGTTGCATCCTGCATCCTGATCCGGTGCTCCGTGATCCTGGTGGTGCCTTTCACATGCTGGAACTTCTCCAGCTCATGCCTCAGAAAAGCGTCCACCTCTGGGTCTTTGTGCATAGGCGTTGGCTGCTCCATGTTCGCCTCCACTGGCGACTCTGGGCTCGCCTCCACGCTGGCCACAGCCACGGACAGCTTCTCTTCTGACTGTCCGCTCGACTGTGGAATTCTTGGCTCGATCCTCAGTGTCAAGCCACCGCACTCCAGTGTGGTGACCATGCTGGCCAAGAAATCCCAGCCCAGCACCAGGTCGTCGATCACTCCTGGCAGAATCAGCAACGGGATTTGGCTTTGCCGATTCCCCAGGCTGATCGTCGTCTCCAGCTGCGAGTCCACATGACTGCAACTTCCGTCCGCTAAGCGTATGCGCCGCCGTGTTGCACGCACTACGCCCAATCCTCTGAGCCTGTCAGCATGCTTTTCGCTTATAAAGCTGCTTGTGGCTCCCGTGTCGATCGTGGCTTTTTGTTGGGTGGCTTTAATGGCCACAATCGCTGTTATCTGGCTGCCTTCGTCCTGAAGACGGGCCACTAGCGCCTGGGGCTCCTGGCCGCTGCTCCCGGTCGCCCCTGGATGGCGGGTGCCGCTGTCCGTTTCCCGACTGGCAACAGGCAAACGTTCTCACCCCAATGCGCCCGCACTGCCAACAAAAATCCAGTGCCTTGTTGCGGCACGTAAAAGCGCGGTGCCCCTCCTGGCCACACACTCGGCATGCCCTGGCTGGATTCGGGATCTGTGTCCTTGCTCCGGTTGCGCCTGTCCTTGGCGCAGGTGAAGGCTTCGCCTCATCCTCCATGCGGCGATACTCCATAAATCGTGTCCGGCCCGGCCGTGGCTGCTGCCGCAACCTCTCGCGGTCCCTCTCCAGCTCCTCGAACTCGTCTGCCAGGTGCATCAATTCCACCATATTATGGAATTGATGCGGGCAGATCGGGCAGGCTGTTGTTATAGATGAGCTTCATCTCGCGGTCTGCTCCATAGCGCAGAGACCGCATGAGAGTCTGCATCTCCACCATGTAGACCTTGAATCTCTCGACTACCATCTGCCCCCGGCGTTTGACGTCGTCCTCCAGCTTCTCCAGGTAGCCTCTGGGCAAGAAGAACTCCTGAAAGCGGAAGCTTCACTCTCGCACTTGTTTAGCCGCCTTTGGATATTCTTGGGCTGTGCTGCCGAGTCCTTGTGGCCTTATTTCCAGTTGCGGGGTGGATGTGGCTCTTATCTCACCCTGTCGCGTGTACTGCAGTCGTGCCGCTGCACTCGTGGAAGGCTCACAGAGCCGCGCCACATGCGCCAGCTCTGTCTCCATGTCGTCGTCAACTACGGCGGTCGTTGCCTCATCCTTCAGTGAGGCACGGCGGCCATGTAGTCGGTTCTCAACCCACTCGCCAAACTGCCTCCGCATAGTGTCCAGTGTGCCTGACAAGCTCACTCCAAACTCGTCTCCATAACTCAGCACCTCATCGTTCTTCAAATTATACACCCACGCTCGCACCATAGTCACAATTTTTAATTAAACTCTTATCGCAGGGCCCCACGTTGGGCGCCAGTTGTAACGAACCTTCGGTTTATCCTGAGTCTAAGCTGGGCTAGTCTCAGCTGACTGTGGATTCGTGCCAACAAATTTATTTGTTGAAGCCCGATATTAATAAGTCACTTGTGAATTTAGGTTTTATAGCGTAAATATATTCTCTTGAGTAAGTTTGAAATGTACACGTCACTTAAATTTATGCTGGTTCGCTGGCTCGCACACCTACTGACCGCTGGTTCAACGCAGTCCGGCTGGGAGAGTGTTGTGCTACGAACACACTAGTTTACCTGGACGATTCGGGAAACGCCAGGACTTCGGTCTGTAAACTCTGGCGGTTCGCTCAGATATGCAGGCCTCTCCTACTATCCCACTCGCTCACAGCAGAACACTAGCTTCGTTTTCACTCACAAACACTTCTCTTGCGCACGGCTACGTGAACTTACTCAGATGTGCAGGCCTCGCTTAAGCCACTGATATGCACCGATGTCCTGATCGGTGACGCTGAAGATGCGGGTTGCCTGTTTTTTGTCGCAAGGATTCCCACTAGATGTCCTTGCTGTTCCCACGATGACCTTGCTGTTCTTTGAAGTCCTGGGAGTCCTGATTTACCACTCGCGTTGACTTTCACGGCACTCTCACTTTCACTCGTTTGATCATAATCTCCTCTCATCTAATCATCACTTAATCATCACTGAATCCCCCGTGTGGAGCCGCCGGTGGCCTTTTATAGCCCAGCCACAGGCCCTGCTTCGGGTGGTAACGGGGCCTGTTCGGCTCTGGAGCGGGGCCTTTCAGCCGCTCGTGCCCATAGAAACGGAAAAGAGGCGTGATCCGGGTGGCGTCACTTTCCCGCCAAATTGCGTGGCAGCCTCCCATTGGCCGAAGTACCGTTGGTGCCCTGCGAGTGAAATTGTCCACTACTATCACCCAGCACGAACGGCACCTCGGTTAACGGTCACTGATGATCGTCGTGCGTGCGACGCGAGCCCATTGCTGAATCTGTAGGAAAGAGACCGCCTCTAACAGGACTTTGACCCCCTTTCCAGTGCGAGTGGAGCAACATGTATATGCACGTATATGCATATAAACGCACAGAAAATACGTACGTACATATACATAAATACGTGCATACCTATATTGCTCCTCAAAGGGTATATAAACCCAGGCTCAGAATAATAAAGATCAATACGAAACTAAACACCATCATAGTCAAGTGTATTCGTTCATGGTCCTTCGAGCCGTACCATAAAACTACCAAACATCAAAAGTTGTAACAAGTGTTTATTAAAGTGGAAAATTATTTTTTTTAAATAAGTAGTGCTTTCCTTTTTGGCTTACCAAAACACGCTGTGAGTAGAGGCACAGCAAGATCAACAAGGCGATCAAAACAAAAATACCTCCAACGGGTTAAGCCAAAAAAAAATCAATCACAAATATACAAGTACTACAAAAACCGCAACAAGATAATGTCAGAAAAGACTATCGAAATGCTAAAGAAGCAGTCAGACTTGTACGACATCATTTTAAAGCCATAGCTGAAAAGGATGCGCTAGCAGTCGTGGATAAGTTGGTAGAAGAATTCGCTGCCAATCACTCGACGCTAATTAAACTCGGTATCCCTAAAGTTTCATCCGTATTTTACCGGGAAAATATACGATGTATTGATGGAAAAAATCAGGACCTACAAAGAGGAGCTGATGGAGGTCGAAGCCACCGACCCCGATATAGATGCCGACGAACCATCCACTAGCATGTATTGGCAAATGCCAGCCGAAATATCCATGGAAAAACATACTCAACAGGAAGCAATGTTTTCACGCAGAAGTCCAATGGATATAATGGTAGAACTTGTGGAAAAAAGAGCTTTAGCATTAAAGCAGCACATGGAAGAGGTGTATGCCAATCTAGAGCTTAAGAACCAGGAGGAAACTCTGGACTGCAAAGAAACCCTAGAGTTCCTATGGAACAAAGTCCAGTCAACGCTTACAGATTTAGAGGTGAAATATGATAAGCCCACCCATGAAATCGACATTGTCAAAGAAACTTAACAGAAAATTAAGTGTATTTTACAGTATGAAAGAAGACGTTCCAGAGCTACCAAAATCGGATCCTCCTAATTTTATGGAGATCCAAAAGACTGGCCAAATTTCTTCAATGCGTTCTCCGACATGATTCACAAAAGGAAGGATATCAGTGGCACAAGGAAACTGAACTACCTAAAATCATGCCTCAAAGGAGATGCCCAAATGGTAGTGAGCCATTTGCTAAATGGATCATCTTCTAGCTACAATTCGGCGTGATAACTTATATGTAAGCGCTATGAAAATAAGTGTAAGTTATTCGCAAGCGCCGTTAACCAGTTAGTGGACATGTAACTGCTGGAAAACGACGATGAAAGCAGGATCCGCCAATTCTTGGATAAAGCATATGAGTGTATTCAGATCGCCAAATTGGTAACGATGCTGATGTAATATTCGCGCAGATTTTGTTATGAAGATTCTCGACAGAAGACCTACAACTTTACGAGCAAGAGGGCCAGAGAAATGCAATCCTTGAAAAATGTACTAGAGTTTATTGATCAATTATATAATTCAATAGACGCAGTACAGAAAAGGGCCGTCCAGACGCTTACGGTTCAAAGAAAACGAGCTACAAAAGATGCCCTTTTGGAAACTGGATAGCCACGACATCACAAGGTGCTCAAGATTTAAAGCAGAGCCAGTTAAAAAACGCAAGAAGTTCGTAACTAAAAATGCTCTATGCTTTAAATGCCTAGGCGCCCATTGCATAAAAGATTGCAGAAGAGATTTGGCATGCAAGTATTGCACCAAATCACACAACAATTGGCTTCACGAGGAAGCGAACAAAAACGAGATCTTCAGTAGCAACTGTCTCAAAGAAAGCAACGGACAAGATACGTTGCTGGCAACTGCACTTATTCGGATAAAAAATAAGTCTGGAAAATACGAGCAGCTAAGAGCTCTCATCGATGGAGGTTCGCAAAGAACATTAATATCGGAAGAAGCTACATAACAGCTAAAACTGCGCAGAATCAAAAGGAACTTGGAAGTTCAAGGAATTTCACAAAATGTTGCATTCTAAAAAACAGCGTTTGCTTGACAATCAAGCTAAGGATGTCGAGCAAATTCGTTACCACCACGTAAGCACTTGTGATGCCAAAACTGCAAAGAGCTCTACCGAGCAAGAAAATTGAAATGGAGGCCAATAAAGACTGGATGGGCCCAGCAGAATCGATGTAATCATTGGCGTTGATTTGCTTCCCTTAATAATGTTGGGAAATGTTAAAAAAGGCAACGAAACACTGGGACAAAAACGGAACTTGAATGGACTGTTTCCGGCAATATAGCTAGATATATAGCGCAAACAGGCTATGGCTAATCATGCAAATGGAGAACAAATTCAAGAAGCACCCGCAAATACTTAAGGAATATAAAGACTTCATGAATCAATACAGCTAGGTCATATGGAACTGGTAGACACTATCGACCAAGGCAAATACTATCTGCCACATCAAGCAGTAATCAGACCAAACAGCCTGACTACTAAGTTGAGAGTAGTGTTCGACGCTTCAGCCAAGACTTCTAATGGATTAAGTCTAAATGATGTGATGCTAGTCGGGCCCAAAATACAAAAGGATATCTTCGATATCTTAATAAAATGGCGACAATGGAAGTATGTGATGACAGCCGACATCGAAAAAATGTACCTCCAGATTAAGGTCGCCAAAGCTGATCAGGAATATCAGTACATCCTCTGGAGAGATGACCAAAAAATGCCAATAAAGGAGTACAAGCTGACTACAGTGACATACTGACTGCATCCGCACCATTCTTAGCTGTTCGCTGTCTTCAGGAATTAGCAAACCAACACTGCCAAGGAAACAATCAGCTAATGAGAACAATCAAAGAAGATTTCTACATGGATGACCTTATCACTGGTGGCAACTCGTTAAAGGACTGCATCAACACTCAAACCGCAATCTTGGACATCATGGAAAAGGCAGGCATGCATCTAAGAAAATGGGTATCAAATGATGACAGAATCATTGCTAGAATTGAAGATGGCGACTCAACCGAAAAAATAATCATAAACAAAGACCAAACCCTTGGGCTACAATGGGACCCCAAAAAGGATGTCTTTACCCTTGTTGTCGATTGCCCAAAATTATAGCGCATTAATTTTTCTTAATTGGCAAGAATCTTCGATCCACTGGGATGGCTTACGCCAGTCACGCTGCAAGGAAAGTGCTTCAAGAGCTATGGAAACTACCGCTAACTTGGGACGAAGAACTGGAGCCTAGTCTCGTCAATTACTGACCAAAATACGCAAGTGCATTACCAGAGCTAGCCAGAATCAATATACCACGCTGGTCGGGAAAATCGAACACTGATCTAACGGAGATACATGGATTTTGTGACGCATCAGAAAAAGCGTACGCAGCGATAGTGTATACAAAGGTTGGAGACAAAATCACTTTGCTAGCAGCGAAAAGCAAAGCAACCCCCAAATTGGAACTATGTGCAGCCCACATACTATGCAAACTATTAGATAAAGCTCAAGCATTAGTAGGAAATCACATCAAATATAATTAGCACACACACACGCACTCATACAACTAAATACACGTACACACATACGTATGCAACACGCACATACACATACAAACAAACACACGCATACACACACACTCACATATACAGGCGATTGCGCTTGGGTTGCGCTGCAGTGTTGGCAATATTAGGATAATTTATTTGTTGAATACTTAAATTTCTAGACGTACGATGGTAATGAAACTTTCAGAACGTAATCATAATGTTAAAATGTATGTGTATACCGATGCACAAGTCTCTAGTATTTGATATACGACTTTTACAAAGATGATGGTCAGGGGTTGGATTTAGGGGTGGGGAGTAAATTTTAACGAAAACCGAAATTGTATAAAATGCATTTTAATATACATTTTAAATTTGGAGACTCTAGCTTAATATTAATAATTTTTTAAGTGATCTTCGATAAGGTTTTTTATCGATAAAAAAGCATCGGAATGAATTATCGTTTTTTAGTGATAAACTCGATATGCGCGTGATATATACGGACATTAAAAAAAAAGTTGAAGTCTCTAGCTCTTATATGTTCTGAAATCGACGCGTTCAAATATACGGACAGACGGACGGACGGACGGACGGACAGACAGACGGACAGACAGACGGACAGACAGACGGACAGGGCTAAATCGACTCAGCTCGTCGCCCTGATCAAGAATATATATACTTTGTGGGGTCTGCCACGCCTACTTCTGCCTGTTACATACATTTCAGGGTATTAAAAACTACCTGAGCCCACTATTAACAAGGTACTCATCAATAAATAAGCTAATAAGTGTGATGGCTTACATATTACGATTTATTGCAAAATCAAGAGGAAAGAAGTATCAGCCGACATACCTAACAGTCGAAGAACTAAGGCAAGCCAAAACAGTGATCATAAAATCGAAACAAGAGCTTAATTTTGGGCAAGAGATAAATTTACTCAATACGATGTAAGCTAAGAGTAAATTACAAGCGCTCAACCCATTTCTGGATGGTGACGGGGTCTTACGTGTGGGAGGCCGCCTCCAAAGCGCATTGGTGCCATATAATGTGAAGCACCCAATTGTAGTTGGAAAATCACATCGTTCTTGGCTAATTATAAACAAAACACATACGGAAACCCTACATGGCGGACTGTAGCTAATGAGAAACCTCATTCAAAGGGAGTTCTGGATTGTCGGCTTACGGAACATGTTGAAGAAATATCTACGCGAATGCGTTACCTGCATCAGGTACAAACAGGAAATGGCCAGTCAGTTAATGGGAAACTTACCAGTGTATCGAGCAACTGGCGATTACCCGTTCCAAAACACTGACATTGATTAAGCTGGGCCTTTCCAAATTAGATGTTCCAAAGGAAGAGGCCAAAAGTCATACAAAGGGTACATATGTCTATTTGTATGCATGGCCACAAAAGCTCTACATCTGGAAGCTGTCAGTGACTTATCATCAGATAAGTTTTTAGAAGCTCTACATCGATTTTTTGCAAGACGAGGCAAAAGTGAAAACATGTATTCAAGATATGTTTACTGCCCACTAATGAAAAAGATAAGTAGGGCGACTCTCCGATCGAAGAAAAACTCGATCGGCAAAGTCTATGACCGGAAAAGCGACAATTTTAAGTCTACTAATGATGTTGCAAGTAGCAAGTACTACAATTATGCCTGCTATAAATACAGCCACCAAACTCAAAATTCAGGATATGGATCCACAAACAGCAATGCTAATGGACAACCTTGGTAAAGTGGAAGTCGTTTCATCAAGCTGGCAGATGCTATTTTACTACGACATGCAAGCTTATTTCGAAAAGCTGAATTCATGAGTAAAACAAACATCATTTGCGAAAAATTGGGTGATTTCAACGAATACTGCACAACAGTGAGCAGCACAATAATGTTAAAAATGAAAAACATTAGAGAGAAAAACAAAATTATCACCCAAACGGCCAACAGATCAAAACGGTTCATAAAGTTTTTCGATATTGGCACTGCAAACAGATTGGAAGAAAAGATGCAGACAATAATCAAAAACGAAAAGCGGATAAATGATTATGTCAGTAACCAAACATCCATAATCAATGCAACATCAAAAATTGTGCAAACAACCAAAGAGGAAGTTAATAAAAACTTTAAAAAAGTTACAAGGAAAATAAACAAAATGACAAGCACTATGAAAGAAAACTTCTTCGTTTACAAAGAGTCCATAAAAATCTTTATGTTGATCAACCAAATGAGAAGCTAGATTGAGGAAACCGAAGATCTCCAGTCAGCAGTAATTGCTTTGGTGTCGGATATTAATCAAGGAAAAGTGCACCCATCGATAATCGACCCAAAGATGTTCGCCGAACTCAACAAAATCCAACAGAAACTTCAGAGGAACCAACTTCTCCCTGGCGAAAACTCTCCAAAGAGCCTTCAGTTAGTGTACAAACTAATGAAAGCGCAAGCCATATTTAAAGACAACATGCTTGTCATAGACGCTTTCTTCGAAGCAGTACCCATACCACTTGACTGAAATGGATGTCGGTCAATGCCGGCATGAAGACGAAACCACATACCTATGCGAAGGAAGTTAGGTGTGGGAAAATGCAGATGACGAAAGTTGTTAAATATCTCCCTTAAAACCGAATAAGAAGAAGTCGTGCAAGATGATGAACTACGAGGAGGACACGTTCGTCAAAAAACTCAATGGAAAAAACCACGGGCTCTTTAAGGTGTTTGAGAAGAAGTCAGCTCACATCATTTGCGGAAACTACGAGGACATGGTCTTGTTGCCAAAGCAAGACATAATCGAGCTATTCGCTGAATGCTCAGCCAGGATAGGTAAAATGAACAACATAACTCCACAGGACTTAGTATCTACAAATACTGCGAGATACATTGTCGTAAATAATTCAGTGGAGCTACGACGGGTACAACAGAGTATTAAGGATTTGCACCGTCAAAAAGTACACATTGAGGATCTTCTCCTCCACACAATGAATGGACATATTTCTTTGGGACTAGTAATAATTATAATATCTCTATTTGCCTTGTACCTAATTAAGAAAAGAAACCAGAGACAGCAATTGTTAGCTATCACCTTCTCTGGCTCCCCGCAGAATGTTCATGTAAAACTAGAAATAATATATGACTCTGACCCTTAGCGACAAGATAACGTAAGAGACGAGCGCTGAGCCTTACAAACTCAGCGATAGGATAAGAATAGCTAATAGACCAACGCGGAGTCTTACACACTCAGCGATAAGATAAGAATATGTAATAGCCCAATGCAGAGCCTTACACACTCAGCAACATATACACTAGATTTAAGAGTCGAAAATATGCATAAGTTTGGGTATACAAACCCAGGCTCAGAATAATAAAAATGAATACAAAACTAAACACCATCATAGTCAAGTGTATTCGTTCATTAAAGACAACCTCGGCCAGAAAACCAGACTTAAGTAATACTGATCTATTTCTGTAGACGAGCTAAAAAGTCGTACTTTTGAGCTCATTAGCAATCTCAGAAACTGTAGATCCAAGACTGTTCAGTTTGAGGTAATTACCATACTTGCCTTTAAGTTTCTTTCTCAATGGTAAGCAAATTAAAGATCATTCTGTGGAATGCCAAGGGAATTCTAAACAAAAAAGAAGCGTGGTTAACAAATGAGACCTCACTTAAGATTGCTAATTATAGCTGTTACAGAACAATCGTACGATCAGCAAAGGAGAAAGGGTAGCAATCTTCATTAAAAGAAATATTCGGCACTCTCGGGTTCCTCTTCCAAATACTAAAGTTATTGAAACAATTAGCGTAAAAAACAGCTTTTTCAAGCTGACATACGTAAGTTCTGTAGTGCAAATGGAACATTCATTCTGGGAAGTGATTTTAATTGCAGACATCAGTCATGGGGATGCTCTAGAGCGAACTCATGAACTTATTAAAATAAAAGGTAGACAGCAGAAACTTTTATCTAATGCTTCCCTCGAAACGATCATATCAGCCCGCAGGAAGTCACGGGTGGCCCTCAACTTTATACATTTTCCTTATCAATCGTCCCGTCTATATATCTAGCCCACGAGTGTCTGATCACTTTAAAGTGCTTCTTTAGATCTCTGTTAACCTTACCGTGTCCGCAAATTACTTTTACTTCAATATAAAAAGAGCAAACTGGGTAAGATTCGCTCGTTTCGTCGATAATTCGTTTCCTCACCCAATCTCAAACACAATGTCCCGCACAGAAGATGTTGATCACATGATTAACTTTTTTTCTTAAGTCTTTCGTGAAGCCAAAGATGTTAGCATCCCAAAGGAAGAAGTGAAATTTTCCTTAAAGCCACTATCGCAAAACATTCTCAACCTTATAAAGAGTAAAAACATTCGACGGAGCACTAAAGAGATACTAAAATTTAGAAATAAATTACTATTGAAACATTAGATAAAGGTTCTTCCCCTTTTGGGAAACTCTCCAAAATTAGTCAATAACATCAGCTACTCGACGGACGAAGATAGGGCCGAGGCGTTGGCTCAATCCTTTAAACTAAGCCATACGGTATCTGCTGGGCTCGGCGATCCGGTAACTAACACAGTCGTTGATGTCTCAATTCTCTAAGTCGTACAATTACCTTTAGGGCCACTAAATGACTAGGAATAATTGGCAAGCTATGCTTAAAAGCCTTTCCTCCGAAGGGTACAAGGTATATTACTTGCATAGTCAATAAATGTCTAGAGTTATGTAATTTTCCGTCTGTCTGGTGATGTGCCAAAATTGTTCCTATATTAAAACAAAATAACCCTGTCAAGTTGCTCTCTTCCTATAGGCCTATTAGTGTTTTGTTGGCAGTCAGCAAAATCCTTGAGAAGGTAATCAAAGATAATTAACTAATTTGATTGATTGATGAACACAATACTGTTCAGCCCCCAAGGAATCAACATATTCGCATACATATTCTTGTAGTTTTTAGTGTTTAGCGTTTAATTTAATTTAATTAGGATTGTAGGAATTGTTCATGGGGTTTCTTTCTTTCTTTGTTTTATTACCCCAAATAATAATGTTATCGCATATGCCATATGTCATATATGTAAATAAATATCGGAGCAGCCTAAACCTAAAAATTATTATAAAATACTGTTCACAAAAATCTGTAGTGTAACACAGAGTGAAATAAATTTAAATTGAAATCGAAAAATATTCTAATTTGCAAAAAGACGAAATGGAGGAAGAAATTATAAAAATCAGTAGTGACGAAGAGTTCCAGGACACGGAGTGGTGGGCGTCGCAGGCTGGGCCGGCAGGGAGCACTGTCCCTGTCCCTACCCCGGAGACCGTGGCGCGGACAGAGGTTTGAGGGTGAATGGCATCGGTAGGACGGTGCAATACGAAGCCGCGCCTAGTTGCGGAAACAGGGAGGCAGAGAAGACGCGGCAGCGTCACGCGGATGACAAAGAAGAGATCACCGCGTGTGACGGTGCGATATACACTAGAGCCGTGGAGAATTAGCGATGGCTGGCCGACTCTAGAGGATGAGGGTGGACTACGTAGGGCCACCGCAAGGCCGCAGAAGCGAACACCAGACGCTCCTTGCGCGAGCGTCCAAGAGCCCATCCGAGGTGGCCGGTAAACAGTGGATGCCTCACCGCGGAAGCAACCGTCGAGGGGAGCGAAGCTCATGCGCGACATAGCTGATATCCTGGACGGGTGGAATTCCGACATGGCGATCTGTATACCAATGGAATTCTCGACTTAGATCAGTTTTTCCAAAGGCTTGAAATGCAAGCCGGTATACTTAATATCTGCCAACTCAAAATGGCACCGAGCGAAAAGGCTCAAATAAAAAGACACTATTGTTGCAAATATATTGCACGTCATATCAAAGAGTATATTAAGAAATGTCCAAAACGCCTAATTTCTAAAATAACAACACACATAAAGACCCCTACGACAAGGACTGAGACACCGAGCATATAAACCAGATAATACCATCACTAGACTTCAGGGACAATAAAAAGAAGTCATCGAACATTCAACGAATATGGTCGTACCAAGACAGTTCATAGACTACATTAAAAAATATAAGATGAGTCCTTTATACAATTCAGATGATTATTCAAAAGAAATAAAGTTTAGATTAAAAGTTGTATATAAAAGAACTAGAATTATGTTAGAAAATGCTAAGGCTTATAGAAAAGTAGAATATGATAAAAGAGCTAAGATACAGTACTTAATAGAAACGAAGCAGTGCATAAATTAGACCTAGCATACAAAGTAGAGGTGCCAAACTACCGATGGTGGGCCCCATCGATTGAAGACGATAGTAATTTCCAAACCATCGATAGAAGTCGATAGTACCATCGATAGTGGTCGATAGTCGCAATAAAAAGTAGTGATTCTTGGCGTTAAAAATTTGAACTTATATGAACACTTCAATTTTGTGAAATTACATTTTAAGATAAAAGCTGAATTGACTTAAAAGCTAAAACCTAAAAACTATTAAGTTCTGTTTTTTATGGTAGTGATAGATTTTTGTTCAAAAACAGCAAAACGTTCACATTTTCTCCTTTAAGCTGTGTCCGCCTATTAGACACAATTTGTCCCGCCTTGCTGAAAGCTCTCTCCGACTCCACAGACGTAAAACAGACAATAAACAAGTAAGAAAGCTCTAGTCGAGACTGCTCGACTACGAGATCCCCTGAACCCTTCGAGCAACTGATATTTCAATAATAATTCGCACATACACACGCACACACACACACACACGCATACAAACAAACACACGCACACACACAAACACACGCATATACAGGCGATTGCGCTTGGGTTGCGCTGCAGTGTTGGCGATATTATGAGAACTTATTTGTGGAATAATTTAATTTCTAGACGTACGATCGTAATGAAACTTTCAGAACGTAATCATGATGTATAAATGTATGTGTATACCGAAGCACAAGTCTCTAATATTTGATTTACGACTTCTACAAAGATGAGGATGAGGGGATGGATTTAGGGGTGGGGGGTAAATTTTAACAAAAACCGAAATTGTATAAAATACATCTTTATATACATTTTAAATTTGGAGACTCTAGCTTGAAAGATGTAGGAGATATAATTTTTTAAGTGATCTTCGATAAGGTTTTTTATCGATAAAAAAGTGTCGGAATGAGTTATCGTTTTTTAGTGATAAACTCGATATGCGCGCGCAATATACGGACATTTTAAAAAAAAGTTGAGGTCTCTAGCTCTTATATCTTCTGAGATCGACGCGTTCATACATACGGACAGACGGACGGACGGACAGACAGACAGACGGACAGGGCCAAATCGACTCAGCTCGTCGTGCTGATCAAGAATATATATACTTTGTGGGGTCTGCCACGCCTCCTTCTGCCTGTTACATACATTTTAACAAAACCATTATACCCTGATTTTCCATTTTCAATGGGTTCAGGGTATAAAAAGACTCGGACAGAAATTGTTTTTGTCGCGTATGGATAGCTCGCTCGCGCTCTGAGCGAGCCAGTTATTTAAGTTTTCGTTTCGCTCAAGTCAAGCATTGCCTTTTGCGTATGCATGGGTAATCACACGCAATTGTTGCGTTAAATATGTATGTATTTGCATGCACACAAAGATCATTTCTGTTGAGTTTTTTAGTCAAACTGTCTTTTGCTGAAGGTCTTTGTGTAAGTGAAAATCGTATTATTCTTTACGCGACACTCATTTGAGATCGTGACACCAATGAGTCAATGCGAAGCGCTTGACCAAAACAAAGAGAGCCGCTTTTTATGTTATGTTATGGAGCTAAGCAGATTCAAAAAAATGATCAACTATCATTTGCAAGCTATGATATAAAATTAAGAAAAATTATTATTATTTATCCCGCGCCTTTCACGATACTATTGTCCACTATCGAGACATTGAACAATCGATAGTTCAGTCGCTCGATAGTATCCGACCATCGATAGTGCCATCGATAGTTTGGCACCTCTAATACAAATGCTTTTACAAGTGATATCCCACAACTGTGAGCATCGCGTCCACTGCGTACACACAATCAAACATATGTATACTTATTTGAGAGACAGAGAGCAGAGAGCATCGAGAGAGACAGAGAAAGTGAGAGAAAGAAAGAGAAAGGGAGAGAGAGAGAGAGAGCATAGAAGCATATTTTGATCAATCGTCGACCATCTCGGCCGAGCGCGTGAAGAGAAATGATTTTCTGTTCCCATATATTTGTTGTCTCCAGCTTTTATATATTCCGGGATCGACGCGTTTAAACATACGGACAAACGGATCAAAAATATATATACTTTGTGGGGTCTTCGATGATTCCTTCTGCCTGTTACATACTTTTACACAAAACCATTATACCCTGATTTCCCATTTTCAATGGGTTCAGGGTATAAAAAATAAAATAAATAATTGGTAACTCTATTGTCAGTATTCAAGTAAATGTTTTTCTGAATGAAATTACCCGTCTTCTCGGCTAGTGTATAGCAAAAATTTATTTTTGTCCTGATTGAAATAAAATAAAAAGTCACCGAAATCTGTTTTGTATATAAAACAAGATACCTGTGCATTAATGAAATGGAAGCACGACGTTGCTCAGTTAAATTTGTTGTTGTAATCCTTATACAGGCGTCTGCGTTATCTATGGTGTTTTGATGTCGTATGCAAAAGTTCCGTTGCATACGTTCAATAACTTCACAGCATTCTAAATTGCTATTTGAAGAGTTAGCTTATTAGATACAAAGATCTTATTTATTTATATACCTGGTAAATGGCTTTGACAGCTCTACGACATTGGCATCACATAGCCGATGAGGTAAGGGAACTGCGTCACTTCCGTTGTTAGGTGAAATCGAGATAGCATCAGAAGTTAAATTTGTAGTTGATTTATCCCATGGACATATCGACCTATCTGCCGGTACTGGTAGGACGTCCCCAGTAGTTTCTAACTGAACAAGCTTTGTGCTCGGTGATTCTCTGCGTAATATAAAAAAATGTTATAAAAAATGTACTATTTATTTCAGATATGGAGATCAAACTTACAGTAGGTAAGCTTATGTTTTTATACCCTGAACCCATTGAAAATGGGAAATCAGGATATAATGGTTTCCTTAAAAGTATGTAACAGGCAGAAGGAGGCGTGGCAGACCCCACAAAGTATATATATTCTTGATCAGGGCGACGTATGCCCGTATGTCCGTATGTTTGAACGCGTAGATCTCAGAAGATATAAGAGCTAGACTCTTCAATTTTTGGTAATTGTCCGTCGATATAGCGTGCATATCGAGTTTATCTTTAAAAAATTATAGCTCATCCCGTTAATTTGCTGTCGATAAAAAATCTTATTTTAATCTCCTACATCTTTAAAGCTAGAGAATTAAGATGCATTTTATAAAATTTCGATTTATGTTATTTTTACCCCCCCACCTTTATATCCACCCCCCCACCATCATATTAGTAAAAGCCGTATTTCAGATACTAGAGACTTGTGCTTCAATATAAACATACATTTAAACATTATTATTACGTTCTGAAAGTTTCATTAAGAGCGTACGTCTAGAAATTAAATTATTTAACTAATAAGTTCTCAAAATATTGCCAACACTGTATGTATGTGTATATGTGTGCGTGTCTTAGTTTGCGTGTGAGTCTTATTTTTTCTTTTTTTTTTTTTGGTATTCGTTTATTAACAACTTTTACAAAATAAGTGTGTTTAGGTGGCTAAGGATAGCGCACGATGCTTGCGGGACGGCCGTAAAGCATTGCTTCGCAAGCACTTTGCATCCCCTTAGCTTGGGATAGCTCGTCTTTCATCGATTCTGAGAAGCTCCATCATGATTGTGGTCGAGAAGTGCTTATAAGTTTCAAAGCTGCCCCCGATTCCATCACGTTGACCCTGTTGACCGCTCTAATGGAGCGGCCCAATGCTCTTCTAGACAACGCCTCTCCTCTAGGAAGCGCCCACATTTGAATAAAACGTGGTTGGCGTCCTCCACGTTGACCATGTTGACCGCTCTAATGGAGCGGCCCAATGCTTCTTCCATACAACGCCTCTCCTTTAGGAAGCGTCCACATTCGAATAGGATGTGGTTGGCGTCTTCCACCAGATCTCGTCCGCACGAAAAGCGTTCGTCGGTTTCATCGTGGCCAAAGAGCTTCAAGTAGCTCCGGAAGCATCCATGTCCCGATAGAATCTGTGAAAGATAAAAATTAACTTCACCGTGTTTGCGGGTTATCCATGGCTCAAGAGAGAGATAAGAGTATGGTCCACCGCCCTTTAGTTGAGCTGTTCCACCTTCTTTGCCATCGTGCAATGCTGTTCGCTCTAATATCGTTGCGTCGTAAAGGCTCGTGTGCATTCCGTTCCACGGCCTCGGCGACTAAGTCCTCCAGAGGCACCATGCTGGCTATGATGAGCGCCGCGTCTTCAGAGACTGTTCTGAATGCGCAGCAGACTCTGATTGCGCTTAATCTGTAGACCGCGCAAATGCCCCGGCTGTAGCTCGGCGTTGCAATCGCGCTTGCCCATATTGGCGCAGCGTAGAGGATGACGGACCTTATGACGCTCATTAGAAGGAGGCGTCGTTGCTGTTTTGGTCCCCGCGTGTTAAGCATAATTCTTGAGAGAGATCCACAAGAATCAACTGCCTTTTTATACCCTGAACCCATTGAAAATGGGAAATCAGGGTATGATGGTTTTGTTAAACGTATGTAAAAGGCAGAAGGAGGCGTGGCAGACCCCACAAAGTATATATATTCTTGAGGGCGACAAGCTGAGTCGATTTGGCCCTGTCCGTCTGTCTGTCCGTCCGCACCTATGAACCGGTCGATATCAGAAGATATAAGAGCTAGAGACTTGAAATTTTTTTCCTAGGTCCGTGTATATCACGCGCATATCAAGTTTATCACTAAAAATCGATAACTACTACCGATATTATGTTATCGATTAAAAACCTTATCGAAAGCTAGTTATTTAATTATATCTACTACACCTTTAGAGCTAGAGCTTCGGTTTTTGTTAAAAGTTCACCCTCCACCCCCTCACCCTCACTTTTGTAAAAGGCGTATTTCAAGTCCGTCCTGTCCGTCTGTCTGCCCGTCCGTCTGTCCGTCCGCATGTATGAACGCGTCGATCTCAGAAGATATAAGAGCTAGAGACTTGCAATTTTTTGCGCCTGGATGCATTTGCGTCGAATGTCACCTATTTGTACATTCCACCAATACATAGGCTCCTGTTGTCGCGTGAGCTGTTTGCGACTTAACATGCTCCAATCGCAGGCACTCTTAATTTGGGCTACTATTTTGCATGCTCTGGCCTCAGCATTATCAATTGTGCCCAGAGACTGAATAGCCACTGAAAAGACCGCGGGATCAAAAGTATCCAGTCGATACGATTCTCTCCACAAGATTGATGCCCTGGCAGGTACCTCACCTATTGTGAACAGAAGTGCCGTATGATTGCTGGCCGTATAGCTATGTTGCTTCCCGATAGAGGGATGAAGTGACAAAAGTAATGTCAATTACAGATCCGTATCCAGCCCGACTGAAGGTGAACTCGTGGCCAGTGTTGAGCAGTGCAACATCCAGTGCTGCGAAGATCTCCAGTAGGATATGGCCTCTGGCCTTTGTTGTGTGGCTGCCCCATTCTGACGCCCATGCGTTGAAATCTCCTGCTATAATGGCCTTCCGACCCCTGGCATCCTCGGCAAGCTCGTCTAGTACCGTTGCAAATTCACTGAACTGCATGCTGGGAGCCAGATAGCAACTGTAGAGCCATAAGTTACCATATCGACCACGTACGAGCTCATTTAATGACTTAACATCCGAATGTACATTCGCTGAGTTGCCACATACCCGCAACACAGCCTTGTCATTTGCGCCTGTTGCCCATGTTGTATGGCAGGCCGACCTACGGTAATGAGGCTCACTGAGAAAGGCTACGTATATACGTTTTTCTCTTATGGTCTGCTCTATGGTCACAGTCGCTGACGCAGTTGGCTGCAATATGAACGTAATCGTGATCCACGGCTCGGATACGGTATACTACCCATCTTAGTCTGATTTTGGACAGCTCGAGCAGAGTTTTAGCTTTACCAATTGGAAGAGCAACCGTAGCCCTTCGCTGTCCACCAAAGGCTGGTTGAAGTGATTTGATAGCCTCTATGGGGAGCGAGCTACCCTTCAACTCCACCCTAATTGCCTCCAAGATTTCCTCTTTGCTCGCTAACTCATCTAAATCACGAATCTCAATGTGAGCCGATTCGGTAAGTGTCTTAACAACCGCTCGGTCGCCCAAGGCCTTGCCTTTACTTTCGTGCAGAGCGCTATGTTCCGGCTTCCTACTCAATTGCAACAAAAGGTCCCCCTTAGCTGTCTTCCTAATGCCTTGAACGTCGCCGCTTAGATGCTTTAAATTTGGGTCGCTCTTGGGTACACGTAGCACGTCCGCATAGCTACAATCACCTACGCCTGAAATTGCAATTGCGTCAGTTCTGGGACGTTTTAGCATAGGCTTGCGTCCTTTGACAACTGTCCAGCTGCTCGGGTTTGTCTGTCGACCTGTATGGTTTGGGGTTTTAGTTTAAAGCCCGCAGAGCCATTGGCTCTTTTGGGTTCGCTGCAATTTTATTGGGTCTCGGTTTATTTGAGGGAGTTTTCCTCTGTTCGGAGGAAACTTCCCTTGACCGCTTAGGCATATTGCTACATGCAATTCTTATCGCTAGCTTTCTCCACTACTTTCTTGACCGGCGAGGTCTGTACCTCACAGTTTTGAACCGGTCGATTACAGAACGCTTTGGCCGTCTTGTGGACACTAACCAACTCCGACTACCACGGCAATGACGACTAATAAAATTTGAGTTTAGAGACCGCAGTAACTTAAACTCAGCTTAACTACAGTGAGAGCCCGTCTTCTAATAACTACTACTTCACTCCAGCAGCTAGGTTGCTGTCTATGCTAAGACTCAGCAACTCACAGCAACAAAGTTAGTGTGCAGCTAATTGATCCCTGCAATTTCCAGCACTACAAACAGCTGTTAGAGTGAGTGCACCTGATATTTACTATTTGCACAAGTGTGACGCCTAAAGTTGCAAATTTTTTCGCGCCTAAAAGAAAAGGAAAGAGGAAAGCTCTGACGCCAAAACAGTGACGCTATTGGCCCCCCTCTCTTGCACCGCTGGATTTCACCGCAAGTATTAGAACGTGCTCTGCTAACTGCGCAGCGACTGCAATTGGGCTGCGCTGCAGGGTAGGCAATATTAAACGAATTTATTTTTTGAATAATTTAATTCTAGACGTCCAATCAGACCGTAAACATAATGTTCAAATGTATGTACATTCCAAAGCGCAAGTCTGTACTACTTGAATTTCGCCTTTTACAAAGGTGATGGTGAGGGGGTGGATTTAAGGTCGGGGGGTAAATTTTAACAAAAGCCGAAATGATATAAAATAAACATGAATCTACATTCAAAATTTGTAAGCTCTAGCTCTAAAGGTGTAGTAGATATAATTAAATAACTAGCTTTCGATAAGGTTTTTAATCGATAATAAAATATCGGTAGTAGTTATCGATTTTTAGTGATAAACTTGATATGCGCGTGATATACACGGACCTAGGAAAAAAATTTCAAGTCTCTAGCTCTTATATCTTCTGAGATCGACGCGTTTATACATACGGACGGACGGACAGACTGATAGCCAGACAGACAGGGGTAAATCGACTCAGCTCATTGCCCGGGTCAAAAATATATATACTTTGTGGGGTCTGCCACGCCTCCTTCTGCCTCTTACATACGTTTTTCAAAACCATTGTACCCTGAGTCGCGTACATACTATGGACAGTTTGTGATTTGTCGCAGTACTCGATTTTGCAGAATCTGAATGCGTCTTTATTTGGATTTTGCGCATATTCCCCAAATCTACACATCATAAGACCGAATTGGGGTTACACAGTGAACATAGACCGCTCTCTTACCTCTCAGTGACATGATGATGCGTCTGTTAACCAGCCACCGCAGTTGTTGGCCGCAGTCCTAGCCGTAGCTTTTAGGTGAGGAACTGGTGCTCCGTTAAGATGCGACATTCCCTGATGATACTGCCAAGACGATTGACAATAAGAGTCTCCCATACTTTAGATAGTGACTACAGCAGACTTATTGGACGGGGTCATTCTCTGGCTTTCCTGGCTTGTCGATCATTACAATCGCTGCCATCTTCCATTGCTTAGGAAAGAATTGCACCCTCATCATAGCGTTAAATATTAAAGCTATGAAGATGATCGCCCGAGTAGAGAGGGTTTTTAGCATTGCATTGCTTACTCTGTCACAACCAGGTGCTTTCTTCATCGGAACTTTATGACTTCAGCAATTTCGTCAACCCAAACTGCCTTAATGGGTAAGGACACTTGTAGAGGTGTCTGCTGATTATCAGTGGTCTCTTTGATCTTTGATTACCAAGACATCGGATTGGTACCTGTCTGAACGGTTGTCTCTTAAATGACTTGGTACACTTCCAAGCCGAGTATCCAGCATAGTATCAATTGTATAATCAAGAGAAGCCAGCTTTTGCTCAAAAAAATTGCTTCGAGTTTCTCTCAGTAGATTTCGTAGTTGCTTAACAGACCGGTTCCATAAGATTCGGTCCCAGGGTTCCTGCGATCTGATTGCGCGTCTACGAAGTCTTCTTTTTTGCGACAAAAAATCGCTGGCCTCTCTTGTTAGTCGAACTCCATAGATAGAACCTATCTGGGGTTCAGAAGGTGTTGATGCAGCAGCAGCCGTATAAATACTCTCAGTGAAGCTATTGACAGCCATCTCAATATCATCACCAGAATTTAGGGTGGTATTTAGCTGAATCGAACTCTCTAAATGTTAGTTATTGGAGGGCGATTTGCGTTAGCATTTATGCCTTCTGTTTGCTGTACTAATGATTAGGGCCAGATGATCAGAGTCTAGATCCCAACTCTGAGTTATGCTTACTCGGAAATCCGGTATTCCATGATACAGGGCAAAGTCTATGCAGGAAGGCGTGTGGTGAAGTGATCCAGTAGCAAGGATCCTAGAGCCAGTAACTGAGATGGCTTCTGCTAGCTCTCGTCCCCTTGGTGAGTTGTATGTGTCTCCCTACAACTAATGGCGGGCATTCCAATCGCCACCAACTAAATACCTTTGGCCGCAAGCACGAAGTGTATTGATGAAATGCATATCGTCAATCCTAACCCTTGGAGGGCAGTAAATAGCACTGAAATCCACATCTCCTAGGGCCGTAGATACTTTTAATGATGACATTTTTATGTTACGGGTCTCAATGACTTTTTGAGGGAAATGACGATACCGCCGCTCCACCAACGCTGTTATTATATCCAGATGGTCTGAAAGCTGGGTAGCAGGCATATCCTTATACTTTTGCAGTGTCTCCACGCTTTCATCCTGATCTCCGTCAAAAGAAGAATATCGACGGTGTCGTTGTGCGCGAGAAGCTCAATTTCTGCTGTTGGCATTCCAGATAAGAACTTTCGAAGCTGCCACGTTGCTCGGAGACTGACGATTTAGTCTTTCCCCAGTCCAACCCTTTATCATATTGGTCAACTCCAGTACTATACTCACAAGCTTTTCAATACGTTGGTTTACTTGCCTGTTATGCTGCTTCTTTTGTTGCTGCCGCTGCAACCATGTAAGAAATTATTATTGTTGTTGGTGATGGATCTGCTAATGCCACTGCTGAAAGTGGTCCTGCAGCTGTAGCAATACTATCTGTAAATAAGGGCTGTGTTGTAGATTATTTAATCCATGTTGCTGTAGTATTTGATGCGGTAAGGGATTAGCTGGTGATCTTGGGTGGTCGACGCGGATCTACATACCAAATTTCAGGGAAAATTTTAACACTTTATAAATCGGAGATATACACGAGTATACATATGTTCCAAATTTCATGTCTCTAGTTTTAATAGCGCCGAAATAGACTGCGTTCATACGGTCGTCTGCCCGACGGACAGCAAGACGGACATTGCACAAAGTCAATATACTCATTTCATTTTCGTGAATAAGTATAAAAATATTAAGCTTTTCATCTTTATTTATCCTTGAGCTTGGGTTAAAATCGGCAGTAATAGCTTTATTTAGAGTGCTGTTGTGTAGATCTCTTCGGGTATAATTTCAAGGGTCCCTTAAGTTGATTATCACTGGTAGGTACTTCTGGCTGAGTATAAAGTGTCTGATGATGTTCACCTAAGTTCTCATAAGCCGTGTATACCTCTTTCTCTTCATCGCTTGAGATGTCCATGTCGAGAGTGGCAAATCTATTTTTAGAGTTTGCTTGTTGGGTTATTCTTCGGAGAGCGTGCCGAATTCGAGCAGCACTCCATCGCTTGGAGCTAGAAATGGGTGACCTAAGCTTGTCACTTTTTCGTTTAATTGAACGCCGATTTTGTGCTTTCAATAATCTTTCGGCAGCGTTAGAACTTTCTGCTATTGCGTCCTTATTACTTATTGTATGGCTTGTGCTACTAATTGTAGAAGTTTTCATTGTTTAATTGGTGATACTGGAGGCAGTGGTAAATGTTATAGTTGTTGTTGTGCAGTTGCTCTGGCTTCCGATGTTTGATGCTCTCTGGAGTTCTGAACTGCACTCAGATCGAATCACAGAGGGTAGATTCCCCGCTATTAAAAGCATTTTTTCATAGTCAATCGACTTAATACTAAGCCGAGAGCCAGAGGGAATATTCTCATCCATTACCTTAATTTATACTATAATTACTTAGATCGTAATATGCAGTATCAAATGTATGCACCAAAATGTCTTAGAAACAGTTCTCAGAATATCAACTTTACTGATAAGAGCAGAGCGCGGGAAGAGGGGCTAGAGAGTGCCGTTATACTGCAGTTCTCTTACTGTTTTTGTTTTTGTTCCTTTGCCGACACCGCGCGAAGCAGCTTCCGAACTTTATGATGTGTGCTAATTTTAGCACACACGAGAATGCACAAGTAAGAAGAATAGTTAATACGATTTTGCAAGCGCGACACAACTGATCACTATGAGATCAGATTAGATTAGATCTAAAGGTGGAGGCGATATAATTACAAAACAAGAAAAAACGTTGCAGTCAAACATTACCGATTGTGGAATACTCATTCACACCCCATAAGTAATTTAGTAGCCAAGTTGGACTCTAATACTGTAGAAAGTTCAGTTTTTCTCGATTTGCCACGCTCCTACTGTGTCAGCTCATAGAACAAGCTAACGATGCTTGCGCTCAAAAATTAAAGGATATTTTTCGATATGCCGCGGCCCCAAAGAGGCGTAACAATATTGTTTAAGGAATCGATGGAGGAAGTTACTGGTAACTTAACTATCCAAATTTGAAGCTTCTAGCTCTTGTACATAAGAAGACATGAACTTTTACGGTTTGCCACGCTACCTGAAGGCGGACATATATCCAACCAAACTTTTTGGTCTTGGGAGGTCAGCCCGAGTAAATATACCAAATTTGAGATCTCTAGCATCAATAGTGTCCAAAATATATCAGAATTTGAAAAAATCACTATATCTTCAGGTCCGATTTGCCACGCCTCTTAAAGGCGTAGACATATAATCTTTATATAATCATAACATTAGATCGCGTGCAAAATTTTAACATTCTTGCTTAAAAATTCTAAGAGGTTTGCCGCGGCCCTAATGGACGTAGATATATCCGCCATAGCACGTAATCTTGGGTGGTCGGTGCGGATCTACATTTCAAATATCAGCTTTCTAGCTCTTCAACAAAAATTGTAAGGCGATTCAGATTATTAGTAAGTGAATAATGAATATCGATTTGAATTTTTGGTTTAGTAATTAGTGATTAGTTAAAGTTAGTTGTAAGCGAATAATGAATTTGATTTGAGTTTTGGTTTAGTAATAAGTTAAAGTTAAGATTAGTGGTAAAGGAGTAATGAATATCGATTTAAGTTTTGATTTAGTGATAATATTAATTGTAAGTGATCCGCCCAAAGCGTAGATGATTTATCGGTGATCGGCGGCGCAACCCTGCGTGGAGATTTCTTGCGTGGAGAGTTGCGTCGCCGACGTCGAGCGCTTCGGGCGAGCGTGAAAAAGGGACAGATGAGTTGTCGAGTGGCCAGCGTGGAGAACGCTCAAGTTACGCGCATCTAAAAAGTTGTTAAGCAATCACCGCAAAAAGCGGCCGCGAAAATAGTGAAAAAGTTGAAGTTGATAATTGAAGTGAGAAATAAAAGGCGAAGGACGCAAAAAGAGTAGATTTAATGAAAACGGGCGGCGGAATTGCAGGATTAAAGATTGGCGGAGGTTTCGATACCCGGCGGTGACAAGAAGTTGAAGACTGGCAGAGGACACGGCGGAGGACAGAAAACTAGTAGGGGTACACGTGAGTGGTGGTTCCTTATTAACTACCCCTCTTTCCCCACTCCTAGCCATAATTACTAGAACATCACACCACCCCCATATTAATATTATATTAATTATGTGGGATATATAATTTTATAACAGATTTTTTAGACGTTTTTTTATCGATTAAAAATCGTTTCTCATAGATAAGCTCGAAATGCGCGCTATATTACGGACATTTTAAAAAAAATTGAAGTCTCTTGCTCTTATATCTTCCGAGATCGACGCGTTCATACATTCGGACAGACGGACGGACAGATGCATTGTGGGCTCACTATGGGAACTATTTTTATACTCATTCACGAAAAAAATAAATAAAGTGTTAACATTTTCCCGATTCGCCCAATATGGGCATGGCAAATCACAAAACTCATTTTCCGATATACCAGAAATCATATTAGTGGAGGAGCTAGCTGAAATTTGGAAAGGCAGATCCGCACCGACCACCCAAGATTACGTGGCGGATATATCTACGCCCAATGGGGACGTGGCAAATCGGATAATACGTTATCTCCTAAAGCTTTAAGGCTAGAACGTTAAACTTTGTGAAACACTCAGTGTCACCAGGGCCAGCACTTACAAGGAATTTGTAAATTGTAACGGGACAAGCGATAGTGGGAGAAATGGGAAAGGCGAGGGGGTATTGAAAATACGCTTGCAGCTTTCGCCGCTCTCTTTCGCGTATTTCCCCACGAGCTTTTGAGCTGCACGGTCGCATTGCCGAACGCGCATATTCAAATTCTTGCGCAGCTTCTCTAAAGCTGAAGGCTACGCTTAACTATTACACTTAATAACTACACATAATGACTACACTTAATAACTATACTTAATAACTATACTAAATAACTATACTTAATAACAACTTACGTACTACAAAAATTATTTTATAACTTCATTCTATTTCCTTCTCACATCTTATACACCTAAGCCTTATACACTACCAATTCTATGTCTATTAATTCTGTGTCTAAGCGTAATGTAAGGTGGGTCGCAGGTGAGGCATTTTACAAGTATTAGCACTAAACTTGGCCACTAAATTGCTTGAGGTGTGAATGAGTATTCCACAGTCGGTAACGCCCGACTGCCACGTTACAACTATCCAAATTTTTAGCTTCTAGCTCTCATACTTTAGGAGTTATAAACTTTTGCGGTTTGCCACGCCCCTTGTGAGCGGACATATATCCAACAAATATTTTTGGACTTTGAAGGTCAGCCCGAGTATATTTACCAAATTTGAGGTCTCTAGCATCAATAGTGTCCAAACTATAGCAGAATTTAAAAAATCACCATATCTTCAGGTCCGAATTACCACGCCCCTAAAAGGCGTAGACAAATCATTATACCCTGAACCCATTAAAAATGGGAAATCAGGGTATAATGGTTTTGTTAAACGTATGTAACAGGCAGAAGGAGGCGTGGCAGACCCCACAAAGTATATATATTCTTGAACAGGGCGACGAGCTGAGTCGATTTGGCCCTGTTCGTCTGTCTATCCGTCCGTATGTTTGAACGCGTCGATTTCAGAAGATATAAGAGCTAGAGATTTGGTTTTTCTTTTAATGACCGAAAGCGGGGATGTCGAGTTTATCTTTAAAAATTGATAACTATTCCCGATATCTTGTTATCAATTAAAAGCATTATCAATCAAGGCAGACGCCACTGTAGCTAATTCTGAAAGATTTTTAATTTTGTCAAATTTGTCAATTATTCAATAGAATATGTAGATCATATGCTGAAAGTTTCATTAAATTCGGTTTAGTCAATCGACTTTAGAAAATAACAAAATGTTTGGCCAATTAACAAACGCACGTGCTGCAGCAACAGCAGTCTTCCTATACGTGTGCACACATACATTCAAACATCTTCTAGCACATTATTAGAATCACATCAGCAGTTTGTTTCGTTTAGTTCTGCTAGATGGCGTTGCATCAGTGAATCTATTTCAGTTTTGGAAGTTCGAACAGTGAGGTGGCGTCAAGACAGAAAGCGCGGCGCTTGATCACGAGGTCTCGGGTTCAAAGCCAGAGCGTGTCGCAGTTCTTTTTTTTTTAATTGTTTCAAAATTTTTATACATTTAATTAAATGAGTTTTCTATTTCATTTATATTTTTAAATACATCGAAATTGAAATTTGAACCATACTAAATGTGCTTTTCTATTAGTTTGGTTCAGGGTAGTATCTAGTCGAGCGCTCTGGACTAGAGTTTTCTTACTTGTTTTTTCATAAATCTTTATAGGATCATAACACTTATAGCTCACGTGCAAAATTAACGTTCTAGCCTAATAATTCTAGGAGATACAGTTTTATCCGATTTGCCACGCCCCCAATGGGCGTAGATATATCCGCCATAGACGTGATCTTGGGTGGTCGATACACATTTTCATCCCAAATTTCAGCTTTCTAGCTTTTCAACTAATATGATTTCAGGCATATCGGAAAATGTATTGTCAGATTCGCCTCGCCTCTAGTGTGCGAATAAAGAAAATTTCAACACTTAATAAATCGGAGATGTACACGTATATATGTTCCAAATTTTAAGTCTCTAGCTTCAATAGCGCCGAAATGAACTGCGTTCATACGGACAGACGGACGGACAGCAAGACGGACATTGCACACAATCAATATCACTAACCAGAGAGCACCTAGACTAGCCAACTAGTGGCAAGCTTTTTGCACGCTTTTTCTGGGGCTTTAGAACCCCAGACAGCTTTGGATTCGCTCGGCGAAGTACTTTTAGGTTCGAGCTACGAAAATATACGAAAGCACAATCATTTCTCTTCTTGCGCTCGACCGAGTTGGTCAAATGTTGAACAAAAGATCACTCTATGCTCAATTTTTTTCTTGCTCTCTCCCCCTCTCTCTCTCGATGCTCTCTGCTCTCTCAAATGTGTATATGTGCATATGCATGTGAGCACAAGCAGCAGCTCACGAAAATTCAAATTTAGCCGCAGCAAGAGCCCATGTCTTCTCTTCTGTGTGAAGAGTATACCGAACTCTTCGAATCGTTTGCCAGGCTCGTACAAAATATTTGCGTTTTCGTTATTATTTGTGGAGAGGGTATGATAGCGTGGTGTTCATAATGAAGATGTTTTCGCGACGAGCGGGCACACGCACACTACAGCCCCTTGATCCATGCCCCTTGATCCATGTATGTTACTATAGTCAGTCAGCTACTTAAATATAAGCGCGCCTCTTCAATTAAAACCCAAAATCGTTTGCACAATGTCTCATGTCGCATGCATACACTCATAAACATACACACACGCACATATAAAGGCTCAAATGCTTCTATAATGATACCCCAGCATTTGTGAGCATCGCGGCCCCTGCATACACACAATCAAACTTATGTATATATGTAAGTCTGAATAGCTCACAAGATCTACCAAATGCAAATTCGGGGCTCTGAAATTGCTACAGGCAGCAAGACCTTCGCATTTAGGCATACAGATGCTCATACATGGATCAAGGGGCTGTAGTATCGCGAAAACATTTGCATTATGAACACCACGCTATCATACCCTTCCCACAATTAATAACGAAAACGCATATACATATTTTCTACGAGCTTGGCAAACGGTTCAAAGAGTTCGCAAGGGAAACATTGAGCATAGAGGGATCTTTTGTTCAACATATGACCAACTCGGTCGAGTGCGTGAAGCGAAATGATTGTGCTTTCGTATATTTTTTTGTAGCTCGAACCTAAAAGTAAGAAGACGAGCGAATCCAAAGCTGTCTGGGGTTCTAAAGCCCCAGAAAAAGCGTGCGAAAAGCTTTCCACTAGTTGTCTAGTCTAGGTGCTCTCTGGTTATTGCCAATATACTCATTTCATTTTCGTGAATGCGTATAACAAAGGAAGTGCGAAAAACTAATACATTCTCTTTGCGCGCCACTGCACAATAGGGGAAATAAACGAAGCGGTCAGCGGATATTCTGCTTCGCAATTTTGCATCTTCGTGTGTGCTATAAATAGCACACGCCATAAACTTCGAACGCTACTTTGCGCGGTGTCCGCAATAGGACAAAAACAAAAACACCGAAAACAATTAAGAAGACTCTAGCCGAGACTGCTCGACTAGGAGATACCCTGAACCCTCCAAGCTGATATTCTTATCATTCTGCACTTCTTTTATGCACGCACACATACATACACATGCATCCACCCTCCCGCGCCCGCGCTCTGCTAACTGCGCAGTAAGCAGCGACTGCGCTTGGGCTGCGCTGCAGTGTGGGCAATAGTATCAGAATTTACTTGGTGAAAAACTTCTTTTGTCAACACACGATCTTAATGAAATTTTTAGGGCGTAGTTATATGGTCAAAATGTGTGTACATTCCAAAGCACAAGTCGCTAGTACTTTAAATACGTTTTTTACAAATTGGGGGCGAAGGGGGCGTGGTATCCGAAATCTGTTGGTTACAAAATGTTTGTATTCATCATATGTATATACACAGTAAATCTGAAGTCTCCACGTCTAATAGTACTCCGATGAGCCTCAAAAAACAAAATCAAATTTTCGATTATTCTTGATAAAAAAGTTATCGAATGAGTTATCGAAAAAATAATAATAATAAATAAAATAAAAAATACGTTCAGGGTATAAAAATCGTAAGCCAGAGCAACTGCACAACAACAACTGTAACATTTACCACTGCCTCTAGTATCACCAATTAAACAATGACAACTTTTACAATTAGTAGCACATGCCATATAATAAGTAATAAGGACGCAATAGCAGAAAGTTCTAACGCTGCCGAAAGATTACTGAACGCACAAAATCGGCGTTCAATTAAACGAAAAAGTGACAAGCTTAGGTCACCCATTTCTAGCTCCAAGCGATGGAGTGCTGCTCGAATTCGGCACGCTCTCCGAAGAACAATCCAACAAGCAAACTCTAATGATAGATTTACCACTCTCGACATGGACATCTCAAGCGATGAAGAGGAAGAGGTAGACACGGCTTTTGAGAACGCAGATGAACATCATCAGACACTTTATACTCAGCCAGAAGTACCTACCAGTGATAACCAACTTAAGGGACCCTTGAAATTATACCCGAAGAGATCCACACAACAGCACTCTAAATAAAGATATTACTGCATATTACAGCACTCTAAATAAAGATATAACTGGTCTCCGAAGTTCTCCATATGCATAGCCCAAGCTCAAGGATTAATAAAGATGAAAAGCTTAACATTTTTTTCATTAATATTAAGCCATGTCCAAAAAAAAAATTGGAATCGAGAGAATGCGAAAAACAACAACAGACAGACAACACATTACCGGCCGCAAAGATGGACCTGCTCAGCATCGTCTTCATAATCCCTTACCGCATCAAATACTACAGCAACATGGATTAAATAATCTACAACACATCCCTTATTTACAGACAGTATTGCTACAGCTGCAGGACCACTTTCAGCAGTGGCATCAGCAGATCCATCACCAACAACAATAATAATTTCTTACATGGTTGCAGCGGCAGCAACAAAAGAAGCAGCATAACAGGCAAGTAAACCAATATATTGAAAAACTTGTGAGTATAGTACTATATATGTATATTGTCGATATTTTTCTTTTGACGGAGATCAGGATGAAAGCGTGGAGACACTGCAAAAGTATAAGGATATGCCTGCTACCCAGCTTTCAGACCGTATCGTCATTTCCCTCAAAAAGTCATTGAGACCCGTAACATAAAAATGTCATCATTAAAAGTATCTACGGCCCTAGGAGATGTGGATTTCAGTGCTATTTACTGCCCTCCAAGGGTTAGGATTGACGATATGCATTTCATCAATACACTTCGTGCTTGCGGCCAAAGGTATTTAGTTGGTGGCGATTGGAATGCCCGTCATTAGTTGTGGGGAGACACATACAACTCACCAAGGCGACGACAGCTAGCAGAAGCCATCTCAGTTACTGGCTCTAGGATCCTTGCTACTGGATCACTTCACCACACGCCTTCCTGCATAGACTTTGCCCTGTATCATGGAATACCGGATTTCCGAGTAAGCATAACTCAGAGCTGGGATCTAGACTCTGATCATCTGGCCCTAATCATTAGTACAGCAAACAGAAGGCATAAATGCTAACGCAAATCGCCCTCCAATAACTAACATTTAGAGAGTTCGATTCAGCTAAATACCACCCTAAATTCTGGTGATGATATTGAGATGGCTGTCAATAGCTTCACTGAGAGTATTTATACGGCTGCTGCTGCATCAACACCTTCTGAACCCCAGATAGGTTCCATCTATGGAGTTCGACTAACAAGAGAGGCCAGCGATTTTTTGTCGCAAAAAAGAAGACTTCGTAGACGCGCAATCAGATCGCAGGAACCCTGGGACCGAATCTTATGGAACCGGTCTGTTAAGCAACTACGAAATCTACTGAGAGAAACTCGAAGCAATTTTTTTGAGCAAAAGCTGGCTTCTCTTGATTATACAATTGATACTATGCTGGATACTCGGCTTGGAAGTGTACCAAGTCATTTAAGAGACAACCGTTCAGACAGGTACCAATCCGATGTCTTGGTAATCAAAGATCAAAGAGACCACTGATAATCAGCAAACACCTCCACAAGTGTCCTTACCCATTAAGGCAGTTTGGGTTGACGAAATTGCTGAAGTCATAAAGTTCCGATGAAGAAAGCACCTGGTTGTGACAGAGTAAGCAATGCAACGCTAAAAACCCTCTCTACTCGGGCGATCATCTTCATAGCTTTAATATTTAACGCTATGATGAGGGTGCAATTCTTTCCAAAGCAATGGAAGATGGCAGCGATTGTAATGATCGACAAGCCAGCAAAGCCAGAGAATGGCCCCGTCCAATAAGTCTACTGTAGTCACTATCTAAAGTATGGGAGACTCTTATTGTCAATCGTCTTGGCAGTATCATCAGGGAATGTCGCATCTTAACGGAGCACCCGTTTGGCTTTCGGTAAGGACATGGGACTGTGGAGCAAGGTCGAATCACATTCTTCAAGCTTTTGATGATAGGGAACACTGCCATGCATATTTCGTTGATATGCAGCAAGCATTTGATAGGGTCTAGCATATAGGGCTTCTAAGCAAAATCAAAGAATTCTTTCCGGCACCTTATTTCGGGATTCTACGATCGTACCTGGAAGGTCGACAATTTACGGTCAGAGTAGCGAGCACCTATTCGACTCGTGGCCAGATGAGAGCTGGAGATCCGAAGGGCATTGTACTAGGGCCGCCGCTTTACTCCATATACACAGCTGACCTGCCCTCCCCTAGCGTGCACCACATGCAAAATCCTAGTAAAGCTCTACTCGCTACATATACAGACGATATTGTACCTGAATCGAGATTTGAAACTGTATACAGTGTATATAGCGACAGATGATTGCGCCCTGCGTAGCCACTAAAGCGACTAAAAAATATTAGATATAGAAATTTTGAATATTTATAAGTCCTCGACTAGACTCTTATTACTTGTTTATAATATTTCAAGTATTCAATGGAATATGCAGACATATGCTAAAAGCTTCATTAAATCCCGTTCAAAAATAACAAAATGTTTGGCCAATCAGCAAACGCACGTGCAGCAGTCACAACAGTGTTCCTATGAGTGTGCACACAAACATTCATATTTTGGCACATTCTTAAAATATCATTGCGATTCAACCGTTAGACATCTTGAAAGTGAGTTTAATTATGATTTCTTAGATGGTGCTGCATCACTCAGTTTTGTCATCACACTTTACAAAAATGGAGTGGCGTTGTTGCTAGCAACGAGTTATTATAAATGATTTCTATGATAAATATCAAAAGTGCCTTTCATTTGATATATAATATGTATGTCAATATGTACATGTGTTTGTACTTATATATTTAATTATTTACTTAGGCGCTTGCCCAGTGCATTTGCCCGTACCTATTCAGTAGGTATTGTGAACGGGAGACACATGCAAATAAAGCATAATCGCTGAATATAAGTATATATACATATGTATTATTGTCAGCTTACCTTGTACCCATAGACATAACACGTAATATAAGTTTTCAATTTATTTAGTTTTAAGAATATTAGGTTAGATCTTAGATATCCTGAACCCATTGAAAATGGGAAATCCGGGTATAATGCTTTTGGGAAAAGTATTTGACAGGCGGAAGAAATCATCGCAGACGTCCTAAGTATATATATTCTTGATCGGGGCGACGAGCTGAGTCGATATAGCCCTGTCCATCTATCCGTCCGTCCGTCCGCCCGTCCGTCCATCTGTATGAGTGCGTCGATCTCAGAAGATATAAAAGTTAGAGAGCTGATTTGGCATGCATACTCGTGTATACCATACGCAGTACGTTCTTGCTTAATTTTTTCGATAACACCTCCAATAACTTTTTTATCGAAAATAATCGAGAAATTGTTATCGTTTTTTCAGCCTCATTTGAACACTATTAGACGTGGAGACTTCAGATTTACTGTGTAAATATGATGAATACAAACATTTTGTAATTTACAGATTTTGGATACCACGCCCATTATATTATTTTAAGTATTAGAGACTTGTGCTTTGGAATATAAATACATTTTCACAATATGATTACGCTCTCAAAGTTTCATTAACATTGTATGTCTAATTCACTGCAGCGCAGCCCAAGCGCAATCGCTGCCAGCGGCGTGTGGATGTATGTGTCTGCATAAAAGAAGTGCAGAATGATAAGAATATAAGATTGGAGGGTTCAGGGTACCTCCTAGTCGAGCAGTCTGGACAAGAGCCTTCGTACTTGTTAATCTTGTCTTGCAATGGTCACACGAGCTATAAAAATATTTAATAAACGGTCAGGTTATAAAAATTAATATATGTTCAGGCATGAACATATGAATATACGATGATCGTATACATGCCTCCGACGCACTCAGCGACTACCAGGTAGTGCGCTGTGAAAAGATAACGACCACATGTACGGACTGCATAAATATACAAATGAAGACCAACCCTTGCAACCCCAGAGTCAGATTACGAAGGAGACGAGCGCTGAGCCTTACAAACTCAGCGATAGGATAAGAATAGCCAATAGACCAACGCGGAGTCTTACACACTCAGCGATAAGATAAGAATATGTAATAGCCCAATGCTGAGCCTTACACACTCAGCAATAGATGCATTAGATTTAAGGGTTGAAATTATGCATGAGTCTGGGTATATAAGCCCGGGCTCAGAAGAATAAAGATCAATACGAAACTAAACAACATCATAGTCAAGTGTATTCGTCCATGGTCCTTCGAGCCGGAGGAAGTATTTTAATACTTCGATGCAGTCCACAAGGAAAAGTGTTTGTGTTAAGTACAAAGTGAAGTTCTAAATAATTGTAGATGTGTGCATTGGCTTACCAACCCAAGCTGTGAGTCGAGGCACAGCAAGATCAACCTAGTGATCGAATCAAAAAAAAACTCCAACGGGAAAAGCCAATGGATCTACAATAAACAAACAACTGTGTCGTCAACCATCACTATTTAACGAGAAATATTTGATGGCATAATGACCGAAATCAGGACCAAAGTTACCGATCACGCCATAGACACAGACCAACTTTATAGCTGGGAAACGAGACCGGAAACATCAAAGCATGAGATGTTTTTATTCGGTTGGTCGAGCCCAATGGTGAAGTTGTTTAACTTTTTGGACAAAAGAGTTTAAAGAGTATGGCTGCACATTGAAGAAGTGCAGGCCAACATTGAGCTCAGCAGCCAGGAGGATGCTCTAGACAGCAAAGAAACGCTAGAGTTCCTCTGGAATAAAGTCCAATGAACGCTTACCGATTTGGAGGTTAAATATGATAAGCGTGTCCATGAAATCGATGGCATAGACGCACTGGAAATCAAAGTGTACACAGTGTCTAAAAGGCTGGAAAGAAAAATAAGTGCACTGCAAAACATAAAAAAAGACACTCCAAAGCGACCGAGACCAACACTTCCTTACTTTAATGGAAGTCCTAAGGCGTGGCCGACGTTGTTCGAGCAGTTCACCAAAATAATCCACAACAGAAAGGATATCAGTGACAAGACGAAACTGCTATACTTGCAAATGTATGTCAAAGGAGAAGATGTACAAATGATAAGCAATTTCGCAATGGGAGTGGGTAACTACAAGTTATCGTGGGACTGTTTATGTAGATGCTACAAACGTTATATGCCAGTGGACAAGGAACTGCTGAAGAATGATGATGAAGACAGTATCCGAAATTGCGTGAGCACCTCCGATAACAGTGACGAGGTCACCGCTGATGAGATGCTAGCATCTCAGGCAGCTTTGGATGCAATTGTGTTCAAAAAGTGGGATTTCAGCCCGCCGGCAAGCCCACACATGAGAAGATATATAACTCAATCTACAGAACAAAAAATAAAGTTCAAATAGTAACAACAAAAACAAAGCTGGGTGAAGACAAGAGACCAATAAAGAAGATCTGGGCACCACCAACTCCGATATTGGATTCGGAGGGCATAGAAGATGAGGACTAGAATGGAATTTCTGCCACAACTTCGACATCGACGTTGAGTATCGCTCAAGATACATCAACAGATATCCAATTGGAAGTTCGACCAATGGATGATATTTCCACACTTGGCCGCACGACGGAAGAGCAAACTTCTTCGGAGACTGCAACAGCGGCTGGATGTGCAGCTGAAGAGAACAGCGACAATACCGACTCAAACTCTCCAGTGATGATAACAGCAGCAACTATGGAGACTAAAACTGCAAGTACAATTACATCGGAGAGGGATTGGAAGTAGCAGCAACATTTTAAAGGAAACAACCATAACTACTACAAGCGAATCAATATCTGTTCTAAAGCATCAGGATCAAACAAAGGATATCTACCATTTGGAGGCTTTGCCTTCGGCAACAATGAAACGATTGACAACTTCCTCAACAGATGCACTCAGCTATACTAATGCAACAAATGATGGCACCCAAAATCCGCGGAAGTTCTTCAAAGAGGATCGACTTCACTTGGCATGGGAGCCGCCACCTAAGCAAAAGTCCAAGGTACTGGTGGCACACTCGGTTTATCTGGATGTCACACTCTCTGGGCCCCGCAGAATGTTCAGGAACGAACATAAGGATTGGATTGATCATTTCGTCAAGAATATTAACAATTATCAAATTTGTATTTGTCCTGTATATTATTAAGATTTCCACAGACAGCAATTCCGGAAGTCACATACTTGGCCCCCCGCAGAATGTTCAGGCATGAACATATGAATATACGATGATCGTATACATGCCTCCGACGCACTCAGCGACTAGCAGGTAGTGCGCTGTGAAAAGATAAAGGCCACATGTACGGACTGCATAAATATACAAATGAAGACCAACCCTTGCAACCCCAGAGTCAGATTACGAAGGAGACGAGCGCTGAGCCTTACAAACTCAGCGATAGGATAAGAATAGCTAATAGACCAACGTGGAGTCTTACACGCTCAGCGATAAGATAAGAATATGTAATAGCCCAATGCTGAGCCTTACACACTCAGCAATAGATGCATTGGATTTAAGGGTTGAAATTATGCATGAGTCTGGGTATATAAACCCGGGCTCAGAAGAATAAAGATCAATACGAAACTAAACAACATCATAGTCAAGTGTATTCGTTTAATATATGTTTATATCTTCTGGGATCTCAGTGCTCATACGTCGCCTTATCAATAATATATATATAATATATATATAAGTTAACGACAGACCCTACAAAAGGGCATTGCACCGGCCCAATTATATCACAGCTCCAGTGCATGCACTTTTGACACGTGCGCTTTGTCAGCAGAATACAACAGCAACGCAACCGCAACCGTGGGAGCCTATCGTCAGCAATATTAATAAGATCAATGCACTTGGCCAAAACACATTCTGGTCAACGTGAGCATTTCCGCCACGAGCGCCGAGTCAGCGCACTGATCAGCACCACCGTGAGAGCCATCGTGTCACAAGACACCTAGCAGCAACAACAGCAGCGACGCCAATAGCAGCAGCGGTAGCTTTAATATAAATAGTACTTGTATAATTATTCTTAAGTCAGTTCTAATAAAACTCCGAAAGCAAATAAACGTTTTTTTTTTTATATAAAAACCGCTTTCGCATATTTAATTGGCGCCCGAGCAGGGACCCGCGATTGTTATCCTAGAAAGTTTACGCGTCGAAAAACATAGTATCAACTATTGTTCGCGAAAGCACCTATAACGAAATATAGCTGCTAGTGAACGCGACGAAAAAATCTTTAGTGCCTAATCCGCAACTATCGAAACGTTAGTACCTAATCCGTAGCTAACGGGAGCATTCGAACGATCCGTAATAGTGCCTAATCCGCAGCTACACCGTGTTCGTGAAAGAGTGACTCTAAATACGTAAACGAGGTACGGTCGTGGGTCAAAAACATTGTTGCCACCCTATAAGTGTCCGCCCGTAGGGTACCGCGTAATCAGTGTGCGTCGCAGGATCTTTAGTAACGGAGACACCACTAATACTGGAATCTGACGAAAGAGAGTAACCCGACCATCATCGCGGGAGTCAACGATGCTGATTATATTGTAAGCATAGTGAATAAGTTTTGGAAAAAAAAAACAAATAAGCAACAAAAATATTTAAAAGGAAAACAAGAGAAACATTGAACTTTAACACTTAGTATTTAAGAAAACTCTGAAAATTGTACTACTGAGCGACATCTAGTTGCCCGGTATAGCGTATGTCCCGTAAAGCCATACAATAATAGCCAGGAAGATCACTGCGTTGATCGCGTAGGAATTTACTAACATAAATTAAGATTCCAAGAACATATTCTGAAAACAAACCACCACCATTTTCCGATTCGATAAAAACTCTTTAAGTCTGTCCGTGACCATTGACGAACTAACGACCGCATTCTCTAAAATAAACATGCCACCACCAGAAAATTCACTCCCATCCACCAGTACAGGTGCCATAAAACCGACTTACTTGACCGAACCAATTGAGAGTACGATAGAGAGATACCTTAGGAAGATATTGTCTGAGAAAGGTGACGAGCTACTTAACCCAGCTACGACCGTCTCAGTCGAGCAAGATCAGACGATTCTCCCAGAATATATGGGACGAATCAACGAACTAGACAAGTTACCAGACGTTGTAAGAGTTTTAAAAGACTTTTCTGGGAATAGAGCAGAATTCACTTCATGGCGCAAAAGTGTAGACAGGATATTTGAGGCCTACTCTACTGTACAGGGAACACCAAAGCATTATGGTATCCTAATGGTAGTAAGAAGTAAAGTAGTTGGCGAAGCCGATGCAGTGTTAGAATACCCCACTAAATTGGAAAGCCATATCCCAATGTCTCACTGACCATTTCGCAGATCGCAGAGATCTTAAGACACTGGAGTACCAACTCTACACTCTTAGGCAAAATGGGCGATCAATAGACGAATTCTACCAAGCCGTTTATTATCATCTGTCTCTAATATTGAATCAGATAAATAACCATGATTCATCTGCAGAAACAGTAAGAGCTATTACCAAGATTTATAGGGATAAAGCATTAGATACCTTTATCAGAGGTCTCAACGGAGACTTACCAAGGTTATTAGCCATCAAAGAGCCAACCGACCTTAAACATGCCCTTCACTTGTGCCGACTGATCGAGAACCAGTCGATTAGGAATTCCGTTAACCCTATAAGAGCCCCTTCGCTTCCTCCGAGGTACAATCATCAAAATAGAATTACTCAATCTTCATTTCGACACAATAGCCCACACGTCTTAAATCGAACCAACTTTAATCCGAATCTGTATTACCCACCAAAGCCTAAGTTTAACCCCCAGAATTCAGGTTTCGTACCTAGACCCATACACCAACAACCACTACAATTCTTTAACGCACCACCAAGACCAATAGCCCCAAAACCACAACCGGGTCCACAACCAATGGAAGTCGACTCGTCTATCAGAACCAGGAATGTGAATTACATGAATAGGCCAAATAATAACCAATTCACTGGAAAGAGACCCTTATCTTCTAGGGCAGAAAACCCATTCAAACAACAACGACAATTTCATATCAATACTGGGGAAACCCAAGCGCAGAACGTAGATGACGAAGCTAACGCTTACGCAAATGCATATGCAAACGCATACGCCACCGAAGCTTATGCCGAGGCATACGAACAGTGTATGAGTGAACAGGCCTACTATGCTGCTGCAGAGGAGCAAGGTATCGTCGAAACACCATACGAGAATGAAGCAACCACAGAAATTGCTGATATGTCTGATGTCAATTTTTTAGCTTAAATCGTTCCTCGTTACCTTACTTCCAATGCAAAACGAGGGACGGACAGGTACTGAACTTCCTCATTGATACAGGTTCCAATCAGAATTACATACAATCTTCCCTAGTAACCAACGCAAAAAAGAACAAAGAAACTTTTTTCGCTAATTCTATAGGCGGGAAAATAGCCATAACTCATCATGTATTGCTCAATCTTTTTAACCTCAACACTCCAATCAGATTTTTCGTATTGCCCACTCTAAAAACATTTCATGGCATTCTAGGCAATGATACAATGAAACAACTCAATGTTGTTATCGACGTCAGGAATGATATCCTAATAGTAAATGGCAGTAATAAATTCCGAATCAAGCAATTACCTGCACAAGCAGTTAACAATATAAAGGTCCGAACAAATCATATGTCCGATAGCCAGAAAAACATAATAGATCGACTAATTCAAGAAGCTAAACCGTTATTTGCAGACCCAGAGCAAAAATTAACCTACACGACTAAAGTAGTAGGAGAGATTCGAACCAATACCGACACTCCGGTTTACAGCAGACATTACCCATATCCTATTGCTCTAAAGCAAGAAGTCGAAAAGCAGATATCAGAAATGCTTGACGACGGAGTCATTAGACCCTCTAGATCACCGTATAACGCTCCAGTATGGATCGTACCAAAGAAAACCGATGCCTCAGGAAAAAAGAAATACCGACTTGTAATTGATTATCGCAAGCTAAATCTGGTCACAATCTCCGATCGATATCCTATGCCAGAAATAGGGGACATCATAGCCCACTTAGGGGATAATAAATTCTTCACGGTCCTCGACCTCAAAAGTGGTTTCCACCAAATTCCTTTGAAGGAGACAGACATAGAAAAGACAGCATTTTCTGTTAACGGAGGGAAGTACGAATTTACAAGACTACCTTTTGGTCTCAAGAATTCCCCTTCAATATTCCAAAGAGCCTTAGATGATATTCTAAGGGATCATGTTGGAAAAATCTGCTATGTCTACATTGATGACATCATTGTTTTCAGCAAAACTGAAAACGAACATGCCCATCACCTAAAACAAGTCTTCACGACTTTACTTAACGCTAATATGAAAATCCAAATGGACAAGTGTGAATTTTTCAAAAAAGAAGTAAATTTCCTAGGATTCACCATTTCAGACAGTGGCGTTAAGACAAATCCAGAAAAGGTTGAAGCAATTTCCAGATTCCCCATACCCAAAACACTTAAAGAACTACGATCGTTCTTAGGCCTCTCCGGCTACTACCGCAGATTCATAAAAGATTATGCAAAACTAGCTAAACCCCTTACAACTCACCTCAGAGGTGAAGATGGTCGTATATCAGCAAAAGCATCAGATAAAGTACAGATAAAGCTAGACAACAAGGCAATAGAAGCATTCAACAAAATAAAGCAAACTCTTTGTTCTAATGACGTAATTTTAAAATATCCAGACTTCTCCAAAGAATTCCACTTAACAACCGATGCTTCGAATTACGCAATCGGTGCAGTCCTTGAACAAGGAGGCAGACCCATTACTTTCATATCAAGAACATTGTCAAAAACAGAGGAGAACTATGCAACAAATGAAAAGGAAATGCTAGCCATAGTTTGGGCATTGCAAAACCTTCGAATTTATTTGTATGGAACTGCCAAAGTTATTATATTCACAGACCACCAACCAATAACCTTTGCTCTAAGTAATAAAAATCACAACGGAAAACTGAAACGTTGGAAGAGTTACTTAGAAGAGTTCAATTACGAGTTAAAGTATAAACCAGGAACCACTAACGTAGTAGCAGACGCTTTATCAAGGAACCCAATAAACGAAGTCAATAGTACAGAAACCACAGTTATGAGCGATGAAAGTTCATCACACAACCTCATCCCCACAATAGAAACACCTATTAATGTTTTCAAGAATCAGCTATTCATAGTAATCGGCGAAAAGTACGATTATAAATTCGAAATTCCCTTCCCTACATACCATAGGCATACAGTAACACAACCCCACTTTACTGAAGACGAATTAATTGACATTTTTAAGAAACGACTTGACCCCAGACTTATTAACGGCTTATTTACTCCAGAACATATAATGGGCAAAATACAGGAATTCTACCCACTTCACTTCTCCAATTATAAAATACGATACACTCAAAGAAAGGTAGAAGATATTACGAGCGTCGATGAACAGTACAAAATTATAACACAAGAGCATAGACGAGCACACAGAAATGCATCGGAAAATAAAGCCCAAATTCTAGAAAAATTTTTCTTCCCACAACTACATAAAAAAGTTAAAGAAATTACAAAATCATGCTTAACATGCAGAAGAATTGTTAGAATTTAGCCAAATAAAAATTGCAAGTAATGGAAAAAATATACTCTATATAATTAACATACCTTTAATCTCAAATGAAGTTTGTACAACCATGTTAATTAAGCCAATTAAAAGAAAAAAACTATATCAATGAAATAAAATTCGAAAATATTGTAAAATGCATACCCAATCACGAACAGCTGTTTGTCGGAACAATATTGCTCAACGATTTCAATGGACCAATCAAGATCGACGAAGAGGAAGTAGAGCTCCATGGTACCTTCCTGGTACAATTCGAAAACTCCACGATACGCATCGAAGACGACGTATACGAGTCAAAAGTAATGTCCTTCGCAGAAGCCACCCCACCGCTATTTCAAATCATGGCGGAAACAAACAAGATCGATGAAGTCCTCTCATTGCAAATGCTCAAGGAAATAAATCTAAACAATACAAGAAAATTAGAAACCCTAAAGAGCAGCAACGATACAAGAGCAGCAATCAATATAACACTCTCTGGAACTCTACTGATAATTATGGCAGTAGTTGGATACTTGCTGAAACGGAAGACCCCAGCCACCACAGGCCAAGTCACAACATCCGAAGCAGAAAAGAGAGAAAATGCTCAAGTTTTCTATATTGCGACCGAGGACGTCCGCATCTAAGGGGGGAAGAGTTAACGACAGACCCTACAAAAGGGCATTGCACCGGCCCAATTATATCACAGCTCCAGTGCATGCACTTTTGACACGTGCGCTTTGTCAGCAGAATACAACAGCAACGCAACCGCAACCGTGGGAGCCTATCGTCAGCAATATTAATAAGATCAATGCACTTGGCCAAAAACACATTCTGGTCAACGTGAGCATTTCCGCCACGAGCGCCGAGTCAGCGCACTGATCAGCACCACCGTGAGAGCCATCGTGTCACAAGACACCTAGCAGCAACAACAGCAGCGACGCCAATAGCAGCAGCGGTAGCTTTAATATAAATAGTACTTGTATAATTATTCTTAAGTCAGTTCTAATAAAACTCCGAAAGCAAATAAACTTTTTTTTTTTTTATATAAAAACCGCTTTCGCATATTTAATTTATATATATATATATATACTTTATAAGGAATGCCACGACTCCTTCTGCCTGTTACACACTTTTCAGCAAAACCAATCTATCTAGATATCGAATTACAATGGGTTCAGAGTATTCAAATTAGGCATAGTGCGAATATCTTAAAAAGTCTACCATTTTGGTCGAGCGCAAATGATTTCGCCTCCCCATAGTTTCTTAGCCCGTATATAAAATTTACATTGTAAATGTAATGGATCCAAGCAAATACCAAATTGTCCAGTAGTTAACAGTCAAATTTTAGTGTGAACACAATTTTATTCTAGATGTTCAGTCGGTCTGTTATATATACAGTTGTTATCAGTAGCTTACCTGTATGGAAGTTCACACAGATTATTTTGTGAGTGAGAGTGCGGCACCTTAGAACTAGCCGTCTTGTTATCAGCAATGACTGCTAGCTCAAGTGCCGAGCCAGTAAGACTGCGTTCGCTACCACGTCGTCGCGCTAGATTACCAGAAGGCGCAGTTGTAACAGTGCAAGTACCACAAGCTGTACTGCCTGTCGTGGTGTTCTTAATCACGTCGCCTAAATTTGGTTGATTTGAAAGAGCGGCAGTCATTTTCTTCTTAGCTCCGCTTACGGCACCAAAATTAAAGAAACGTTTTTTATGCGAAGGCTGGATACCACTATCAATAAGTCGTTTGTAGTGATCGGAACGTATAAAACGGGGATAACAATCTTTTTTCAACAGAAGCATGTAAATATGTTCTGAAGCGGAGTCAAAGGTGAAACGCGATGGATTCTTAAGACCACGTAATACACTTTCCATAGTTTTTCCATCGATATTAATTTCACAAGGCGCTCCAGGTTTAAGAAACTCTCTGAAACCAAAAATTCAGCATGATTACCCGTCCATTAATGCAAACAATTTTCTTACTCAAATATTTCGTTAACTGTGCGAGCCACTTGCGAGTGAGCAGTTCGACGGAGACGATTTACTGCAGTCCAGAAACGTATGTTTTCGTGAGAGTATTCTTTTTCTAAAAATATTGTAAACTCCTGCAACCCTGTGGGATCAGAAACCAGTTCCTCTATAGAAATAGCCCAACGCTTTACACGCTTTTCAGTAGGTATGTCGACAAAAGTACTGTTCAGCTGCCAAAAAGTAATATCATCAGTAACCCAAGGATTAGAGGGAAGCGGAGGCTGTAGAAAAAAATCGTATTCGCTGAATGTCTCCGAATAGCAAACAAGAGATTCACAGGCTTGAGACATTTTCATTCGTGTTCCACTTAAGGTTTTGCTCAGAAATTCCACTTCACGTTGTATATCATCGACAGTCTTTTTTTTGCTAGGTTTCTGGCCTTGACGATCTCGTGATGGGATAGGGCACGGCTCAAGGGGAGTAAATTGACCGGGTGGTGGACGATGTACACGCCAATAAGCACGTTCCTGTGAGTCGCCTACAATTTTATCACCTTTCTTACGCTCCTTTGCAAGCCGTACTTGCTCCTCGGCCTGCATTGCAATAAAGTCCCACTTGCCTTTAAGGTTTTTATGAAGTGAAGCGAAAGCTTCGGCTTCGTAATCTTCTAATGCATGGCGCTGCTTATTACGAAGCGAACGTTTTGCCAAATAAATAGCATACTCCACATTGTCCGGTGCTTTGTGCTGCCATGGCCAATAATAAGGAGTTTGGAAGCGATAAAGAGATGAGTCGTCTTTAACAGTCAAAGACTTGGAATCACTGACAGGGAAAAAGTATCCATGTAGGCACAGCTGATTGGCAATGTTTAATGCTTCCGACTCCTCTATTTGTAAATGATCCATTAGCCACTCAATCAAATCATAACCTGTGCGATCAAAAAATGTCGTTATTTATAGTTTTAAAAATTTTGTGTTAAGTGTCGGACTTACCCATAAAAGCATATGGAATAGATGTAAGAAACATCTTTTGTTGACGCACTGGCACACCATGCTCTTGATCCTGCATTTCTCGCACCAGAGCTTCCATCTATTAAAGCAAAAATTTTTAATAATTTGGTTAAATGACAAAATTGTACAGGAACAGATTGTAAGCAAACAAGTAAATACGTTGCATTTGAGCGATTCCGACTACAGAATGCTTATGCACAGCCCAAATACAGTCAGCAACAGATCAGCTTGATTACATGTGCACACAGTCATCGTGTATTCTATGCCTACAGACAAAGCCGCGCCTTTTAGCATACTGTTAGAATTTCGATTAATTTTTTAATTTTCTAATTATACCCTGAACCCATTGAAAACGGGAAATCAGGGGATAATGGTTTTGTTGAAATGTATGTAACAGGCACAAGCAGGCGTGGCAGACCCCACATAGCATATATATTCTTGATCAGGGCGACGAGCTGAGTCGTGTTCAGTCAGTTCTTCAGGAAAGCTGCAACAATGTTTAATGCCAATTATGCCAAACTCCACAATACGTTGCCGTCAACATTCCATGCGCCTTCGCGACGTTGAAACATTATCCATTCAGCATAATCGCTGACACAGCGATTATAGGTTAGGGCTAACTTATGTTAAGAATATTTTGTCATTTTATATTTCAGTACGGATTTGACCAATAAACGAACAAATAATAATTCTATTTCGCTGATTTAACGTCGTGCAGAGATCACAAGTGAACAGTCCGAGTATATTAATTATTAACTGTCGCCCAACTGGCAGAACCTGCTCATCAAGGAAATCTCAAGCAAGGAGGCAACATCGTTGGATCGACATCGTTGGACTTTCAGACGGGATAAACAGACGAAAAAAGAGAGCTACAATAACATATAAAAACCATAGTTTTTAAAGAAATGTGAGTAGAGTGCTTATTTAACGTAAATAAATACAAAAAATTTAAACAAAAAGTGTTTGTAAAGTGTCTTTGCGACGGAAATTTTTTGAATTAAATTGAAAATCTTATGAGTAGAGAAGAGTAGAGGAACTAATAAAAGATATAAAAAACAAACTAGTGCCGGAACAAACAAAGAATAAAATGGCAGTGAGTGAAGAAAATCTGAAAGCGCTGCTTGAGTATGCAGTAAACAGTGCATTAGAAAATCAAGCGCAAGTATTTGAAAGTAAAATGGAGGAAATGAGAAACAAGTTTAGAAACGCAACAGTGTCCGTACCCGAAGTTGAAGTGCTTAAAGATGCGGAAATTATTGTAGGTATTAAATGTGACGAAACACTGGACATAGTAAAATCAGTACCAGACTTTGAGGGAAAAATCGACACTTATGTTTCGTGGCGGAAAGCCGCACACACTGCATATAAAATCTTTGAAAATTATGTAGGAAGCTCAAAGCATTATCGGGCACTGGGTATAATTAGGAATAAAATCAAAAGCCCTGCTGATATGGTACTGTCTTGATACGACACTCCACTGAATTTTAAAGCAATTATCAATAGACTTGACTTTACATACGCCAATAAACGCCCCATTTATATAATCGAGCAAGAGTTGTCCGTTCTACGTCAGGGAGCCCTGACAATAACCCATTATTATGAGGAAATTGAAAAGAAATTAGCATTACTCATAAACAAACCAATTACGATTCCACTTTGGCTGCTTCTCTAATCGAAAAATACAGAGCAGATGCATTGAGAGTCTTCATTTCAGGCACAAAGAAGTCTCTCAGTGACTTTCTATTTTCAGCAAGGCCAAAAGATTTGCCATCAGCACCGGCGCTTGCTAGGAATAATGAAGAAAGAGCTCAGCGTCAGGAACAGAGACAGCAAAGGCAGCCCACTGTAGAAAGTACCCCAAACCAAGTAAAAACTCCATTTTACAAACAAAAATCCCAAGACAATAGCCCAAATATAAAACAAGAACCACCACAACCTATGGACGTTGACGCTTCATCTCGGTTTAGGCAAACACCTCAATACCCAAATTAAGGCGGTTCCTACCAAAATCAGGTGCCAAAAAGAGCAAGTAGTGGAACAGCTAGAACTACCGGTCCCAAACAACAGAGAATTAATCGTCTCTCACAAGATGAAAATTCTGAAGGTCAATCGGAACAAGAGTACCAAGCAGTAGCGGAGGCTGAGGTATCAGATTTGGAAGATGAGGATCAGATTGTAGAGGTCATTTTTTTAGAAATTGCTCCCTGTTACCGTTTGTAGAGCGAACGATAGCAGGTAGACAAATCAAATTACTTATAGACACAGGCGCTTCAAAAAACTATATAAAACCAATCCCAGAACTTAACAAGTAAGAAGACTCTACAAGTCTCTAGTACGTTTTTTACAAATTGGAGGCGAAGGGGGCGTGGTATCCAAAATCGGTTGATTACAAAATGTTTGTATTCATCATATGTATATACACAGTAAATCTGAAGTCTCCACGTCTAATAGTACTCCGATGAGGCTCAAAAAACAAAATCAATTTTTCGATTATTCTCGATAAAAAAGTTATCAGATGAGTTATCGAAAAAATAAAGCAAACTCGTACTGCGTATGGTATACACGAGTGTGCACACAAAATTTCAGCTCTCTAGCTCTTATATCTTCTGAGATCTCGACGTTCATACGGACGGACGGACGGACGGCGGACGGACAGACGGACAGGGCTATATCGACTCAGTTCGTCGTGCTGATCAAGAATATATATACTTTATGGGGTCTGCGATGATTCCTTCTGCCTGTTACATACTTTTACACAAAAACATTATACCCTGATTTCCCATTTTCAACGGGTTCAGGGTATAAAAACGCCTTGTAATTGACTTTAGGAAGCTTAATTCAAAAACTGTTGATGACAAATACCCTATACCGAACATTGTCGCTATTCTCTCAAACCTTGGTAAAGCCAAATATTTCACGACACTCGATCTGAAATCAGGATTTCATCAAATACTTCTTGCAGAAAAAGATAGAGAAAAAACTGCATTTTCTGTAGGAAATTCCCTTTGGTTTGAAGAATGCCCCCGGAATTTTCTAACGAGCAATTGATGACGTTCTTAGAGAACAGATTGGGAAGTCATGCTACGTCTACGTGGATGACGTGATCATATTCTCTGAAAATATGCAAAATCATGTTCACCACATCGCCTGGGTACTAGATAAATTGTATAACGCTAACATGAAGGTGTCACGAGAAAAATATCACTTTTTTTAAAGAAAAGGTCGAGTATCTTGGATTTGGGGTCTCCCGTGGCGGTATAACAACTCATTCCAGCAAAGATGAAGCACTTAGCAAATTTCAACAGCCTACCAACCTGTTCCAAGTTAGATCATTCCTTGGTCTAGCGAGCTTTTACAGATGCTCTATAAAAAATGTTGCATCTGTAGCCAAGCCATTGACAGACATGCTAAAGGGTGATAATGGTAAAACAAATGCAGGACAATCGAAAAAATTCCTGTTAACCTTGATGAAAAGCAGATAGCCACCTTCGAGAAGCTCCGAAGATGTAATGCTCCTATACCCTGATTACCAAAATCCATTCGATTTGACGACAGAGGCTTCGTCCTCTGGCTTAGGCGCTGTTTTGTCACAAAACAAGAAGCCGATAACCATGATTTCCAGAACTTTAAGAGACAACGAATTAAATTTCGAACGTGAGCTACTTGCGATAGTGTGGGCCCTGAAATCACCTAAGAAACTATTTGTACGATGTAAAAAATTTAAGTATTTATACCGATCACCAGCCACTAACATTCGCAGTCTCAGACAAAAACACTAATGCAACAAGTAAGAAAGCTCTAGTCGAGACTGCTCGACTACGAGATCCCCTGAACCCCGTAAGCAACTGATATTTCAACAATAATTAGCACACACACACGCACACGCGCACACACACACGCATACAAACAAATACACGCACACACATACACATACAAATAAACACACGCATACCCACACACACACGCATATACAGGCGTTTGCGCTTTGGTTGCGCTGCAGTGTTGGCAATATTATGAGAACTTATTTGTTGAATAATTTCTAGACGTACGATCGTAATGAAACTTTCAGAACGTATCCATAATGTTTAAATGTATGTGTATACCGAAGTACAAGTCTCTAGTATTTGATATACGACTTTTACAAAGATGAGGGTGAGGGGGTGGATTTAGGGGTGTGGGGTAAATTTAAAAAAAAAACGAAATTGTATAAAATTCGTCTTAATATACATTTTAAATTTTGAGACTCTAGCTTGAAAGATGTAGGAGATATAATTATTTAAGTGATCTTCGATAAGGATTTTTATCGATAACAAAATATCGGAATGAGTTATCGTTTTTTAATGATAAACTCGATATGCGCGTGATATATACGGACATTTAAAAAAAAGTTGAAGTCTCTAGCTCCTATATCTTCTGAGATCGACGCGTTCAAACATACGGATAGACGGACGGACGGACGGACGGACAGACAGATGGACAGGGCTAAATCGACTCAGCTCGTCGCCCTGATCAAGAATATATATACTTTGTGGAGTCTGCCACGCCTCCTTCTGCCTGTTACATACATTTCATCAAAACCATTATACCCGGATTTTTTTGGTTTCGATATTTTTACTTATCGGGTATCTCTAGAGCCATATCGAGTAAAGAAAAATACGCGGGATCAAGTCAAGCTCGCCAGCCAATTTGCGCAAAATTTGAGACTGAGTTTGAGTTGAATCATTAAAAAAGGTTAAAACAGTGAATTATTATCGAAGTCAATTTGATTTATAGTTAAAGTAAGTAATAAAGCAATTACTCTATGCAGTTTATTGAAATATATTTCTTTAAAAGAATGCCACCAAGCCACAGCAGTGTTTGGCAGTATTTCACCAGAATACGCAACGACGAGGTGAAGTGCAAAATTTGCTTCAAAACTCTTAAATCATCAGGAAACACCTCAAACATGAGAGTGATACTTCCATAGATTCAGCAAACAATCTTTGGAGTGATTATAAGAAGTGGACGCATGCAGGGAAGCAGACCAAAAAAACAAGATCTACAATAAACGGTGACGAAGTAGGTCGCTACCTATCTACCCATGTTTTACCACTTTCCATCGACCCTTTAAAACAATGGGCTGATATGAAAGTAGTTTATCCCAAACTATACAACTTAGCTCAAAAATATTTGGGAATTTCCGCGACGTCCGTGCCCTCTGAGCGCCTTTTCTCCAAAGCTGGAAGTACCATAACCAAAACTCGCAGCCGATTGTCACCCAAAAGGCTTGACAAACTTCTTTTTTTAGGCGATTGTGCAGAGGAGGAATGGAATATATAACTTAAAATAACTTCATTGTACTATCTAATATTGAAAATTTACTTGTAACTTTTTATTTAAAAAAAACATGAAAGATATCCTAGATTTAATAAACATTTCATCCGATACCTTGCAACATCGATGCTTTTGATTTGATATTTTTATAAGTACGATGCTTTTCTTTTGATGCTTCTTATGAGTACATGATCGATACTTTGCATTCGATATCGTGTCCCTAAGCACAACGCTCCAATTTTCTAGAAGCCCGGTAAAGAAAATTTTGTCGCCGATGCTGTATCAAGACAAAACCTTTATGCTCTCGAAGAAGATGCTCCATCAGACCTAGGCACTATGCATATTGAGTTGTCATTGACATACACTATCGAGTCTACTGAAAAACCGATTAATTGTTTCAGGAACCAAATACTTATTGAAGAAAACATTATAGCTTCTGAAAAATTTATTATTATGTTCGGACAAAAAACAAGACATATCATACACTTTTCATACACTTTTTCAACCAAATTTTGTCACTCAAATAAATTGGTCATCGATGTTCATGATAGGAATGAGCAAAAAGACATCATAGTCGCAGAAATTGGCAGAGCACATAGAGCAGCGCAAGAGAATATAAAACAAATTCTCCAAGACGCAAACGAAGTAGTTGCAAATTGTAAGACTTGCAACAAAGGAAAATATGACCGACACCCACAAAAATAGTACATTGGCGAAACGCCAGTCCCCTATCAAGTAGGAGAAATTCATCATATTGATATTTTTTCTACAGATAAAAAGTATTTTCTAACCTGTATTGATAAATTTGCCATTGTTCAGCCCATAGCTTCCAGAACGATAATAGATATTGAGTTCCCCATCTTACAGCTTATGAATTTCTACCCTAACACTAAAATTATCTACTGCGATAACGAACCCTCACTGAATTCAGAAACAATAAGCTCTTTTAAAAAAAATGGTTTAACGTCGATATTGTAAATACATAGTACTTCAAATGGACAGGTAGAAAGATTTCACAGTACTCTTGCAGAAATTGCCAGTTGCTTGAAATTAGAAAAATAATTAAATGACACTACTAATATTATACTTCAGGCAACAATAGAATACAATAAATCAATTCACAGTCGTTAATAAAAAACCAATCGACATAATTCATGCATCCCCACCAGAATTTGAAGCAGAAATAAGAGAAAAAATATCTAAAGCGCAAGATCTGCTTCTGAAAAGACAAAACGCGGACAGAAGAAATAGAACTTTTCAAATAGGCGACAAAGTACTTATGAAATTAAATAAAAGACTTGGTAATAAGCTATCTCCTTTGTTTGAATAAGTCATTGTAGAAGCCGATTTGGGGTTAACGGTTTTTATAAAGGGGAGGGAGGTAAACAAGGATAACACAAGATAAGAAAAAAAATTATCCTTCCAGTACTTATTCTGTTCTGTATCCTATCTTTACTAGGGTTTGGATTCTTCGCCTTCCACTTCTAGTAGCAGCAGCAGCTGGAAAGCTTATCAATTACTCGAACTCGGACTAAATTCCCATCATGGACGGAAACGTAGTTATTTGGGAAAATTTTAAAATTGTAAGACATTCTTCCAATCTCACAATGTACTCGGAGATTGCCGAGGAAACTAATTCATTTATGAAACATTTCTGAACTCGAAACATTAATGTTGTCTATTACGCTCGCAAAGATTCAAATTATAAACCCAACAATTCTTGATTCTAATGACCTAAGTCAAAATTTAAATGAGCACTCTACAGATTTAACTATAACAGGTTTAATTGAAATAGCCTATGTAAAAGTCTTTTTATATCATAATTTTGTACACTTTCTTATCAAGTACCCAAATCCTAGCGTAATATAAGAAAATAACCATAATCCTCGTTCAGCATAATGGAACGATACTTGACCTCGAAGAAAATAACAACGTCGCAGATTGTGGTAACAATATCTTAGCAATTGGAAACTGCGCCGCAACTCTCACCTCTACATTCTGCAAACAGCTGAAATCAACAACATGTACGCAGCAACTATATTCTGGAGGTATAACACCCTGTAAGACTTGTCCCAGCCACCTACAGCCGCTGATGGTAATTGACGATGGTATCATCGTTATCAACGAAGCTACAGCTACAATATAGATGAATAGCAACACGGATAGAGTCATCCACGGCACACACTTGCTGACGTTTGATGAGGAAATCTACGTGAATGGGTCTCTCTTTGAAAATACCAAAAACATACTCAGGCGTCATCCAGGCCCAGCAATATCGGCAACCCTAAACATAACTGGCCACCGAGAGATTTAAAGCATGCCCTACCTTCAGAGGCTGAACTTTGAGAATCTTCAATATATTGGCAACATCGGAAAAAAACTGTCACTATGGCCTATGATGTTTGCAGCATCTCTTGTCACTCTGATCATCGGCCTTGTCGTCTTCAAGGTTCATCAAAATTGCAAAGAGAATAAACAACAAAACTCGATACGAGCTGTCATCGACACTTTGCTGAAAACCGAGGACGGCCTTCAAACTAGTGAGGGAGGAGTTAACATATCCGGTCAGACAAAGTCAACGACTGCAGTTCTGCACGATCAGGAAAGCTGCAACAATGTTTAATGCCAATTATGCCAAACTCCACAATACGTTGCCGTCAACATTCCATGCGCCGTCGCGACGTTGAAACATTATCCATTCAGCATAATCGCTGACACAGCGATTATAGGTCAGGGCTAACTTATGTTAAGAATATTTTGTCATTTTATATTTCAGTACGGATTTGACCAATAAACGAACATATAATAATTCTATTTCGCTGATTTAACTTCGTGCAGAGATCACAAGTGAACAGTCCGAGTATATTAATTATTAACTTGTATATCACGCGCATATCAAGTTTATCACTAAAAATCGATAACTACTCTCGATATTTTATTATCGATTAAAAACCTTATCGAAAACTAGTTATTTCATTATATCTACTACACCTTTAGAGCTAGAGCTTCCAAATTTTAAGTGTAGATTCATGTGTATTTTATATAGTTTCGGTTTTTGTTACCGCCCACCCCTAAATTCACCCCCTCGCCTTCACCTTTGTAAAAGGCGTATTTCAAGTAGAGACTTGTGCTGTAGAATACACATACATTTGAACATTATGTTCAAGTTCTGAAAGTTTCATTAAGATTGGCCGTCTAGAAATTAAATTATTCAACAAATAAATTCGTTTAATATTGCCCGCACTGCAGCGCAGCCCAGGCACAGTCGCTGCTTACTGCGCAGTTAGCAGAGCGCGTTCTAATACGTGCGTGTGTATGTATGTGTGTCTAAAAAGAAGTACAGAGTAATTAGAATATCAGACTGAAGGGTTCAGCGTATCTCCTAGTCGAGCAGTCTCGACTAGAGTCTTCTTACTTGTTATACCCTGAACCCATTGAAAATGGGAAATCAGGGTATAATGTTTTTGTGTAAGAATATGTAACAGGCAGAAGGAATCATCGCAGACACCATAAAGTATATATATTCTTGATCAGCACGACGAGCTGAGTCGATATAGCCCTGTCCGCCTGTCCGTCCGTCCGTCCGTCCGTCCGTCCGTCCGACCGTCCGTCCGTCTGTCCGTATGAACGCCGAGATCTCAGAGCTGAAATGTGTGCATACTCGTGTATATCATACGCAGTACGAGTTTGCTTTATTTTTTCGATAAATCATCCGATAACTTTTTTATCGAGAATAATCGAAAAATTGATTTTGTTTTTTAAGCCGATTTACTGTGTATATACATATGATGAATACAAACATTTTGTAATCAACAGATTCTGAATACCACGCCCCCTTCGTCCCCAATTTGTAAAAAACGTATTTCAAGTACTAGAGACTGCTTTGGAATGTACACTCATTTTGACCATATGATTATGCTCTGTACATTTCATTAAGATTGTCTACAAAAGAAGTTATTCATTAAATAAATTCTCATACTATTGCCCACACTGCAGCGCAGCCCAAGCGCAGTCGCTGCTTGCTGCGCAGTTAGCAGAGCGCGGCTGCGTGAGGGTGGATGCATGTAAATGTATGTGTGCGTGCATAAAAGAAGTGCAGAATGATAAGAATATCAGCTTGGAGGGTTCAGGGTATCTCCTAGTCGAGCAGTCTCGACTAGAGCCTTCTTACTTGTTTGTTAACTAGCCAAACATTTTGTTAATTAATTAACGTCGATTGTCTTAGCGGAATTCAATGAAAATTTTAGCATATGATCTTCATATTCTATTAAATATAAATATTTTAAGAAATGCAAAATCATTCACGATTAGCTATAGTAGCATCTGACTTTCACTGGGGAGTTTGGTGAACTTGCAGCCGGTATCCAAAATATAACGAAAATTTAAATTGTATAAAATTATTATGTGTCTACAGACCCAGCCTTAAACATGTAGGATATATAATTATACTCATTCACGAAAAAGAAGTGAGTATATTGATTTTGTGCAATGTCCGTCTGTCCGTATGAACGTAATTTTTTCGGCGCTATTGAAGCTGGGGACTTGAAATTTGGAGCACATACTCGTGTATATCTCCGATCTATAAAGTGGCGTGGCGAATCGGAAAACGCAGAAAGCTGAAATTCGGAATGTAGATCCACATCGCCCATAATGGGCGCGGCAAATCGGATAAAACTGGATCTCCTAGAGTTTTAAAGCTACAACGTTAAAATTTTGCACGTGAGCGTATGTTATGACTCTAGAAAGATTCATCGAACCTGAAGATATACTGATTTTGCAAATTCAGCTATATTTTGGACACTATTAACGCTCGCGATCTCATATTTAGTATATATACTCGGGCTGACCTTCCAATACGATAAAGCTTTGGTGGATATATGTCCGCCCATAGGAGGCGTGGCAACCCGCACAACTTTATGTCTCCAAAACTATAAGAGTTAGAAGATTAATATTTGTATATTTAAATTACTAGTAACCTCTATCGATTTCCCAAATAATATTGTTAAGCCTCTTTAGATATATCTATATACATATATAAAAGACAGTTGTGTAAAAGTGTTCCTACACTTGTAACTCGAGATCTGCTGGACCAATTTTCATGGTTTTTGATTTGTTGGATTTGTCTCCGCTACGAGTAGGATAGTAGATCTTAAAATGACTGAAAAAATTGGACGAATACTTGAAAAACGCGGTTTTTCCATTGATACTTAGTAGGCTTGATAACAGTGACAGTTTTCGGTCCTACTCTCATATTATACAATAGTATAAAAGTAAATAAACAAATGTATTCAGTCAGTCTACGACACAGCCTCAGACGAACATTTGATAAAAAAAATACGCGTGCATGAAGAAGCTAAATATCTCGAAAGTTCAGGTATTTGTTTGTCTCAAATCTTATATTTATATTTCTCGATTGTTACCCTAAAGCCATTGAAAATGGGAAATCAGGGTAGGTTGGTTTTGTTGAAATGTATGTAACAGGCAGAAGGAGGCGTGGCAGACCCCACAAAGTATATATATTCTTGATCAGGGCGACGAGCTGAGTCGATTTCGCCCTGTCCGTCTGTCTGTCCGTCCGTCTGTCCGTATGTTTGAACGCGTCGATTTCAGAAGATATAAGAGATAGACTCTTCAACTTTTTTTTAAAATGTCCGTATATATCACGCGCATATCGAGTTTATCACTAAAAAACGATAACTCATTCCAATACTTTTTTATCGATAAAAACCCTTGTCGAAGATCACTTAAATAATTATATCTCCTACATCTTTCAAGCTAGTCTCCAAATTTAAAATGTATATAAAGATGTATTTTATACAATTTCGATGTTTGTTAAAATTTACCCCTCACCCCTAAATTCATCCCCTCACCCTCATCTTTGTAAAAGTCGTATATCAAATACTAGAGACTTGTGCTTCGGTATACACATACATTTAAACATTATAATTACGTTCTGTAAGTTTCATTACGATCGTACGTCTAGAAATTATTCAACAGATAAGTTCTCATAATATTGCCAACACTGCAGCGCAACCCAAGCGCAATCGCCTGTATATGTGAGTGTGTCTGTATGCGTGTGTTTGTTTGTCTGTGTATGTGTGTGCGTGTGTTTGTTTGTATGCGTGTGTGTGCGTATGCGTGTGTGTGTGCTAACTATTATTGAAATATCAGTTGCTTGTAGGGTTCAGGGGATCTCGTAGTCGAGCAGTCTCGACTAGAGCTTTTTTACTTGTTATACTCATTCACGAAGTGAATTAGTATATTGGTTTTGTGCAATGTCCGTCTTGCTGTCCGTCCGTCCGTCTGTCCGTCTGTCCGTATGAACGCAGTTCATTTCGCCGCTATTGAAGCTAGAGACTTGAAATTTGGAACACATACTCGTGTATAACTCCGATTTATAAAGTGTTAAAATTTTCCCGATCCGCCCACTAGGGGCGTGGCAAATCGGAAAATGCATTTTCCGATATACCAGAAATCATGTTAGTTGAAGAGCTAGAAAGTTGAAATTTGGTATGTAGATCCGCGTTGACCCCCCAAGTCCAAAAAGCTATGGTGGATATATCTGCGCCTATTGGGGGCGTGGCAAATCAGATAAAACTGTATCTCATAAAGTTCTAAAGCTAGAACGTTGAAACGCACGTGAGCTAATGCTATATTTCTATAATTACTGATGAAAAAATTTTATGTCTACGCCTACTGGGGGCGTGGCAAATCGGACCTGAAGATATAGTGATTTTTCAAATTTGGCTATATTTTAGGTACTATTGATGCTACAGACTTGGTATATATACGCGAGTTGACCTCCCAAGTCCAACAAGCTATAGTGGATATATGTCCGCCCAAAGGGGGCGCGGCAAACCGCAAAACTTCATATCTCCTACAGCTTAAGAGCTAGAAGCTTCAAATTTGGATAGTTGAGTTACTGGTAACCTCCTCTATCGATGCCCCAAAAATAATTGTCACGCCTCTTTGGGGGCGTGGCATATAGAAAAATACCCTGTAATTTTCACATTTGTTGAGCGTAAGCATTCAAATTTCGCATTTACGTTACCGTTAGCTCTTTCTAAGAACTGGCCAAAAATGAGGTGTCTACGGCCATTAGGGGCGTGGCAATCGGCATTTGTAGTATCAAATTGCGACATTTATATGCTTGAGCTATCTATGTATGTACATGTATATACAAATAGGCTTAATAGGCATTGATAACACGGAAGGAAAGATTTTTATAAAATTTAAAAATAAAATTTAAATATTTAAAAAATATAAAAGAAGCTAAAATAACAAAACTTGCAATTTACAAAAAAAAGTTTTCCGCGGGATTTGAACTCGCACCCTAGCCATGTTTGTCAAAATAACAAAAACAAATTTAGCCGGCGCCTTTGCCGACAGCGCTACCGCCTACTGTCAACAAACGTAATTAAAATGAAATGCAAAAATGAGATTCTTGATATGACGCATTATAGAAAAGAAGAGCCAGAGTAGCGGATGATAAATTTGCATTACATACATACACACATACAAATGAGCGCGTGCATAAGAAAGGCTGGAATGCTTGATGCTACATATGCGTGCAGACTTATGTACATACATATACATGCATATATGCGTAAATACATATATGTGGGCTATTTAAGAAGAAACTAATTTAAACTTAAAAAATTGTTCAATTAGAAAAAAGAATTAAATATCTATTTTATAAAAAACGAAATATGTATGAAAAAAAAACTTAACCTTGATGGGGACTTGAACCTCCGCCACTGTAACATAACTTGCGACGCCTTTAGCGCCCACGCTACCGCTTTGCTTCACGAACTGGTAGCTAAAATACAATAAGCTAATAACAGAGCGTCATCTGACAAAACTACAATAACAGCTAGAAAATCCAGAAATCAATCGCAATTCTTAGAATGCTAAAAAGCGCGCTTTTGTAATGTAAGCAAACGCTAAAGAATCTGCAATAGGTGTGACCGAAAGCTATCAACGAAAATTACCATACATTTGTACCACTAACCAGAGAACACATAGACTAGACAACTAGTGGAAAGCTTTTTGCACGCTTTTTCTGGGACTTTAGCGCCCAGACTGCTTTGAATTCGCTCGGCGAATTACTTTTAGGCTCGAGCAACGAAAATATACGAAAGCACAATCATTTCGCTTCACGCGCTCGACCGAGATGGTCAAATGTTGAACAAAAGATCCTTCTATGCTCAATCTTTCCCTTGCTCTCTCTCTCTCGATGCTCTATGCTCTCTCAAATGTGTATATGTGTGTATGCATGTGAGCACAAGCAGCAGCTCACGAAAATTGAAATTTCTTCGCAGCAAGAACCCATGCCTTCCCTTCTGTGTGAAGAGTATACCGAACTCTTTAAACCGTTTGCCAAGCTCGTACAAAATATGTATATGTGTCTTCGATATTACTTGTGGGAAGGGTATGAAAGCGTTGGTGCTCATAGTGAAAATGCTTTCGCGACGAGCGTGCACACACACAGTCTCCGCTACTATATGTATTATGAGCATTTGTGTGCCTGTGTGCGTAGCTCTTGCTGCCTGTAGCGATTTCAGAGCCCCGAATTCGCATTTGGTAGATCTTGTGAACTACTCACACATGCATACATACATATGTTTGATTGTGTGTACGCAGAAGCCGCGATGCTCACATATGATGGGGTGATCATTGTAGAAGCCTTTGACTGCCTTTGTGCCTTTATATGTGCGTGTGTGTATGTGCATGTGTGTAAGCATGGGACATGAGCATTGGCGTGTGCCTACCTCAACTTAAAATTGTGCGAACGATTTTGGGTTTTGAATTGAAGAGGCACGCTTATATTTCAGTAGCTGACTGACTACACTGACAAGTGCACTTGCATTTTTTACCCTTTTTTGTTACTTGCATGCACCTGTAAATGTATGTACATACAAATATGCAAGGGATCGATAATCGCATCCCATTTTGCCCTGTCCCTATACCACACACATATACATACATACATACATACACATGTGCGTGAGTTACTCTTCGGTCACAGTGCCACAAAGTATTGGGATGTGACAAGTGACAAGTGCACTTTAGTCCCCATCATATGTGAGCATCGCGGCTTCTGCGTACACACAATCAAACATATGTATGTATGCATGTGTGAGTAGTTCACAAGATCTACCAAATGCGAATTCGGGGCTCTGAAATCGCTACAGGCAGCAAGAGCTACGCACACAGGCACACAAATGCTCATAATACATATAGTAGCGGAGACTGTGTGTGTGCACGCTCGTCGCGAAAGCATTTTCACTATGAGCACCAACGCTTTCACACCCTTCCCACAAGTAATATCGAAGACACATATACATATTTTGTACGAGCTTGGCAAACGGTTTAAAGAGTTCGGTATACTCTTCACACAGAAGGGAAGGCATGGGTTCTTGCTGCGAAGAAATTTCAATTTTCGTGAGCTGCTGCTTGTGCTCACATGCATACACACATATACACATTTGAGAGAGCATAGAGCATCGAGAGAGAGAGAGAGCAAGGGAAAGATTGAGCATAGAAGGATCTTTTGTTCAACATTTGACCATCTCGGTCGAGCGCGTGAAGCGAAATGATTGTGCTTTCGTATATTTTCGTTGCTCGAGCCTAAAAGTAATTCGCCGAGCGAATTCAAAGCAGTCTGGGGCGCTAAAGTCCCAGAAAAAGCGTGCAAAAAGCTTTCCACTAGTTGTCTAGTCTATGTGTTCTCTGGTTAGTGTTTGTACTCAAAAAGTGCACGATCAATATAATAATTATCGATTACTCGATAAAAATTACCAAAAGCTACAATATAATCAAAAAGCATAATTGTTTTGTACTAATTTTTTTTAATTAAATTAAATTTACAAAGGGACTGTGAATGAGTATTCCGCAGTCGGTAGCGCCCGACTGCAACGTTCTTACTTGTTTTATATGGTTTTGTATTTTATTATTGTTATTCAGTATTACTATGCCGCGTCCTAGAAGATCTAAACTTTCCCGGCGGACCCATGATGCAATTAGGCAACGAAATAACGCGAGTCAATTATCTGACGAAGAACGAGAAATCACCCGAGAAAGGCGCCGCGTTAGTACCCAGCAAAAAAGGGCCTTAATTCGTGCTTCTCATCAAAAGATGTGCTTATCAACAAAGTATTTCCGAATATCATTGCTTACCACAAAAATACTAAATGGTTAAGTGAGCAAGCAATTTTGGCGGCTAAAAATAAAGATGTGGATGACCTTAATTTTACAATTCAAAATAAAATCGTATTCATTCAAATCTATCGTCTGTGTAACAAACGAATATTTGAACTCCTCGGATGTGCCTGGTTGACCACCGCACAATTTACAACTGAAGGTTGGCTCGGTAGTTATCATGCTTAAAAATTTAAACCAACCAAAACTGTGCAATGGAATGCGTTTGGTGATAAGAAAGGAAAGGAAAATTTAAAGATGAGGAAGTTCTTATTCCTAGGATTCCGATGATCCCGATGATTCTTCTTGCCTTCGCCATGACGATCAACAAATCACAAAGCCAATCTTTGATTATTTGTGGCCTCAATCTAGAAAATGCGTGTTTTTCTCATGGTCTCATACGTGGCATGCTCACGTGTTGGCAAACCATCCGCATTATTTGTTCTCGCACCTGACCAAAAAACATAGAATGTCGTTTACCACAAGGTGGTTGAATGAAAATCCGACTAATAAGAGCTAGTTATTTAATTATATCTCTTACACCTATAGAGCTAGAGTTTCCAAATTGTAATTGTAGACTTATGTGTCTTTTATATAATTTCGGCTTTTGTTGTGATTTGTATTAGATGATGAGTTCAGTTCGTATAAAGATTCCAATTTCGGAAATCCTTGTGTGTTGTTGTTTTTCTAGAATTTCCTTTAAAAGTCGGCCATTCACTTGGCGCCCAAACATTGCGGTTGCTTATAAAAGAGTCAATGGTGCTATGTATTGAGTCTATAGGCATCATTGTATGACAAGGAAGCAAATAGGTGATTTTATTGTTTTTAAAAAAGTTGAAGTTTCCAAAAAAATGTGTTAAACCAGTCAGCATGTTTTTATTTAGTTCAGCGCAACTATCGCAATTAAGGCAGACTTTATGTTATTTTTTTTTCTATCTAGAATAAGAAAATACTTTATAAGAGCTGAGCATATTTTATTACAGCCTCTTTTGCATTAATCTTTTTCACAACTATAGCAATTACAAAATAGTTTCATAATTATGCTTGCGACTGATTCACTAAAACTTAGCGTATGACTAATTCGAGCTTTCGCAGCATCGTTTCATATCTGCTTAATCAAAGAATATTGAAACACCAAGGAATACAGAAAATAAAAAATCTTCTACTAAATTATCTTAGGGAAACCACTCGCAATGCTCAGACATAACAACTGGTATACAGTTTCGTTGCCAACATTGGGCAGTGATTTCTTAGTTCCTATCCGATATTCCTTCTATTTTTCTCTTGTTTAACTCATTTCTTTTTATTTTTTATGCTCTTTTCAATATTTTCTGCAATATTTGTACTAATTTCCTTCTTCCTTACTAATACTTATACGTTAAGATATATTATAATTTTAATTAGATTAACATCTTTAAGCTCTTGTAATATCTTATTTTAAGTTTTCCATTTTAACACTGTCTTTTCATAGTTTCAATAGTATCGCTGACCACATTTGGCTGTGAGGTGGGCCATCGCTAGACGGACTGCCAAATAAAATGCCTCCGTCGGGTTGGTGATACTATTGTCATAATGTGTTGTACTTTTTATAGGCTATTTAATTTTAGTTGACTCTAGTTTTGTCAATATCTTTAAATAAAATAAAATTAAAAAAAATAAAAAAACGAAAAAGAAATTTCCGTTTAAAATCGTTAACTACATTAAACAAAATTGTATGGACATACGATAATTTCGCATGCGCAGAAAGTTGTTGGTATACATACGCTCAATTTCGCAAAAAATCAACATACGATCATTTCGCGGGAATGCGGCGATTAATTTTTCAAAGCCATTATATCATGGAGCTCAGATGTATTATTTCAGAGTTTCGGTATGTAAAGCTGTGATCTCATACATATGTAGATATGTATGTATATCCATGCATTTAAACAATTGATTTCAATTGTTCGCTAAATTAAAAGAAACAAATTCTGACAGAAACTAAGATACCATGAAACTGAGAAATTAGGGAATAATGGTTTTGTGAACCGAAAGAATTGCAGCAGACAAAGTATATATATTCTTGTCAGGATGTCTAGCCTTCTCCAATCATAAAGGCACAGAGATCTCATAAACTCAAAATGCTAGAGATTTAAAAATTTTCATAGCGACAATAATCAATATTGTAATTTGGGGTTTAAAGCGTAATTTGAATACTCCCAAAACTTAAACCTAGAGACATCCGACTTTTTATACAATGCATTAGACGAAGGAAGAAATTTTGTAATTAATTAACTTTGATGAATGTAGTGCCTTTAAGAAAAAAATGATTAAAAAAAAACAAGTAAGAAGACTCTAATCGAGACTGCTCGACTAGGAGATACCCTGAACCCTCTAGTCTGATATTCCAATCACTCTGCACCTTTTTTAGGCACACAAACATACACACGCACGTATTAGAACGCGCTCTGCTAACTGCGCAGTAAGCAGCGACTGTGCCTGGGCTGCGCTGCAGTGCGGGCAATATTAAACGAATTTATTTGTTGAATATTTTATTTTTTAGACGACCAATCATAATGAAACTTTCAGAACATGATCATAATATTAAAATGTATGTATATTCCAAACCACAAGTCTCTACTACTTTAAATACGCTTTTTACAAAGGTGAGGGTGAGGGGTCGAATTTAGGGGTGGGGGGTAAATTTTAACAAAAATTGAAATTATATAAAATACACATAAATCTACATATAAAATTTGGAAGCTCTAGCTCTAAAGATGTAGGCGCTATAATTAAATAACTAGCTTTCGGTACGGTTTTTAATCGATAATAAAATATCGAGAGTAGTTATCGATTTTTAGTGATAAACTTGATATGCGCGTGATATACACGGACCTAGGAAAAAAAATTTCTCTAGCTCTTATATCTTCTGAGATCGACGCGTTTATACATACGGACGGACGGACAGACAGACGGACAGGGCCAAATCGACTCAGCTCGTCGCCCTGATCAAGAATATATATACTTTGTGGGGTCTGCCACGCCTCCTTCTGCCTGTTACATACTTTTAACAAAACCATTATACCCTGATTTCCCATTTTCAATGGGCTCAGGGTATAATAATGTAGCCACACTGCAGCTCATGTTTATGCGTGTGTTGGATGGTTAAACCTATGCAAGCATGAATAAGTTTTCTATGTTTTGCTTTAACAAACTATGAGCCATACTCACCTTATCGAATGCCATTGGACGAGAAAGCTTTTCAATGGTTTGCTGCTGGGGTAGCTGTGAGGAACCACTCAATCCAGTATCACTAATGTAGTTGGGCTGGTGATATGAACCAATTGCTGCTGGACTTATAAGCTGCTGGTGGTGCATATGGGGATGACGTTGTGCATACTGATGTCTCATGGAACCCCCACTGAAAGTAGTGGTAATGGTTGTCGCACTGGTAGTCAACTCAGGACACCTTTCACCATTCGTATTGGTACTGGCACTGCGAGTAAGAGCTGTTAACGTGGTAAAACTTTTTGGTGTCGAGGATTGCATGAACGACTGATGTGAAGTTAATGGCTGTGGGCTCTTTGTATATTGTGATATTCGCACCAAATGTTCCTGCGTTTGCTTCTGTGTTGCTATATGATGCTCTGCTGTCGACGTTGGCAACGTTTCGACAGTGATAAACGGATTGCAAAGAACCAAATGTTGTTCTCTGTTCGGTTGTAAGCGACCAGCCGGCTCCATTGTTTCTTTTTTTTCGGAAATTTCTTTGTTTCGTAAGTTACTCAGATTACTCAGATTTATTTCTTGTAATTTTTAAATTTAATTTGTATGTAAGGCTCAATGTTTCTATCCAAATTCCGGTATACACATGCTGGAATAATTAGGAAAAACGTTTAGTTTACTTAGTAACGTGATCGAATCATCATAATATACATATGTACATACATACATATGTACATACATACATATGTACATACATACATATGTACATATGTACAGTATATCCATTAATTGTTTGCAAAACAATTCCTACGAGCACTGATACATTCATACATATGTATGTACATATGTATTTCAAAATATGTGCATTCATACATACATATGTATGTATATACGTTTCATTTCGGCTTACACAAGATATAGCATATACACACATAACACGTACACACACAGCCATATACAGGCATGCATAAATACACATTGGCTGCAGTGTAGGTTTACTACGGAAACTTCACCGTTTAATAACATTTCTTGTGGATGGACTATTTTCACAAATCTGTAGTATTTGAAATACGTCTTTAACAAATGTAGTCGTGATAGGGTGGATACAAGGGGGTGTGATATAAAAACAATGGTAACTACATACATATATAAAGTACATACATATGTATGTACATATATGTACATACATATGTACAGATCTTGGAATACACGGGCGGATAGGGAAAATTTTAAATTTTTTAAATCGGAGATATGCACAAGTACATATGTATGTGTTCCAAATTTCTCTAGGTTCAATAGCGCCGAAAAAATTGCGTTCATACGGACAATCGGACGGACAAGACGGACATTGCTTAAAAACAATATATGTACATATGTATGTACATACTTATGTATGTATGTATATACATATGTACATACATACTAATTCACTTTCCTGAATGAGTATAAATATTTCAAGCTTCTAGCTCTTATTCTTCTGAGATCGACGCATCATACATTCGGACAGACAGACGAACAGGGCTCCTGCCAGTTACATACATATGTACATACGTACATATATATGTATACATATATGTACATACTTTAGATCATACCATCATACCCTGATGTATGTATATATATATGTACATATATGAATGAATGAATGAATATGAATGCGTATATATATATGTATGTATATTCACCTTTATGCATATATATATATATATGTATATACATAAAGGTGTATGTATATACATGTGTATGTAAATACCTTTTTTCAGTTAAGATTGTAGCTCGTATGATGTTTTCTTATTTTCTACATGTGTATGTATTTTTGTATGTATGTATGTATGTATGTATGCACAGTATTTAGGTAGAGCCAATAAAACTACAAATGTATGTACATAAATTAATATGTACATATGTACATATACATACATATAAGATACATTTTATATGTACATACATATGTACATATTTATGCATGTACAATATGTAAGAAAATATTTGAATTATTGCTTTCTGTTCCTCTTACATCTGTCATATTTCATTTATATACATATAAGTGCGGACTATCAAAAATGAAATGATAAAAATTGATTGATTTGTCACTGGCTAACACTACAACACTGGGTGATACAATCCGCAATTTATTCGAATGATAATAACAGATATTATACATGTACTAAATGCATAAATATTTTAATTTTAGGATAAAAGGGATTTGCCAACAAACTGAGATGTGAAACAAATAATTTTATGAGGTACAACGAAAGCTCGTAGCAAGCTCACCGAGTGTAGGAGTTCACTATATTTTGTCCCTTATAGGACCTATAATTTGTATACATATATGTATGTAGGTTTTTTAGTTAGCGATATTCACTCAAATTTACGTAGGTGGGTAGTATTTCACTAATACACGAAAAAAAAAAAAAACATTTCATTCAACTATCAACTGCGCTTTTCACAAATTTTAATAAATATTTATAATAACAATATTTTTAGGCATTTGTGCAGTTATTTAAAGAAAAATGTTCCCTTTTTTAATGTTTGTCTTTACGCTGATAGTTCGGGTAAATGATGCACTCACGACAAGGACGTCCGCTGAACATGATAGACCTTGTATTCTCAGCTAGAAAATATGGAAAATGGATTTTTCTGCGCAGTAGGTCGCCGGTCTGCGCAGAGCTCCTTTAGAGAAATAAATTTTAAGAGAGAGAGACAAGTAATGTATGTAGTAGCTAAGAGAACAGCTTCAGTTCACAAATTCCCGTTAAAATTCCGTATATATTTACTTTCCCTCCGATAAAGTGCAAAACCCTGGAACGGCCATAATGGAAGCCTAAAAAAGGAGAATTGATTTTATAATGGAATTAATTTCATTGTTATTATTATCGTATTGAAGCATTGTACGAAGGATAATTAAAAAACATTCAAGCATTAGTGAAGGCATTGAAATAAATATCGTTGTACACAAGATACGAAATGCTTATAACTGATTAACATTCAGTTCATCAATAATTTTTAAAATATTAATGGAATAGTAAAATAATGAGTGTTTCGTTTGAAGAATGGGTTCACATATGTATGTGTCGGAACACATTTATTTCGTTCGGCTCATCTGTCATGATGACACACACTGAGAGCGTAGCGAATTCCAACTTGCGCGTATCACTGTCTGAACTCAACTGCCTGCTTATTCTCGCATCAGTATCTGCTTCTGTTGCTTTTCAAGCGCAAGTTGGACTACACTTAGCGTCGGCGAGACACCGCCGTCGCCTGACTAATAGGGCGCCACCGATATTCTTAATTATTGGGATTTCTAAATTATTTCACAATAGACCAACCCTTGTTTGTTCTTGCTGCGACACTCGGAATTTCCAAAATCCTTTCACAATAGAACAATCCTTTGCATAGCAGCGACATGCTGGCACAGGCACGTTGGCCAAACTGCATATGTATGTTCATGCTGGGACATATGTATGTATAGTTGAACAGAAGTCACATTCATTGTACTGAAGCAACAAGAAGACCGTTACAATGCGTTGTAACCAACAGAGAGATACTTTGCTCCCACTCTGAACCTATCAAAGTAGGGCATACCAGATTTTATACCCTGAACCCTTTGAAAATGGGAATCCAGGGTACAATGGTTTTGTTAAAATGTATCTAACAAGCAGAAGGAGGCGTGGCAGACCACACAAAGTGTATATATTCTTGATCAGGGCGACAAGCTGAGTTGATTTGGCCCTGTCCATCTGTCTGTCCGTCCGTCCGTCCGTATGTATGAACGCGTCGATCTCAGAAGATATAAGAGCTAGAGACTTGAAATTTTGTTTTCTAGGTCCGTATATATCACGCGCTTATCAAGTTTACCACTTAAAATCGATAACAACTCCCGATATGTTATTATCGATTAAAAACCTTATCGAAAGCTAGTTATTTTTATACCCTGAACCCATTGAAAATGGGAAATCAAACTATCGATGGTGGGCCCCATCGATTGAGTACGATAGTAATTTCCAAACTATCGATTGTCGATAGTACCATCGATAGTGGTCGATAGTCGCAATAAAAAATAGTGATTCTTGGCGTTACAAATTTGAACTTATATGAACACTTCAATCACTGACCAAACAACACATAGGCTAGACATGTAGAACAAATTTTTCTACACCTCGACACTGTTAAGTTGAGGTACCACTATAATTCGTATTTGCTCGGCTCGGTCGCTGGAGGTTCAAGCAATGAAAATGCTGCACTTCAAAAACAGTGCGCTATGAGCGGTCAATCGAAATGGTCCCGATTCCGTATGAAACACAGCTATGTGCCATTTGTCCTACTCTCTCTCTCAGTCCCTCTCTCTCGCTCTCTATGGTCGCTGAAATCATCATTCTCGCAAACAAAAATTGAAATTTTTGTTTGCGACGATCCCAGCTCTTTTCGTTTGTGTGAAGGGTATACCGAAATTTGTAAAGCGTTTGCCACGTTCATACAAAATGCTAGCTTTTTCATGATAATTTCTAAAAAGGGTATGAAAGCGTTGATGCTCATAATGAAAATATTTCCGCGATGAGCATGCACACACACACTCTCCCTTGCTACATGTACTATGAGCATTGGTATGCTTGTGTGCGAAGCTCTTGCTGCCTGTAGCAATTTTAAGTCCTCGCATTTGCATTTGGTTGATCTTGTGAAATGCTCACATACATACATACATATGTATATATGTACATTTGATTGTGTGTACGCATGCGATGCGATGGTCACAATTACGGAATAGCACTTGTAGAAGCATTTGTTTACCTATTTGCCATTACATGTGCGTGTGTGTATGCATGGGACGTGAACTTTGGCGTGCATGTGTGTATGCATGGGACGTGAACTTTGGCTGCCTACCTCAACTAAGAATTGTCTGAATGATTTTGGGTTCGAAATGAAAAGGCGCGCTTATACATACATATGTATGTATTTATGTAAGTAGCTGATTAACTAAAGTGACAAGTACATATGCCAATTCTTTTTAGCATTTTTTTTTATTGGCATGCACCTGTATATGTATGTAAATATATGAACAGGTACAAGGGATCGAAAATCGTATCCCATTTTGTATACTGAGCTTAAAAAGGTACTAAACTTTTTTTTAAATTCCTTCTGATATGAGTTGCTCGCCGGTCACAGTGCCACAAAGAATTGGCATATGCACTTGTCACTTTAGTTAATCAGCTACTTACATGAAATTATCATGAAAAAGCTAGCATTTTGTATGAACGTGGCAAACGCTTTACAAATTTCGGTATACCCTTCACACAAACGAAAAGAGCTGGGATCGTCGCAAACAAAAATTTCAATTTTTGTTCGCGAGAATGATGATTTCAGCGACCATAGAGAGCGAGATAGAGGGACTAAGAGAGAGAGTAGGACAAATGGCACATAGCTGTGTTTCATACGGAATCGGGACCATTTCGATTGACCGCTCATAGCGCACTGTTTTTGACGTGGAGCATTTTCATTGCTTGAAGCTCCAGCGACCGAGCCGAGCAAATACGAATTATAGTGATACCTCAACTTAACAGTGTCGAGGTGTAGAAAAATTTGTTCTACATGTCTAGTCTATGTGTTGTTTGGTCAGTGCTTCAATTTTGTGAAATTACATATTAAGATAAAAGCTGAATCGACTTAAAAGCTAAAACCTAAAAACTATTAAGTTCTGTTTTTTATGGTAGTGATAGATTTTTGTTCAAAAACAGCAAAACGTTCACATTTTCTTCTTCTTTAAGCCGTGTCCCCCTATTAGACACAATTTGTCCCGCCTTACTGAAAGCTCTCTCCGACTCCACAGACGTAAAACAGACAATAAAAAAGACTCGGACAGAAATTGTTTTTGTCGCGTATGGTTTAGCTCGCTCGCGCTCTGAGCGAGCCACTTATTTAAGTTTTCGTTTCTCTCAAGTCAAGCATTGCCTTTTGCGTATGCATGGGCAATCACACGAAATTGTTGCGTTAAATATGTATGTATTTGCATGCACACGAAGATCATTTCTGTTGAGTTTTTTAGTCAAACTGTCTTTTGCTTAAAGTCATTGTGTAAGCGAAAATCGTATTACTCTTTATGCGACACTCATTTGAGATCGTGACACCAATGAGTCAATGCGAAGCGCTTGACCAAAACAAAGAGAGCCGCTTTTTATGTTATGTTATGGAGCTAAACATATTCAAAAAAACGATCAACTATCATTTGCAAGCTATGATATAAAATTAAGAAAAATTATTATTATTTATCCCGCGCCTTTCACGATACTATCGTCCACTATCGAGACATTGAACAATCGATAGTTCAGTCGCTCGATAGTGTCCGACCATCGATAGTGACGATAGTGCCATCGATAGTTTGGCACCTCTTGTTGGCACCAGTGGTTCAATTCGTACTGTATATTATATAAGTTAAGACTATCGACAATCTAAGGAGGCTGGAGAGTCCAGTCACACATTCAAGGGGGAGAACCCAATCAGTAGAACTGATTTGGGGCCAGTTCAATTCGGACTAGAATGAGCTTAGATCTATTGTTACTAAATTATATAAAATATATAATTTCATTGAACACAAAGTTGTTTATATTCACAAGAACCCAACACAGCGTCTCCAATCACTAGTGCTCTAGTGTGGGAGAGCTTAACTGGCGCCGAGCAGGGATCCACATTCTTCACGGAAATAAAGGGAAATGGCGACGTGTCAATAATTCTATAAAAATAACTTATTAAAACAAGTAAGAAGACTCTAGTCGAGACTGCTCGACTAGGAGATACCCTGAACCCTCCAAGCTGATATTCTTATCATTCTGCACTTCTTTTATGCACGCACACATACATACACATGCATCCACCCTCACGCGCCCGCGCTCTGCTAACTGCGCAGTAAGCAGCGACTGCGCTTGGGCTGCGCTGCAGTGTGGGCAATAGTATGAGAATTTACTTGGTGAATAACTTCTTTTGTAATCATACAATCTTAATTAAATTTTCAGGGCGTAATTATATGGTCAAAATGTGTGTACATTCCGAAGCACATTCTAGTCTCTACTACTTGAAATGCGTTTTTTACAAATTGGGGGCGAAGGGCACGTGGTATCCAAAATCTGTTGATAACAAAATGTTTGTATTCATTATCTGTATATACACAGTAAATCTGAAGTCTCTACGTCTAATAGTACTCCGATGAGGCTCAAAAAACAAAATCAATTTTTCGATTATTCTCGATAAAAAAGTTATCGGATGAGTTATCGAAAAAATAAAGCGTACTGCGTATGGTATACACGAGTATGCACACAAAATTTCAGCTCTCTAGCTCTTATATCTTCTGAGATCGCGGCGCTCATACGGACGGACGGACGGACGGACAGACGGACAGGGCTATATCAGCTCGTCGTGCTGATCAACAATATATATACATTATGGGGTCTGCGATGATTCCTTCTGCCTGTTACATACTTTTACACAAAAACATTATACCCTGATTTCCCATTTTCAATGGGTTCAGGGTATAAAAAGAGGGTGTTAAAATTATGTATGTAAACACCGCTGAATGTCTATCTCTTTTGCTAACATTATTTTCATGTTAGGTTCTGTTAATTGTAACGGACATTCATTCGTTTATGCTTTAAGTCCATATTCGGCTGCCTGCGCTGTCGTATATGCTTATGTATTTTTAGTCTCTAATAAACCTCTGAATCGAATAGGTTATGGGCCCAGGCAGCGGAAAGTTAAAGCTGTGCTGGTGATTGGAAAAAACACATATGAGACTCGATTTATTAGTTAAAGCGTGTGTTAAACTAATTTGTGCAAAATGAGTTCAATGTTTGCAATTGAGAAACTAGATAGTGAAAACTATAGTGCGTGGTCAGTGCAGATGAAAAGTCTGTTAATTCATTCTGACTTGTGGTAACATGTGGCCGGTTATTGAAAAATGAAAACGATACAGTGGAACAGAAAGCGTTGTTTGACAGCAAAGATGAGAAGGCTCTAGCTAGCATTTTGTTGTCTGTAAAAGCATCGCAAGTAAACTGTATCACACACTGTGGAACCGCGAGAGAAGCTTGGACAAAATTGTCCGAGATCTACATGCCTTCGGGACCCGCGCGTGAAGTACAGTTGTTCAAGCAATTGTTGTGTATGAAAATGTCAGCTACAGACAGTGTTCGTGAGCATTGGGATAAATTTAACTAATGTCGTAGAAAAATTATATGAAATACAAGTGCAGGTGGCTGATGAAATGCTTGTAATAATATTACTAGCAAGTTTACTTGAAGAGTTGGACAATTTCGTAGTCGCTATCGAAGCACGGGACACATTGCCTTCATTTAGGCCTCTAAAAATCAAATTGTTGGAAGAAGGAGCGAGGCGCAACATAGGCGAAGTAGGTGAAAAGGGCGAGAATAAAATTTTTTCGTCGCGTCCAACAAACGGTAAAAGAAACAAGACAAAGAAAGACCCGAAAGGCATGAAGTGTTGGTTGTGCGGGCAAACGGGCTTTCGCGGCGAAGTGCAGATTAAGAGAGAGAAAGGTTGATAAATACAACGAAAGCGAAAAAACGACCGAAAAGAACAGTAAAACGGTTTTTTCGATGTTCCCTTGTCTTGGTAAAATCCAATTGACAAAAAATGTCTGGTGTATGGACAGTGGTGCTACAGCCCATTTGTGTGCGGACAAATCAATGTTTATTAATATGCGTGAGTACAAAGAGAAAATAAAACTAGCAGGCGATAATTACATAGAAACTGAAGGTTGCGGGAATGTGTTGGTTAAGTGGAAAAATAAAATGATCGAATTGGTCGACGTTTTATATGTGAAAGAATTGCAATGAAATTTTAAATCTGTGTCAAATGCAACTGAAAAAGGGTTAAAAGTAATATTTGAGAAAAACAAAGTGTTTGTTAAAGACGGTAACAGAAAAACATAACGATTTGTTTTTATTTGAAAGTAGTATGAAAAAGGTAGTTTCAGCTAATGTGAATGCAAATATGAATCAATTGGTGAAATGGCATGATCGGTTCGGTCATTTAAACTTTGATAGCCTAAGCAAAATGATAAAACAGGGCATAGTTAATGGACTTCCAGCTAGTGTGTGTAATACAAATAACTTTGTGTGCGAAACGTGTGCAAAAAGCAAAATTTGCGTGAAGAAGTTTCCCAAAGTGTCAGAAAATCGCTCGAAAGAATTACTAGCTTTAGTTCATACATACATTTGTGGTCCTATGCGTACGACATCACAAGGTGGAGCGCGTTATTTTGCAACATTTATTGACGATAAATCGCGTTATATGTCGGTGTACATGCTAAAAAATAAAAGTGATGTGTTTGAGAAATTCAAGGACTTTAAAAGATTAGCTGAAAATCAAACTGGAAAACGCATAAAGGCCATAAGAAGCGACAACGGGCGTGTGTACCTGAGCGGTACATTTGAAAAATTCTTATCGAGCCATGGTATAAAAAGACAACTAACTGTTCCCCACACTCCACAACAAAATGGTGTGGCGGAACGCGCCAACAGAACACTGGTAGAGATGGCGCGAAGTATGATGGTGTATGCTGAATCTTTATGGGGCGAGGCGATTATGACGGCTGCGTACCTACGCAATAGGGCTGAAACTGCAGCTTTGATTGGCAAAATTCCATATGGGAAAAAACCGAGCATTTCTCATCTAAGAGTATTTGGTATGGAAGCCATTGTATTAAATAAAAAACATAAAAACAAGTTTTCAGCAAAAGGCGAGCAGCATATACTGGTAGGTTACTCTGAAACCGCCAAAGCTTATCGTCTGCACAACTCTGTCAAAAGAAGCGTTGGGTTATCCCGAGATGTTGTGTTTTTAGAGCACAAATTCAGGAAAGGATTGGAGCACGACCAAGGATCATCACGTGAGTCAGATGTGCTAATCCTTGAGCCAGGGGAAAAACTTGATTGCGAGCAAAATGATGAAAGTCACGACCCTGATGAGCAGCAGCAAAGTCCAGCTATTGGTAGGCAGTGGCAAAGTGATAACGAAGAAGATGCTGAGGAGGAGCAAGTGACAGGAAGAAGAGGTCCAGGGAGACCACGAATTGTTCGCACTGGGCGTTCAGGTCGTCCACGAAAAAAAATACAATGTTCTGAATGTACTAGACGCTCGAAATGTTGTTGTCCCCACATGTGTTAGTGAGGCATTTCGATCAGAACATTCTGAAGACTGGAAATCGGCGATGCAGAAGGAGTATGACAGCCTGCAAAACATTAAGACATGGAGTCTGGTCGATCTTCCCGCAGGCGAAAAGGTTATTGGTTGTAAATGGGTTTTTACCACCAAGCGTGATGAGTATGGCAACGTTCAGTGTTTTAAAGCTAGATTAGTCGCGAAAGGGTGCGGACAGCAATACGGAGTTAACAACACGGAAACGTTCTCTCCAGTTGCACGTTACTCCTCAATCAGATTAGTGATTGCGTTAGCTGTCGAGCACGGGATGCACTTGCATCAGATGGATGTTTCTGCAGCATACCTGAACAACGAGCTACACGATGACGTGTATATGCGACAACCAGATGGTTTTTTTTCGACGCTGATTATCTCAAGCGCGTACTGAAGCTGAAGAAATCGTTGTACGGCTTGAAACAGAGCGGTCGGGAGTGGAACCAAAAGCTGGAGAGCACTCTTTTGGAGATTGGTTTCGTTCCATGTGCTAGTGAACCATGCATTCATACAAACAAAATCAAAGGGTATTTAAATATTATTGCTGTATATGTTGAAGATTTTTTACTTGCATGTACCAGAGAAGAAGATGTGGCCCGCATTAAGCAGCTCATCTCAAACAAATTCGATGTGGTCGATGGTGGTGAGCTGCACTACTTTTTGGGAATGGAGATTGAGCGAAATGGAAAGACTGGTAGTCTCTCTATAGGCCATAAGCAGTACATTGAAGACCTGCTGAAGGATTACGGCATGCAAGAGTGCAAGCCAAGCGCGACCCCGTTGGAAATCGGCTTCCAGACGAGGTGCGATGATGTTGACTGCGGTCAGGTGGATAAAACACGCTATCAATCGCTCATTGGTTCGTTATTGTATTTGGCGTTGACTACACGGCCAGATATAATACACTCTGTGGCTAAGCTGGCGCAGAGAAATTCAGATCCGCACAAGGAGCATGAGGTTGCAGCCAAGCGGGTATTGAGATATCTAAAAGGTACCTCAGATTTGAGACTACACTATAACAAAACGGATGTGCCTAGCCACTGTTTTGTTGATGCAGACTGGGCTGGCGACAGTGACGTGCGGAAGTCATTTACGGGCTGGTCATTATACCTTGCTGGAGCAGCAGTCTTTAGTCGCTCTCAGTAGCGCAGAGGCCGAGTACGTGGCACTTTCTACGGCCAAGGAGACGGTATACCTTAGAAAATTGATCAACGAAATGGAGCTCGGGCCAATCGCAAAGGTGCTGATTTATAGCGATAATCAGAGCGCACAATGCCTTGCTAAAGATGCATAATTTCATTCGCGTAGCAAGCATATTGAAATAAAGTAACATTTTGTAAGGGAAATGTACAAAAATAATGTAATAGATATAAAGTACATTCCCACAGATGAAATGATATCAAGTGTATTAACGAAGAATTTATGTAATGTTAAACATGAGAAATTTACAGGAATGTTAGGGTTAAAATGATACATTTTTGTAAATTAGACATCTCGTTGAGAAGGAGTGTTAAAATTATGTATGTAAACACCGCTGAATGTCTATCTCTTTTGCTAACATTATTCTCATGTTAGGTTCTGTTAATTGTAACGGACATTCTTTCGTTTATGCTTTAAGTCCATATTCGGCTGCCTGCGCTGCAGCATATATGCTTATGTGTTTTTAGTCTCTAATAAACCTCTGAATCGAATAGAGGGAAAATGCTTATTTAATTATATTGTAATCCTCTTTTAACTGCCTTAACTTCCTTAGCACTCATAGCATCCACAGCATTTTACGCGTGGTATATCCTTTCTAGTTTCGATCATTCATGGTAATAGGGATTTCCGAGATGCCAGAAAGAATTAAATAAATGCGCTTACAATGTTGGATGTATCGTCATAACCACAAATGAATACTAAATGTATGGAACTATGTGATTTGTTGATCGTCATGGCGAAGGCAAGAAGAATCGGGAAATGAATTCGTTTAATCTCAAAGGGCATATCTGTTGGGATCATCGGAATCCTAGGAATAAGAACTTCCTCATCTTTAAGTTTTCCTTTCCTTTCTTATCACCAAACGCATTCCATTGCACAGTTTTGGTTGGTTTAAATTTCTAAGCATGATAGCTACCGAGCCAACCTTCAGTTGTAAATTGTGCGGTGGTCAACCAGGCACATCCGAGGAGTTCAAAAATTCGTTTGTTACACAGACGATAGATTTGAATGAATACGATTTTATTTTGAATTGTAAAATTAAGGTTATCCACATCTTTATTTTTAGCCGCCGAAATTGCTTGCTCACTTAACCATTTAGTATTTTTGTGGAAAGCAATGATAATCGGAAATATTTTGTTGATAAGCTCATCTTTTAATGAGCACGAATTAAGGCCCTTTGCTGGGTACTAACGCGGCGCCTTTCTCGGGTGATTTCTCGTTCTTCGTCAGATAATTGGCTCGCGATATTCCGTTGCCTAATTGCATCATGGGTCCGCCGGGGAAAGATTAGATCTTTTAGGACGCGGCAATTTCATACCCTGAACCCATTGAAAATGGGAAATCAGGGAATAATGTTTTTGTGAAAAAGTATGTAACAGGCAGAAGGAATCATCGCAGACCCCACAAAGTATATATATTCTTGATCAGCATGACGAGCTGAATCGATATAGCCCTGTCCGTCTGTCCGTCTATCCGTCCGTCCGTCCGCCCGTCCGTCCGTCTGTCCGTATGAACGCCGAGATCTCAGAAGATATAAGAGCTAGAGAGCTGAAATGTGTGCATACTCGTGTATACCATACGCAGTACGAGTTTGCTTTATTTTTTCGATAACTCGTCCGATAACTTTTTTATCGAGAATAATCGAAAAATTGATTTTGTTTTTTGAGCCTCATCGGAGTACTATTAGACGTGGATACTTCAGATTTACTGTGTATATACATATGATGAATACAAACATTTTGTAATCAACAGATTTTGGATACCACCATTCGCCCCCAATTCACAAAAAACGTATTTCAAGTACTAGAGACGCAGTACAGAAAAGGGCCGTCCAGACGCTTACGGTTCAAAGAAAACGAGCTACAAAAGATGCCCTTTTGGAAACTGGATAGCCACGACATCACAAGGTGCTCAAGATTTAAAGCAGAGCCAGTTAAAAAACGCAAGAAGTTCGTAACTAAAAATGCTCTATGCTTTAAATGCCTAGGCGCCCATTGCATAAAAGATTGCAGAAGAGATTTGGCATGCAAGTATTGCACCAAATCACACAACAATTGGCTTCACGAGGAACCGAACAAAAACGAGATCTTCAGTAGCAACTGTCTCAAAGAAAGCAACGGACAAGATACGTTGCTGGCAACTGCACTTATTCGGATAAAAAATAAGTCCGGAAAATACGAGCAGCTAAGAGCTCTCATCGATGGAGGTTCGCAAAGAACATTAATATCGGAAGAAGCTACATAACAGCTAAAACTGCGCAGAATCAAAAGGAACTTGGAAGTTCAAGGAATTTCACAAAATGTTGCATTCTAAAAAACAGCGTTTGCTTGACAATCAAGCTAAGGATGTCGAGCAAATTCGTTACCACCACGTAAGCACTTGTGATGCCAAAACTGCAAAGAGCTCTACCGAGCAAGAAAATTGAAATGGAGGCCAATAAAGACTGGATGGGCCCAGCAGAATCGATGTAATCATTGGCGTTGATTTGCTTCCCTTAATAATGTTGGGAAATGTTAAAAAAGGCAACGAAACACTGGGACAAAAACGGAACTTGAATGGACTGTTTCCGGCAATATAGCTAGATATATAGCGCAAACAGGCTATGGCTAATCATGCAAATGGAGAACAAATTCAAGAAGCACCCGCAAATACTTAAGGAATATAAAGACTTCATGAATCAATACAGCTAGGTCATATGGAACTGGTAGACACTATCGACCAAGGCAAATACTATCTGCCACATCAAGCAGTAATCAGACCAAACAGCCTGACTACTAAGTTGAGAGTAGTGTTCGACGCTTCAGCCAAGACTTCTAATGGATTAAGTCTAAATGATGTGATGCTAGTCGGGCCCAAAATACAAAAGGATATCTTCGATATCTTAATAAAATGGCGACAATGGAAGTATGTGATGACAGCCGACATCGAAAAAATGTACCGCCAGATTAAGGTCGCCAAAGCTGATCAGGAATATCAGTATATCCTCTGGAGAGATGACCAAAAAATGCCAATAAAGGAGTACAAGCTGACTACAGTGACATACTGACTGCATCCGCACCATTCTTAGCTGTTCGCTGTCTTCAGGAATTAGCAAACCAACACTGCCAAGGAAACAATCAGCTAATGAGAACAATCAAAGAAGATTTCTACATGGATGACCTTATCACTGGTGGCGACTCGTTAAAGGACTGCATCAACACTCAAACCGCAATCTTGGACATCATGGAAAAGGCAGGCATGCATCTAAGAAAATGGGTATCAAATGATGACAGAATCATTGCTAGAATTGAAGATGGCGACTCAACCGAAAAAATAATCATAAACAAAGACCAAACCCTTGGGCTACAATGGGACCCCAAAAAGGATGTCTTTACCCTTGTTGTCGATTGCCCAAAATTAGAGCGCATTAATTTTTCTTAATTGGCAAGAATCTTCGATCCACTGGGATGGCTTACGCCAGTCACGCTGCAAGGAAAGTGCTTCAAGAGCTATGGAAACTACCGCGCATTACCAGAGCTAGCCAGAATCAATATACCACGCTGGTCGGGAAAATCGAACACTGATCTAACGGAGCTACATGGATTTTGTGAAGCATCAGAAAAAGCGTACGCAGCGATAGTGTATACAAAGGTTGGAGACAAAATCACTTTGCTAGCAGCGAAAAGCAAAGCAACCCCCAAATTGGAACTATGTGCAGCCCACATACTATGCAAACTATTAGATAAAGCTCAAGCATTAGTAGGAAATCACATCAAATATAATTAGCACACACACACGCACTCATACAACTAAATACACGTACACACATACGTATGCAACACGCACATACACATACAAACAAACACACGCATACACACACACTCACATATACAGGCGATTGCGCTTGGGTTGCGCTGCAGTGTTGGCAATATTAGGATAACTTATTTGTTGAATACTTAAATTTCTAGACGTACGATGGTAATGAAACTTTCAGAACGTAATCATAATGTTAAAATGTATGTGTATACCGATGCACAAGTCTCTAGTATTTGATATACGACTTTTACAAAGATGATGGTGAGGGGTTGGATTTAGGGGTGGGGAGTAAATTTTAACGAAAACCGAAATTGTATAAAATGCATTTTAATATACATTTTAAATTTGGAGACTCTAGCTTAATATTAATAATTTTTTAAGTGATCTTCGATAAGGTTTTTTATCGATAAAAAAGCATCGGAATGAATTATCGTTTTTTAGTGATAAACTCGATATGCGCGTGATATATACGGACATTAAAAAAAAAAGTCGAAGTCTCTAGCTCTTATATGTTCTGAAATCGACGCGTTCAAATATACGGACAGACGGACGGACGGACGGACGGACAGACAGACGGACAGACAGACGGACAGGGCTAAATCGACTCAGCTCGTCGCCCTGATCAAGAATATATATACTTTGTGGGGTCTGCCACGCCTACTTCTGCCTGTTACATACATTTCAGGGTATTAAAAACTACCTGAGCCCACTATTAACAAGGTACTCATCAATAAATAAGCTAATAAGTGTGATGGCTTACATATTACGATTTATTGCAAAATCAAGAGGAAAGAAGTATCAGCCGACATACCTAACAGTCGAAGAACTAAGGCAAGCCAAAACACTCATCATAAAATCGAAACAAGAGCTTGATTTTGGGCAAGAGATAAATTTACTCAAAGCGATGTAGCCACTGTAGCTAAGAGTAAATTACAAGCGCTCAACCCATTTCTGGATGGTGACGGGGTCTTACGTGTGGGAGGCCGCCTCCAAAGCGCATTGGTGCCATATAATGTGAAGCACCCAATTGTAGTTGGAAAATCACATCTTTCTTGGCTAATTATAAACAAAACACATACGGAAACCCTACATGGCGGACTGTAGCTAATGAGAAACCTCATTCAAAGGGAGTTCTGGATTGTCGGCTTACGGAACATGTTGAAGAAATATCTACGCGAATGCGTTACCTGCATCAGGTACAAACAGGAAATGGCCAGTCAGTTAATGGGAAACTTACCAGTGTATCGAGCAACTGGCGATTACCCGTTCCAAAACACTGACATTGATTAAGCTGGACCTTTCCAAATCAGATGTTCCAAAGGAAGAGGCCAAAAGTCATACAAAGGGTACATATGTCTATTTGTATGCATGGCCACAAAAGCTCTACATCTGGAAGCTGTCAGTGACTTATCATCAGATAAGTTTTTAGAAGCTCTACATCGATTTTTTGCAAGACGAGGCAAAAGTGAAAACATGTATTCAAGATATGTTTACTGCCCACTAATGAAAAAGATAAGTAAGGCGACTCTCCGATCGAAGAAAAACTCGATCGGCAAAGTCTATGACCGGAAAAGCGACAATTTTAAGTCTACTAATGATGTTGCAAGTAGCAAGTACTACAATTATGCCTGCTATAAATACAGCCACCAAACTCAAAATTCAGGATATGGATCCACAAACAGCAATGCTAATGGACAACCTTGGTAAAGTGGAAGTCGTTTCATCAAGCTGGCAGATGCTGTTTTACTACGACATGCAAGTTTATTTCGAAGTGCTGAATCAAGCAGATGAGCTCATGAGTAAAACAAACATCATTTGCGAAAAATTGGGTGATTTCAACGAATACTGCCCAACAGTGAGCAGCACAATAATGTTAAAAATGAAAAACATTAGAGAGAAAAACAAAATTATCACCCAAACGGCCAACAGATCAAAACGGTTCATAACGTTTTTCGATATTGGCACTGCAAACAGATTGGAAGAAAACATGCAGACAATAATCAAAAACGAAAAGCGGATAAATGATTATGTCAGTAACCAAACATCCATAATCAATGCAACATCAAAAATTGTGCAAACCACCACAGAGGAAGTTAATAAAAACTTTGAAAAAGTTACAAGGCAAATAAACAAAATGACAAGCACTATGAAAGGAAACTTCTTCGTTTACAAAGAGTCCATAAAATTCTTTATGTGGATCAACCAAATGAGAAGCTAGATTGAGGAAACCGAAAAACTCCAGTCAGCAGTAATTGCTTTGGTGACGGATATTAACCAAGGAAAAGTGCACCCATCGATAATCGAACCAAATAAGATGTTAGCCGAACTCAACAAAATCCAACAGAAACTGCAGAGGAGCCAACTTCTCCCTGGCGAAAACTCTCCAAAAAGGCTTCAGTTGGTGTACAAACTCATGAAAGCGCAAGCTATATTTAAAGACAACATGCTTGTCATAAACGCAAGACTGCCAATATACATAAATCAGCATGCCACTCTCTTCGAAGCAGTACCCATACCACTTGTACTGAAAGGAAGAAAGGTCATTCCGAGGACTAAAACGAAATTCCTTATCTTCAACACTGAGATAAACGCCTATCACTCAATGACTGAAATGGAAGTCGGTCAGTGCCGGCATGAAGACGAGACCACATACCTATGCGAAGGAAGTTGGGTGTGGGAAAATGCAGATGACGAAAGTTGTGAAATATCTCCCTTAAAACCGAACAAGAAGCAGCCGTGCAAGATGATGGAATACGAGGAGGACACGTTCGTCAAAAACCTCAATGGAAAAAAATCGCTGGCTCTTTAAAGTGTTTGAGAAAAAGTCAGCCCACATCATATGCGGAAACTACGAGGACATGGTCCTGTTACCAAACCAAGGCATAATCAAGCTATTCGCTGGATGCTCAGCCAGGATAAAATTAACATTGTAACTCCACAGGACCTAGTATCTACAAATACTGCGAGATACGCTCCACTCTTCCTTAAAATAATCGACCAGAACACCACATGGGATCCAACACCACTTCAACACATTGTCGTAAATAACTCAGTGGAGCTACAACGGGTACAACAGAGTATTAAGGAGTTGCACCGTCATAAAGTACACATTGAGGATCTTCTCCTCCACACGATGAATGTACATATTCCTTTGGGACTAGTAATAATTAAAATATCTCTATTTGTCTTGTACCTAATTAAGAAAAGAAACCAGAGACAGCAAATGTTAGCTATCACCTTATCTGGCCCCCCGCAGAATGTTCATGAACATGCATGAACATAGAAATATGATAAGTATGGGAACATACAATCTATGTACTCGACAGACGGCAAACATAAAATAGATACCACATGTGAAGCTGTGAACTGTCAAACTAGAAATAAAATACGACTCTGACCCTTAGCGACAAGGTAACGTAAGAGACGAGTGCTGAGCCTTACAAACTCAGCGATAGGATAAGAATAGCTAATAGACCAACGCGGAGTCTTACACACTCAGCGATAAGATAATAAAATAGCCCAATGCAGAGCCTTACACAATCAGCAACATATACACCAGATTTAAGGGTTGAAAATATGCTTGAGTTTGGGTATATAAACCCAGGCTCAGAATAATAAAGATCAATACGAAACTAAAAACCGAGGCAAATGCTCCAAATATAGCATCAGAAGCCTGGTAGTGAGACCCTCATCTGTTTGCATTCTTACGTATAAACAACAACCTCGTTGAGGCATCAAGAAATCCATGGATTTGGCATCCTTTTGATTTGAGTGTGCCAACGTAACGAGGTACATGCAACGAACTTAAGTTTGAGAAACAGCTAGTTACTGCATCAAATTCTTGCCTCATTTGGACAGGCAATTGGTCATCCCACCCAAGTTTATGCAACCACATTTCTTGTAAAAGGACCTTCGCACGAGTTACGATCGGACTTAACCGACCTAAGGGGTCGTACAACCTTGCCACAAATGACAAAACTGATCTTTTGGTCGGCTGTACTTCTACTGGACAGCTCATGGAATATCTAAAACTGTCATTCATCGGATTCCAAATTAATCCCAATTTTTTTGTATCCTCTTAATGACCAATGACTATATCATTTCTGGCTGGTTGTGCTGCGAGTTGTTTGCAATTGGACGATCATTTTGTGAAAGGAAACCCAAATGTTTGAAGAATTGCTATAAAGTCTCGATGCAACAAGCACCATTCTTCACCGCTATCTGCTCTTGTCAACAAGTCATCAACATAGGAATCTTGGGCTAACGATCTTGCAGCAGATGGTTGAGTGGAAGATCATCGAATTGCTAAGAATGGAGCAGTCGCTGTCCATACGTTACTGTATTTAAACGAAAGATTTGTAACGGATCAGTGGACGTTTGCGGTGGGACTCTTCAATTCGACGGTACATTTTAGCGATGTCTGCTGTAGCAGCCCAAGGACGAAGTCGAAATCTTAGCAAAGTCTCCCATAACTGCGGCTGAATGGTTGGACCCACCATGAGTAGATCATTCACCGACAATTGAGAGGAGGACTTGCTAGAGGCATCAGACAAATAATGCGACTCTCTCGGAATTCGATTATCAGTTGGGCTCTGGTGTCCCAAGGCCAAGTACTCCTTCATAAAGTCAATGTACATTGGTCGAATGTTTGCTTGCTTGCTCATTCTTCTTTCCAAGGCCAGAAAACGTCGCTTGGCTGTGTCATAAGACGTACCAAGACATTGTGGGCTTGACTTGAATGGCTACGACGCTCTGAACCGACCCGAATAGTCTCTGCAAATGACTTCTCGCACAGTTGTCGCTCTGGAGTATACATATTCGAATTAATTTTATTTATTTATTTATTTATTTCTTAAAGCTATTGACAAAAACGAGAGTCAATTTAAATTAAAAAAATCCTAAACAAAGTACAGGATATAATATCAATAGTAACACCGACTCAGAATTTGCGAACTTATGTATCTATGTCGTTGTTCACGACACTAATGAAAGTCGAAGGACTATTAGCTGTACTCGATTTTCGGCAGCGACCAGATATGATCCAACCAAAGGCAGTCAATTGTAATGTTGGGCTGTTATCAGGTCCCTTTATTCTGCCATATCTTAATATATCAAAAAAGATATCAGCACCGAGCAGCAGATCTATACATTGGGGCTTGTTGAATTGATGATCAGGTAATTGTACGTTATCAGGTACCTTGATCTCTTCAGTAAGCTTCTTTGGTTGGTACGACGATATGGAACGTACCACACCAAAGTTCGGATTTCTATGTCGTCCGTTCGAGACGCTATCGAAGTTTGAACGCTATGTCGAACAGATGACTTAGAATCAGCAATGCCCAACAGCTGAATCCAAGATCTTTGCATTTTTAACTTCAACTGTTTCGCAAGTTCCTCAGTTATGAAATTTACTTGCGAGCCGGAATCTAATAACGCTCTAGCTACTTATCACTTGATAAGATCCAGATTGATCTTTTATCTTCACAACTGCAGTTGCCAAAGAACTGATTTACAGACGAAATCTGTGACGAAGTGATACGAGGGACTGCTGATACAACTGCTGAGCTAATTTTAGCCGCATCAGAGCCTGTATCTATGCAGTATGGTATGGTGTGGCTTAGATCAAACACGACAGTGAGCTGATTTGCAAGATTATCTACCCACCTAGAGCGCGAGCCAGCGTCCGCTTTCATCATTACTAAATGGATTAAACAATTTGCTATATTTGATAACCCTGGCTCGTTGACAACTCTCAAAAAGTCCAATGAAATTCTTATATTCTGAATATTCTCCGCTAAGCCTTGACAATTTTATATTCGGTAGATTTCTAGAGTGTGACACTGAGCTAATCATTGTAGAGTTAGCAACTCTCACTTTTAGGTTAGCTATCACCACCTCGCTTCATTAGAAGTGCCTTTGTTGACACACATAAATCCTCTAACGTTGACCGGTTCAGTCGACATTCAATTTCAAATGGCTCTACTGGTTTTGTGTAATCTTTTAGCGTCTTTTTTATGCGCGTTATATCGTTTGTAACATATTTGTTAACGGCCAACAGAGCTTCGACACGCTCCGATGATGACTCGTCCATAGACCAATTCCTTCCTCGCTTGCCATTCATGATACTATAAGTGATGCTCAGTTAAAACCAATTTCAATCGAAAAAAATAAAAGTTCACTTAATGTATGACAACAAGCGAAGAGCAACTCAAGAATGTAAACAAATGCGCGCGATCGTAATAAATCTCAATATATTACGCTGGCAGTGTTAAACTATACTTGAGTTACTGTTACAGACAGCTGTTGACGATATAGCAAAGACAACAACCAGAATGTTGAGTGACTATTAGTGTAAGTGATCTATTGAGTGAAACTTAACTCTGCAGATCAATTGAGTGCAACGCATTCACACATATACATGCACAAGCGAGAGAGCGCCGGTATGTGCAAGTGAGAACGCAACGATATTGCAGGCTAGAATGCCAAAGATTAATTGGTGCGGATCGGGCTCATACGATGAGCGCAAAGCGAGCGACAATAAATCCAAGTGATGAGCGCAAGTAGTGAGCGCACGACGAGAGCGCTACTGTGTGTGCAAGCGAGGTTGCAAACGATATTTCAAGTGAGCATGCAATGAGCGCAAAGTGAGCGCGCACTAATATGTGCAAGCAGTGCAAACGCAAGTGCAAGCGATAGTGCAAGCGAGCTTACAAACGATGAGCGTAAAGCAAGAGCGCAATTTACTGTGTAAGCGCGAGTGTAAACGATATTGCAAGCGCGCATGCAAATTAAGAGCGCAAGGCAAGAGCGAAATTATCTGCGCAAGCGAGAGCGCAAGCGATGCGCAAATTATGTATCCTCTTTATACAGTTCAAAACATGTTCTTTATTTGAAATCAAAAATACAACTGTCTTCTTACTCAATTCTAAGAGGATTCCTATACCCATATTTTGGCTATGATTGTTTGTGTTTACAATATTGAGTGTGCTGGGTCAAGGTTTGCTTATCTTATGCGACTGAACTGCGAAGCTCATTTATGTTTACAAAAGTGTTTATCAGCTGGGCTGCGATGTTTATTTATGTTTACAAAAGTGTCTCCAATTTCTATGACACTTCTAGTCTTGGCTACATTAAGGAGGATTGCAAGCCTCTTGTATCAGCTATTGCTATTAGAAGTGCCGCTGCTGTTATGGTGTCAGTTGACACTTTGGGAAGTGATGCTGATGGTATAACTCGCGTAAGCGATGCGATACGAAAAATGAGCAACAAAAACTGTAACACAGTAACGGCGCCAAAGAATGCTTGGATCATGCGAGGCAAAAGAGATTGAATTATTTGCAGAACAAAGGTCAATTACAATATGCACCTTATTAGCATTATTATTATACCCTGAACCCATTGAAAATGGGAAATCAGGATATAATGGTTTTGTTAAAAGTATGTAACAGGCAAAAGGAGACGTGGCAGACCCCATAAAGTATATATATTATTGATCAGGGCGACAAACTGAGTCGATTTGGACCTGTTCGTCTGTTCGTATGTATCAAAGCGTCGATCTCAGAATATATAAGAGCTAGAGACTTCAAATTTTTTTTAGAAATGTCCGTGTATAACGCGCGTATATCGAGTTTATCACTAAAAAACGATAGCTCAATCAGATATTTTTTATCAATAAAAAACCTTATCGAAAATCACTTAAAAAATTATATCTCCTACATCTTTCAAGCTAGAGTCTCCAAATTTAAAATATATATTAAGATGTATTTTATACAATTTCGGTTTTTGTTAAAATTTACCCCCCACCCCTATATTTACCCCCTCACCATCATCTTTGTAAAAGACGTATATCAAATACTAGAGACTTGTGCTTCGGTTTACACATACATTTAAGTTCTAAAAGTTTCATTACGATCGTACGTCTAGAAATTAAATTATTCAACAAATATGTTCTCATAATATTGCCAACACTGCAGCGCAACCCAAGCGCAATCGCCTTTATATGCGTGTGCGTGTGTGTGTGTTCATGTGTTTGTTTGTATGCGTATATGTGTCCGAATTATTATTGAAATATTAGTTGCTTGGAGGTTTCAGGGGATCTCGTAGTCGAGCAGTCTCGACCAGAGTTTTCTTACTTGTTTTTTTTTTTTTTTAGTATTATTGTTTTTTGTATTTATTTTCTCTTTAAATAAGCTCAACACATAGGCATAAATCAATTTTCACATACAATATTATTGTGTATGTCTCAAGTAATACATTTATTTATTTATCGCTTGCATTACTTGGACATCTATATGCTCTATGTATTTATGTACTTCCCTGATTATTCAGAAAGTCCATAATCCAGCTTCCTTCAAATCTAGAGAGTCCACCTGGGGCGCCAAAAATGTCCTTACTGGTAACTTACTTTTTACTTTTGCGGTTTGCCACGCCCCCTATGGGCAGATATATATCTCATCAAAGCTTTTTGGTCTTGGGAGGTCAACCCGAGTATATATACTCAAGTGTCCAAAATATAGCGGAATTTGGAAAATCACTATATCCTCAGGACCGATTTGCCACACCCCTGGTGGGCGTAGGTATCCGCCATACACGTGATCTTCGGTGGTCGATACGGATCTCCATTAAAAACTTCAGCTCTCTAGCTCTTCAATTAACATGATTTCTAGCATATAGGAAAATGTATTTTCCGATATGCCACGCCCCTAGTGGACGCATCCGGAAAATTCTAACACTTTATGAATCGGAGATATACACGAGTATATGTTCCAAATTTCAAGTCCAGCTTCGATAACGCCGAAATAGACTGAGTTCATACGGACAGACGGACATTGCACAAAGGCAATATACTCATTTACTTTCCCGAATGAGTATAAAAAGTTGAAGTCTAGCTCTTGTATCTTCTCAGATCGACGCGTTGCCATACGGACAGATGTGGAGAGATGGATCACACTGCAAAGGCATGCACCAGGCCACCGAAATGTAGTCTATGCTCTCAGAAAGGCGAAAAGCAGACGGATCACTCAGCAGTCAGTTTCAAGTGCCCATTCTACCGTGAAGCTGCGCGTAAAATTAAATGTGGCTCCTGCAGCTTAACTTAAATCATTGCGTTGTTGCCCAAGATATATTAGAGCAGTCCAGAAGGGAGAAGAATGTATAGACATACCTATTCTCAGTGAGCCTCATCACTATTGGACCAGCTGCCCTAGGACATGGTCAATAGACACCAATGGCAATACTGTGTTGTGGGTATTATGGCTCTACAGTTGCTACCTAGCTCTTAGCTTGCAGCTCAGTTAATTCACGACGGTGCTTGACGAGCTTGCTGTGGACTCCGACTCGGAAGGCCACTATAGCAGGGGATGTTAACTCATGGGCGTTAGAATCCGATAGCCACACAACAATTTCCAGAGGCCGTATCCTACTGGAGATCTTCGCAACACTGGATGCTGCGGTGCTCAACACTGGTCACGAGCTCACCTTCAGTCGGGCTGGATACGGATCTGTAATTGATATTCCTTTTTTCACTTCATCCCTCTTCCGAGAAGCAACATGGAGCCATTGTGATAGCTATACGGTCAGCGATCATTCAGCAACCTTCTGGAGGGAACCATATCAGCTACTTTTGATCCCGAGGCCTTTTCAGAGGTCATTCAGACGCTGAGCAATGGTAATGCTGAGGCTAGAGAATGCCACACAGGAGCCCAATACAGAGTGCCTGCAATAGCAGTATGCTACGTCGCAAGCAGTTCACGCGACTGCAAACATCTATGATTGGTAGAATGCACAAATAGGTTACATTCGAAGATGCATCCAAGCGAAAAGAAGCTACCAACGGGTACGTGGGTCTACCACCTAGGAAAACAATTAGTTTATCAGAGGGCTAGAAAAGAGTTAAAGAAGGCCGTTCGGGCAAGTAAAAGAATATGCTTCCTAGAGTTGAGTGGGCATATAAGATAGTAGTTAAAAGACTATACGCAGGTAAACCAGAGCAGCATACGGATCGCTTGGAGCTTAAATCGATTGTGGACATGCACTTTCCAGAAGGATTAAGCTCATTTATGCCCCTGTGTCCGAGTATGCTGATCAGAGCTCAACGAGCACTCACATGGATTTTACATGGTTTCAGACGAAGAAATGTTAGTAGCTCTCCATGGTCTTAGAACTAACTCAGCTCCAGAGCCGGACGGGATCCCAAATCATGTGCCAAAGTTAGCCTTCGCCTTGCATCTTATTACGTTTGCCGAATTATACAACGAATGTTTAATTCAGGAGACGTTCCCTGCAAAATGGAAAACTCAAAACCTGGTATTGCTACCCAAGGCTGGCAAACACCAGAGGAGCCATCTTAGTATAGACCAATTTGCCTGACACCATGGGAAAGGTGTTTGAGAACTTGATTTGCTCTAGACTGGAGACTGCTATTGCTAATGCCGGAAGCCTGTCACCAAACCAATTTTGTTTCCGGAAGGAAGAATGCCTTCCACACAGCCAGTTGGGATATGATACTGGATGCGCTATGCAATATAATATGCCTAAATATCTCAAAGAGATAATAAAGAGCTACTTCAGAGGAAAAACACTGGTATACGGTATACAACACGAGTAAGGGTCCACAAGCTCATTAAGTGACAGCTGGAGTCCCCCAAGGTTCAGTGCAGGAATATTACGTACGACGGCGTATTGCGCTTGGAACTTCCAGCAGGTGCGCACACCATTGGCTTTGCTGATGATGTAGCCGTTGTCGCCATAGGCAAGGAGCTTAAGGATACTGAGGACATGTGCAGCGCAAGTATCAATCGCATACGTAGCTGGTTGACAGGAGCTGGGCTCGAGCTAGCGGCACACAAAACCGAAGCCGTCTTAGTCGTTCGGGGAAGACTCTGCGTTCGATCAGGTAGTCATTGAAACTTTCTCCCTCTCGCTGGTGACGCGCCCTTATTAAATAACTGCATTTTGTGCGGTGCAGCTTTATTTTTGACGCGTTGCTGGCAATTGCACAAATGCAATTGCAGTAATGCTGCACTTACAATAGCTGCAATACGCCCGAGTTGTGTCTGTGAGACTTTTTCTCAACCACTCTTTAAATTCGCTGCTCTGCAGCTAGACATCTCTATCTTTTTGCTTATAAGATTCTTTCGGCATCTTGCTCCTTGTCGTTTGCAAACTTATTTAAGTAAAGCACTATTCTAGAGATGGAAGATTCGCTTAGCGATGGAAGATTATGTGAGAATTTTTAAAGGGAATTACTCGATAAAAGTAAATATCGATGGAAGTTGATTTTCAACATTTTAATCATCAATCACGGTGTAAATGAGACAATGCAAAAAAAACTGTTCGAATTTACTAAAAAAGCTAGTATTCCCGCTGCCCTCTGTTTTTGAGTTCTTCCCGCAATCTTACCTTCAAAAAAGCCAAATCTGACGGGAAAAAAGCGGAAATGACATCACTGCTCCACGAATCCCAACGGGTCTTTCCGGCCGTCGTATCTCATACCCTATTTCCTCACTTGCTCGATCGCAAGAAACTTGAAAAAAAAAATCTGAAAATACGTTACACATTCGAGCGATCCAAAACGAGCTAGTGAAGCAAAACGAGCTAGTGAACCAAAGTGAGCGACTGAGCCAAAATGAGCCATATCACTGACCAAACAACACATAGACTAGACATGTAGTAAAAAGTTTTTCAACAACTAAAAAGCTGCCTCCTAGGGCCTATCAGTTTCGTAATTGCTCGGCTCTTAACTTCTAGGTTCAAGCTACGAAAACACACGGGAGCACAATCATTCCGGTTCATGCGCTCGACCGAGATGGTCAAATGTTGAATAAAAGATGACCCTGTGCTCAATTTTTGTTGTTGCTCTCTCGCTCTCTCTACTCTCTGCTCTCTTAAATATATATACATATGTATGCATGTGAGCACAAGCAGCAGCTCAGAAAAATTGAAATTTTTCGCGTTCGACTCCCGTTTTTTCCATACCTAACTCTTGAAACAGTTCGCCAATCTTGTACAAAATATTTGTGTTTTCGTTATTATTTGTGAGAAGGGTATGAAAGCGTTGGTGCTCCTAATGAAAACCCTTTTCGCAAAGAGCGTGCACACGCACACTACAGTCCCTTGCTACATGTATGACCATTAGTATGCCTGTGTGCGTGCGAAGGCCTTGCTGCCTGTAGCAATTTTAAGCCCTATCATTTGAATTTGGTCGATCTTGAGGAGTGCTCGCATACATACATATGTATGTATATATATGCATTTGATTGTATGTACGGATGGGCTGTGATGCTAACAATTATGGGAGATCACTTGTAGAAGCATTTGTATGCCTGTGGGCCTTTTTCATGTGCGAGTGTGTATGTGCATGTGTATGCATGAGACATGAGCTTTGGCGTGTACCTACCTCAACTTAAAATTATTTCACCGATTTAGTGTTCGAATTGAAGAGACTTGCGCTTCGGAGCATATACACAATCCGATTACGTTCAGAAAGTTTCATTAAGATTGTACGTCTATAAAATAAATTATTCAGCAAATAAGTTCTCATAATATTGCCCACACTGCACTATACGAAAAAAGCCCGAAATTTTGGCATCAATTCTATAAACAGAGCTAGGAGGTTGACATACACCTAAAACAGACTAAGTTAGAATTTCGGATTTTTTCTTATTACGATTAGACCCTGCCCTCTCCCTGCCCACTTGTTAATTTTGAATTCAATCATGAATGCTTTAGACATAATTTGTACTAGTATTTAATATAAAGTTTAAGCCACATAATTTTAGATAGTCATTATTAGATTATGTCACAATATAATACAAAAATGTAAAAGTGTATGACAAACCAGTTTATACCCTGTAAATTAATTTAAAAAAAAATGAGAAAAAATTTGTTTTTACATTTTATCTATAACATATTTAGAAAATTAACATCAATAATCTTAATATTTTTCATCTAATTCGATATTCAAATTCTATAGATCATGTCTATCTTCGTCTTCCTTTAACATTTCACTTAACTTAAAAATTTAATTATTTTAAAGAGTTTTATCTTTTTTGAGACAAATACAAAAAAAGTGGATCAGCTAAGTCTGAAAAACATCAGTGACGTTGCTCTACTGCTCCTTCGTTAATGAGTACTTTTATAACTTGTATAAATTTTGTTGCGAGCTTCTGTTGCGTTTTCGCCAAGAATAATAGTAGCTATCCATTAGCTCGTATTCATGGATCTAAACTATGTGCACAGTTGGGACATGGAATACGAAGCATAGTTAATCATTTATATTTCAATGAATGAGCACACAACGCTCAAAATTTGTCAATTTTTTTGTAAGGCTGAGAGAAGATAGCAAATAGAGTGTTCTTCTTGTCTTGCAAGATCAGAAGGAAGTTTTATCTTCACTTAAGTGCCAGTTTCTTCATAATTAGCTTCCTTATGGAGAACTTTATTTCATGTAGAGCTTGGCTCTTTTCAGTTTCTCAATATTCTACCCGTGAATGAATTGTTTTGATTTTTTATAGATTCCGTCTATGTTTGGGCAAATATTACATTATTTTATTTATTACATTATTTTATTTATTACTTTTTTATTTATTACTTTAGTTAAGATGCTTATTATCAAATGTTATTAATATAAAATAATAATAAACAAGTAAGAAAGCACTAGTCGAGACTGCTCGACTACGAGATCCCCTGAACCCTACATGCAACCACTAACCAGAGAGCACATAGACCGGACACGTAGTGTAAAGTGTTTTGCACACTTATTTTCGAGGGTAATCTTCCAGTCAACTTCGTATTTGCTCGGCTCATCACTTTTAGGGGTCGGACTACAAAAATATGCGAGAGCACAATCATTTCGCTTCATGTGCTCGACCGAGATGGTCGATGGTTGAACAAAGGGTTCCTCTACGCTCAATGTTTCCCTTGCTCTCTCTCTCTCTCTCTCTCTCTCGATGCTCTTTGCTCTCTCAAATGTGTATATGTGTGTATGCATGTGAACAGCAGCTCTGAGCTGCCAGCTCACGAAAATTGAAATTTCTTCGCAGCAAGAACCCATGCCTTCCCTTCTGTGTGAAGAGTATACCGAACTTATCAAACCGTTTGCCAAGCTCGTACAAAATATGTATATGTGTTTTCGATTTTATTTGTGGAAAGGGTATGAAAGCGTTGGTGCTCATAGTGAAAATGCTTTCGCGACGAGCGTGCACGCACACACTCTCCCTTGCTACATGAACTATGAGCATTTGTGTGCCTGTGTGCGAAGCTCTTGCTGCCAGTAGCAATTTTAAATCCCAGCATTTGCATTTGGTCGATCTGGTGAAGTGCTCACATACATACATACGTACATATGTATGTACATATATACATTTGATTGTGTGTACGCATGGGCTGCGAAAAAATTTGTAATACCTGATTAAGTTCATTAAGCTAATGGAATGCAATCTCTTGCACCTGTTATTATATATACATGCATGCAAGTAAAAAAACTTATACGCTGTATTGACAAGTGCATATCAAGTATTAAAAAAAATGCATTCATTGAAATGAAATCAGGTACTTAAATATAAGCGCGAGTTACTCGCCAGTCAATATACTACACACATGCACTTGTCGCTTTAGCTAGTCAATAAAGCTACAAAAGCCCAAAACCGTTCACATCATTTTAAGTTGAGGCAGGCACACGCCAATGTTCATCTCCCAAGCACACATGCCCATACACACACGCACATATAAAATCACATAGGCATAGAAATGCTTCTACAAGTGATCTCCCATAATTGTAAGCATCGCAGCCCATGCGTACACACAATCAAATGTATATATGTACATACATATGTACGTATGTATGTATGTGAGCACTTCACAAGATCGACCAAATGCAAATGCTGGGATTTAAAATTGCTACTGGCAGCAAGAGCTTCGCACACAGGCACACAAATGCTCATAGTACATGTAGCAAGGGAGAGTGTGTGCGTGCACGCTCGTCGCGAAAGCATTTTCACTATGAGCACCAACGCTTTCATACCCTTTCCACAAATAAAATCGAAAACACATATACAGATTTTGTACGAGCTTGACAAACGGTTTAAAGAGTTCGGTATACTCTTCACACAGAAGGGAAGGCATGGGTTCTTGCTGCGAAGAAATTTCAATTTTCGTGAGCTGGCAGCTCAGAGCTGCTGTTCACATGCATACACACATATACACATTTGAGAGAGCAAAGAGCATCGAGAGAGAGAGAGAGAGAGAGAGAGAGAGAGAGCAAGGGAAACATTGAGCGTAGAGGGACCTTTTGTTCAACCATCGACCATCTCGGTCGAGCGCATAAAGCGAAATGATTGTGCTCTCGCATATTTTTGTAGTCCGACCCCTAAAAGTGATGAGCCGAGCAAATACGAAGTTGACTGGGAGATTACCCTCGAAAATAAGTGTGCAAAACACTTTACACTACGTGTCCGGTCTATGTGCTCTCTGGTTAGTGATGCAACTGATTTTCCATTTTCAATGGGTTCAGGGAATAAAAAGCTTAAAAATGATCACACTAAAAAAATTGCATTTATGCCAAAATTTCGTGCTTTTTTCCTATAGTGCACCGAAACCAAGTTTAAGACACTCGTTCGTATAGTTGGGCGCCTAAGAAAAATTTCATACTCTTCAAATAAATTTAGAATCTAAGTGAAGGCGCACCAAATTCAGATAAATCGACAATAACATTAGATAGCGTACCAAGTACATCCAAAGAAAAAAAAAAAAAAAAAAGTGAATAGAATGTAAGAACGAACATCGACTTATTAAAAAGGCAAGCGCCTTGCTTGATAAGCCAGCGGATGACCATCAGGTTTTCGGTGATTTCGTTGCATCTGAGCTCAGATTGATGAAATCGCACCAAAATATACTTGTGCTTCCCAAAAAAATTAATAGAGCTATTTTGGAAGTATCAGAAATTGATAATGAAGGCACTTTTATTTTTTCCACACCTAATATTGTGTAGTCGTCGACCAATCCTCAAGTTTTTGGCTTTTCAGATGGTAAAAAAGAAAATGCATATATAATTTACATACTTACTTTAAAATATTCTCTTTTAAGTCATTCATATACAGCTCGGTAGCACATCGGCACTGTACTTGAAACCGTACTCATAGGAATGTGAAATAGAAACATCAGAGAATTATATGAATCACCTGTAAAAATATGAATTACATCAATAAACATATTAATTAAAAATATGTTAAATATGTTAATTATATTTAATACATACCCGTGGCTAAAAACACATGTCATGGCTAATCGCTCATTTGTACTGTGGGCCGGCGAGCCGATTTTTCGACGAAAATTAAAGTTTTAATGGTAGGTTCTTGAAATTTGGTACATATGATAGTGTCTGACCACGCCTTCTCTAGCCGCCCAGATAAGATAGGTTTCCTCTTAAATTCAACAAATTTTTTAAATTCGTTTTTATACCCTGAACCCATTGAAAATGGGAAATCAGGGTTTAATGGTTTTGTGTAAAAGTATGTAACGGGCAGAAGGAATCATCGCAAACCCCATAAAGTATATATATTCTGGATCAGGATAACGAGCTGAGTTGATATAGCTCTGTCCGTCTGTCCGTCCGTCCGTCTGTATGAGTGCGTCGATCTCAGAAGATACAAAAGCTAGAGAGCTAAAATTTTGATGAATACAAACATTTTGTAATCAACAGATTTTGGATACCACGCCCCAAATTTCGCCTCAAATTTGTAAAAAACGCATTTCAAATACTAGAGACTTGTGCTTTAGAATGTGCATACATTAGAACATTATGATTACGTTCTGAAAGTTTCATCAAGATTGTATTTCTAGAAATTATATTATTCAACAAATAAATTCTCATAATTTTGCCCACACTGCACCGCAGCCCAAGCGCAGTCGCTGCGTTCTTCGCAGTTAGCAGAGCGCGGGCTTATGCGTGCGTCTGGATAGATTTAAGTAAATGTATATGAGCATAAAAGAAGTACAGAATGATTAGATCATCAGATTGGAGGGTTCAGGGTCTCTCCTAGTCGAGCAGTCCCGCCTGGAGCCTTCTTACTTGTTTAGAACTTAACCTTAATATTTATAAGCAAAGTATAAATAGTAAAGTATAAGTATACCTTAAGTATTTTACATTTAAAAATGTTGTAAGCAGGAAAAAGTTCGAAAGTTCCGGAAATGCTGAGCTCACGAAAGTTGTATTGACTGTTAGTCAATGAATTTTTAAGCAGATATGCTAAAGCTTCATCCTCCGTTAGTGAAACCGAGTCATTTTTCGGAGTAAAAAGTTTTTTCCTAGCCTTATTGGTGTCACTCTGAGTAAGAAATGTATTTTTTAACACAAGGGCTGTCTTTTTCACTCGATTTTTCGTTCGAAACTGCGGCGGCATGCACAAGGAGAGAGATGTGTTACGCCCTTGATTTACAGCCGAATCGGCTGCCAATTTTCTCTTCTGACGAGGCCCGGCGTTAACATATTCAACGGGTGGGCGTCCAACCGGTCTTGATGTTGACGGCTTTGGATTTGAAGACAGCAATGAGCTTCCTAATATAGCTATTTTGCACAATAGCCATTTGGTATGCTTTGTCTTAAATCTGGGCATATTTTTATTGCATTTTAGCAAGTTTTTTGTATGTTAATGTGAAAGTTTCTCACTTTGGTGTTAATTTCATCTTTTTCTCCATATATAGGTAAAATTCTTTCAGCTCATCGTAGATCCAACTCGCATTAAAGTGACTTGTTCAGCTATGTAGCTTTTTACTTTTTCGAATAAACAAGTAAAATAGCTCTAGTAGAGACTGCTCGAGCACGATATCCCCTGAACCCTTCGAACAACTGATATTACAATAATGATTCCCACACAAACACGCACAGACACACACACACGCATGCAAACAAAGGTTCGAGTTACGTTTTCGTGGAGTGCGGTCGATGTTATTGTAATCCATCGTTGACTATATTTTGTTCCGAGGTTTTCCCTGTGAAAGTGGAAAAATCTAAAGAAAACGTGTATGCTGTGGGCGAGGCGTACACAGCGACTTCGAAAACTACCAGAGACTTACTGCGCTGCGGTTCGTGGAGTGACCCAGCGGTGGAATCCAGTGGTGCAAGAGAGGGCGTCATTGTTTTGGCATCAGGGCTTTCCTCTTTCCTTTTCTTTTAAGCGCTAAAAAATTTGCAACTTTAGGCGTCACACTTGTGCAAAAAATAAATATCAGGTGCACTCACTCTAACAGCTGTTAGTAGTGCTGGAAATTGCAGCGGACAATCAGCTGCTCACTAACTTTGGTGAGTTGCTAAGACAGCAACCTAGCTGCTGCTCTGACTGTAGCTAAGCTGAGTTTAAGTTACTGCGGTCTCTAAACTCAAATTTGTAAGTTAGTAAATTAAGCTGGGGCAGAGTCAGTCTGCCCAGGGTTATCTCACAAGAAATTTATTTATATAAGTTAAGTTCTCTCTTTATTAAAACGGTAAAAAAAGATATTTTATTGCTGAAACGCAGTCCGTTTTATTCAAGAACAAATTTGCAACTAAATTACTTAAATCAATTCTATCCCTAGCTAAGCTGTGGTTCAGTCGACGACGTTGGCAGCGGCGTCGTTCGTGGTGTTGTTGAACCGTTGTGCAATTCTTCTTAGAATTGCTGGAGCTGTGGTTGGCGTGTGAAGGAAGTCCGCTAGACATGGTGTCAGCAGTTTTGGCTTATTGGTCTGATCAGCTTGTTTCGTTTTATTTGTGTTGCAACAATTCCCATTGGGTTTTGTTGCAATGCAGAATATTTTTGTTTTTAACTTGAAGAATATATTTGTTGTTAACTTATATACAAACGAGAGTCATCAGGCGTTATGGTAGGTATTGGGGAAAAGAGGGAAATTAATGGGGGACCTACACTATTTAACTAATTTCTATTTGATTAACTTAAACTATAATTGCTATCCTTAAGTCTTAACCTTAACCTTAACTAGTTTAACTCAAAAATCTGTAAATTCAATTTAATGTTTCATCTTTGCTTACTAAATATCTAACGAAATTCAATTTGTCTTCAATTTTAATTTATCAATTAAATATAGTGAGGCGGTGATCGGCGAGCCGCCTCACACCCCCCTTACTTAATAAGGAGACGACCGTGGCTCCTGTGGCCGCCACCGTGACATTGTAAATGATGTCTTCCGATGACACCTTAAAACGTGCGGCGATGTCGTCGGCTGCAGGCGCCAGCCTCTCTCTTTATCAACTCTCTCTTTATCATCCTCGACGCTCGACCAGGACCATCTGTCCGACGGCCACCTTTCGAGGACGTCATCGAGCTCTCTCCTGCGGTTCGATCCACCCATGCGGGAACCATCCAGCTTCCGCCACTTGGGTCGCCCGTCTCCTCCGTCGTGTGGTCTCGCCAAGGCTTGGTGCTCCAGCGACGTTCGGGCATGCGTGGGATTTAGCATGTCAGGCTCGGTGGTCCGCCCAAGATCGTCCCCTCGGCCGCTCTGCCCGAGAGGGCAGACGCCTATTCTCCACGTCTCGGGAGTGTTGTGAAACTTGACTCGCGTGGAATCGCAGCGGCGATTCTCATCTGCGTCATTCTCCAACGGGCGTTGTGGGGTCGGCTTCGGCTCCACGTAATCGCCTCGGTTGCCTCTTCTTGTCCACAGCTCCTCTGGCTCTCCGGCCATCTCTAGCTCTCTGGCCTCCGTTCGCGCTGCGACTCCTGGGGTAGGACGGGGGGACAGTGCTCCCTGTCGCTTCCTACCCCTTGTGGTGAGAGCTGGTCGGGGACCTCTCTCGCAGCATCCACGTCCTCCCCCTTGCTGGCAATCCATGGCGTCGGGCTGGCCCATCTCTTCGACTCCTCGTCCGTCGAAATATCGTAACTTTTTGGCTGCGATGGGGTCGGCGAGCCGGGAAGGGAAGGTGGAGCTCGCTGCACTCCGGGCATTTGTACATACATTCGCCCTCAGCATCATGACCATATCCTCCAAGGCCACCGAGACGTCCTTCGTGGAGTGGTGGATGGGCACTCCGAATCGACCCAAGATACGCTCTCTAAACGCCGCCTGCAGCAGCGCTGTGGCCGCCGGCTTGTGTTGCTCGCTCTTAAACTTCTGTCATTCCTCGCATCGCCTCATATACCTGGCCGCTTCCCGGAACATCTCTGACCAGTAGTATCGCTGTGCTCACTTCATGACCGTTTTCCTCACGCCTCGATGTCCCGCCGTGGGAGCATCATGGCATTCTAGTAGTACTTTTTTCCGCTGGTGAGTTGGGACGCACAATTTCCAGGGAATATAATCCTCATCATCCATTCGGTGGCCAAGGTTACGGTACAGCTGTCCGTTCTCCTCGACGTAATTCTTGAATTTCTATGGATCCTCTTTGATCCTCCCACGCATTCTTGCTATCCATTTGCAAGGGGGAGTGGCCTCCATAATTCGCTGGCAGCTTTCCATTGGTTGTCGAGAGAGTGCGTCGGCCACAACATTCATTTTCCCTCGTTGATAGCGGATGTCGAACTGAAATTGTTGCTGCTCCAGCGCCCACCTCGCGATCCTCCCCGTGGGGCTCTCTATCGAGTTGAGCCACTTCAACGCCAAGTGGTCTGTAACCACCTCAAATCGATAGCCCTCGAGATAACATCGCATCTTCCTGATCGCCCAAACAATCGCAAGGCATTCTTTTTCTGTGTCTGAATAATTGGGTTGCGCTTTCATAATTTTCCGGCTAGCGTATACAATCATTCTTTCCTCGCCTTCGACTGCGCCCAAGCCGTACTCGCTGGCGTCGGTCTGTAGTATGAACTTCGCTGAAAAGTCGGGACACGCCAACACTGGCGCGGTCGTGAGACTTTCTTTGAGTTTCCTCAATGACTCCTCCTGTTCGTCGCTCCACTCCCATTTCTGGCCCATCTTAAGGAGTCTCGTCATTGGTTCCACCAGTGATGCAAAGTTTGGTACTTGTACTTGTACCACGACGCCATCCCTAGACATTGTCGTAACTCCTTGAGAGTCGAGGGTTTCTAGGAAATTACGGATTGCCTCGACCTTTGCGGGATCGGTACAAATCACTTCTTCGCTGATGACATCTACGAGGTAAACCAACCTTTTCCTGAAGAAACTTCGGTTTATTCGAAGGTTGGCCTTCCTCAATCGGCGGAACACCTCCCTCAAGTTCTCCACATGCTGCGCTTTCGTGGCGCCGATTACCACAATGTCGTCTAAATATGCAAAAGCGTGCGGCTCTATTTCCGGTCTTATAACCGTGTCCAACACTCTCTGGAACGTAGCGCCTGCTGAATGTAATCCGAATGGCATCACTCGCCATTGGAATAATTCTCTCCCTGACACCGTGAACGCCGTGCATTCCCTGCTGCCTGCGCCATGGGAATCTGCCAGTATCAAGTCTAAGGTGGATATGTATTGCGCGTGTCTCAGCCTCTCAAGGATGTGATTGATCCGCGGAACGGGATAGGTGTATGGGATTGAGTGCACGTTCAACTGTCGGTAGTCCACACACATGCGCCAATCTCCAGTCTTTCTCTTTACTAAGACGATGGGCGTACTATGCGGACTTCGCAAAGGCTCGATAGCTCTAGCTCGAATCAACTCGTCCACCTGTTCGTCGATCACTTTCCTCATAGCCGGATTCTTGGGATACTACCTTTGCTTAGGAGGCTTATCATCCCGCATCCTTATGCTATGCTCGGCGATATTCGACACTCCTTCCAGCCCATCGAAAAGAGCCAAATCCACTTCCAGGAACTCCTTTAGATCATCCTCCAAGACTTCCGGCCACCCGGTGTCAATAATCTTCGCGCTTCCCACGTCGCCGGGCTACTCCGAAATTCGCCCTCCTCGCTAGCTGAGCTCTTTAAGTTCCACCTTCGGCGAACTGCGACATCTCTCGATCGACCTGGCGGGTGACTCGCCATCCTTTGACGCGTCACGCCCATCGACCGGCAATCCTCCGCCCGCTAACACCACGTTCGCCTCTAGCGTCGGGGACCAACACGCCGCCTCGGGGCCTCTCTTTCGTTCTTGTCCACGAACCTTTGGCCATTTCGGACCTCCAGACCGGTCGCTCTCTATCGATATACTTGGCACGCTTCTCAAGGACACTTCCTCAATCGGCTCCTCCTTCATCTTCATGGTGAGCGCTGCGTTGCCACAATACAACGTGGTGATAGCGCATTAGAAGTCCATTCCCAGGATAAGGTGTTCCAGCATCGCCGGCATGACGAGCACTGTCATTTTAACAACCTTTCCTGCGAGACCCACTTCTACATTCATCCTCTTCGTAATCTCCAGCGCAGATCCGTCAGCCAATCTGATCCGTGACTGCATCTCCTGGATTTCGCCTCGAGTCGCCTGCCGGCGCACACAGTCCTCACTTACGCAACTGCATGTGGCCCCAGTGTCGACTGTGGCCGTTATCGCTCGACCACCAATCACCACCGCCGCGACGATCCTCCCCTCCTCCACTGAAAGGGTATTCTCCGCCTCATCTTTGCTGTTTAGGCGGCGCCGCCCCGCTCCAGCGGCGGGCGCCCCATTCCATTTCCCGCGTCGTCGCGCTCGCAGCATTCCCACGTGCTTTTGCCTTTTTTCCCGCATCGACAACAAGACGGCGCCTGTCCGCGTTGGCATTCGGGTGTGAAATGGCCTACTTGTCCACATCGATAGCACGTTCGTCGTGTTCCCACTCCGGACTGAGTCTCCTGTGTCATCATCCGGTGGACAGCCTCTTGAGGTGTCGCCGCCGGTGTCACCGCTGCTCTTGCCACCTGACCTCTAGTTTGGGATCCCGGCGTCTGTGTGCGGAAAGGGTTGTTCGGTCGATTTTCGGCCGGCTTCGACCATGCAGCCTTCGTTCTGCTCGCTGCATCCTCTCTGCCCTCTTCCCTCCTCTGTCCTTGAACATTTTCGTATTAAGCTGCCATCTGCGTGAGATGCATCAGTGTGGCAAAGTCATGACGCCTCACGTATAACCGTATAAACGTCCGGGGCAGCCTTCTCATAGGCTCGATACAGCAACTGTGCCATATCAACAACCTAAGTTCGATCAGGTAGTCTTTGAAATTTTCTCCTTCCCTTTGATGGCACGACCTTATTTGATCTTCTAGGCGCTCGAAACACTGCGGGGGGAGGAAGAAATTCCCTCCTGAAATTGGCCCACGATGAGTCCCTCAATCCGCTGGTCAAGAACCATTTCGTCAGCTTATCCGTGAATATCTCGCTCATCGCCCGTGGCATCCGATCTAGCTCGATGCCGTAAGTGATCGCTTTTAATTCCACGATCTCTACGAAGCCTGGCGGGTCCGTTCGGCCATCGTACCGCATGCCTCATTTACGAACTTGCTCGGCGACCCCCCAGGGTGGAAATCTCTCCGACGGGACCATGGGCGCGACCAGTCTTTGAAGTCGTCGATAGCGCCTCATCCTCTCCAGCGTTTCTGAGCTCCTTCCGCTCTTCACGACGCCGCGCCGCCGCGCTGTTCACCATGGGCACCCTCAGTTTCAAGGACTCTGTCTGAACGGGTCCATGCTTCTGAACCTTTCGCAAATCCGGCTTCGATTTCTGGTAGGTTCACTGCCCATGCTTGGCGCAGCGCCTCCCAGAGTGAACTCAGACCCCTTCGCGAAACGCTTCTCGATCTCGGCCAATCTCGCCTTGGCCTCCGCCGAGTAATCGTTGCTTTGTATAAACGTAGAAAGTCTTTTCCTCAGATCCTCTACTCGCCCTTCACCATCCAGACCGAGCTCGCGAGCTATTGTGCCTCGTTCTCTTTATTTTGCCTTCTCACTTCTCGAATTCATACTACTTCACCTCGCTTTATACCGATTCGCTCCCCCTTTTTATACCCTGAACCCATTGAAAATGGAAAATCAGGGTATAATGGTTTTGTTAAAAGTATGTAACAGGCAGAAGGAGGCGTGGCAGAACCCACAAAGTATATATATTCTTGATCAGGGCGACGAGCTGAGTCGATTTGGCCCTGTCCGTCTGTCTGTCCGTCCGTCCGCCCGTATGTATGAACGCGTCGATCTCAGAAGATATAAGAGCTAGAGACTTAAAATTTGTTTCCCAGGTCCGTGTATATCACGCGCATATCAAGTTTATCACTAAAAATCGATAACTCATCCCGGAATTTTATTATCGATTAAAAGCCTTATCGAAAGCTAGTTATTTAATTATAGCGCCTACACCTTTAGAGCTAGAGCTTCCAAATTTTAAATGTAGATTCATGTGTATTTTATATAATTTCGGTTTTTGTTAAAATTTACCCCCCACCCCTAAATTCGACCCCTCATCCTCACTTTTGTAAAAGGCGTATTTCAAGTACTAGAGACTTGTGCTTGGGAATGTACATACATTTGAACATTATGATCATGATCTGATTTTCATTAAGATTGGACGTCTAGAAATTACATTATTCAACAAATAAATTCGTTTGATATTGCCCGCACTGCAACGCGACCCAAGCGCAATCTCTGCCTACGGCGCAGTTAGCAGAGCGCGTTCTAATACGTGCGTGTGTATGTATGTGTGCCTAAAAAAGGTGCAGAGTGATTGGAATATCAGTCTTGAGGGTTCTGGGTATCTCCTAGTCGAGCAGTCTCGACTAGAGTCTTCTTACTTGTTTTTTCCTTTTATTATATATTATTTTTAATTTTACTAAATTATTATTGTTTATTTAATTATTATTTTATTTTATTTTATTTTATTTTGTTTTTTTATTTTATTTTATTTTATTTTATTTTATTTTATTTTATTTTATTTTATTTTATTTTATGAACACGTTTTCACCTCGGCATCCACTGCACTCGACCCACTGTGTGCTCAGATTTTATGGCCCTTGCGCCGTCAAGGCGCTCTCTGGCCAAACGGTTAATATAACGCATATATGGCCACTTTTGTTCGTGCACATACATGCGCCTACGCCCGCATACTTATGTATACCAACGCTCATATGTTTATACGCACTTCTTCTCGCGTATGTTTATGCGCTTCTTCTCGCATATTTATACGCACCTAAGATCGCATATATATAAACACATACAATCGAATATATATTGTAAAGAATTATTCTACGGCCGAGGTACAGCTCTCAGTCTTCCCCAGGGTCATCTACAAGAAATTTAGTAAGTTGCCGGGACCACGGAATGAGAGAAAATAGCGAGCCAGGATGGCCGAACTATCCGTGTTGGAGGCACGGGCAATCTATTGGTGAAGGGGAAGCCTTAGGTGCAATAGTGTGGCCCGGACGCGCCACGCCCCCGCTCTGGCGTACAACGTTCGGAGTGGGGTGCGCTGGTCGTCCCGCCGGGCCGCACCGGCCGCCACCGCGACCCAGCTCTGGCGTATAAGGCTCGGAGGGGGGCACGTTGGCGGTATCGCCTCGCAGTCTGCGCGTCCGTCGGTCGAGCATAGCAATGACCAAGACGGCCGCCACCGCGACCCAGCCCTGGCGTATAGTGCTCGGAACGGGGCACGTTGGCTGTATCGCCTCACTGTGCCTGGCCAGCAAAACCCCGCCATCCGATGCGTAGCCGGGCCGGCTACTGCCCCAACTCAGCTCTGGCGTATTATGCTCGGAGCTAGATGGTGGCAAACGGTCGCCGAGTCCTGGAACGCAGTGTACCGGCGCGTCCAGCCCAGACCCCGGAGTATAACGCTCGGAGCTGGCCACGTGGTCACCGCTGCACCCCGGCCTAAACGCTCAGAGTTCGTCACGGTGTCGCCACTGCACCCTGGCGTATAACGCTCAGATTGTGTCACGTGGTCGCTGCAGCACACTGATCCCGCACACGACGACTTTTTTTTTTCACTTTAACCCTTATCCTACCACTTATTTGATCTCCTCGCTTGGGCATTTGCCCTCACTAATAGGCACACTCGACACATCTTTGTAGCAATTGTAAGAAAAAAAAAGTAAGAACGTTGCAGTCGGGCGCTACCGACTGCGAAATACTCATTCACAGTCCCTTTGAAAATTTAATTTAATTTGGCTTTAAAAAAAATTGGTACAAAACAATTATTCTTTTTGATTATATTGTAGCATTTGGTAATTTTTATCGAGTAATCGATAATTATTATATTGATCGTGCACTTTTTGAGTACAAATGTATGGTAATTTTTGTTGATAGCTTTCGGTCACACCTATTGCAGATTCTTTAGCGTTTGTTTACATTACAAAAGCGCGCTTTTTAGTATTCTAAGAATTGCGATTGATTTCTGGATTTTCTAGCTGTTATTGTAGTTTTGTCAGATGACGCTCTGTTATTAGCTTATTGTATTTTAGCTACCAGTTTGTAAAGCAAAGCGATAGCGTGAGCGCTAAAGGCGTCGCAAGTTATGTTACAGCGGCGGAGGTTCAAGTCCCCATCAAGGCTAAGTTTTTTTTTTTTTTTCATAAATATTTCGTTTGTTATAAAATAGATATTTTATTCTTCTTAAAAAGCCCTCAAATATGTATGTACGCATATACATATGCATGTATATGTATGTACATACATAAGACTGCACGCATATGTAGCATCAAGCATTCCAGCCTTTCTTATGCACGCGCTCATTTGTATGTGTGTATGTATGTACACATAAATGCATACTCTAGCGTTGAAATGAGACTGATTTGTTTTTGCTTTGTTCTTGAATTTACCATCCGCTACTCTCATAACAAGAATCTTATTTTTGGATTTCATTTTAATTGCATTCGTCGACAGTAGGTGCTGGCGCTGTCAGCAAAGGCGCCGGTTGAATTTGTTTTTGTTCTTTTGACAAACATGACTTGGGTGCGAGTTCAAATCCCGCGGAAAACTCTTTTTTGTTAATTTCAAATTTTGTTATTTTAGCTTCTTTTATATTTTTTAAATATTTAAATTTTATTTTTAAATTTTATAAAAATCTTTCCTTCCGTGTTATCAATGCCTATTAAGCCTATTTGTATATACATGTACATACATAGATAGCTCAAGCATATAAATGTCGCAATTTGATACTACAAATCCCGATTGCCACGCCTCTAGTGGCCGTAGACACCTCATTTTTGGCCTGTTCTTAGAAAGAGCTAACGGTAACGTAAATGCGAAATTTGAATGCTTACGCTCAAAAAATGTGAAAATTACAGGGTATTTTTCGATATGCCACGCCCCCAAAAAGGCGTGACAATTATTTTTGGGGCATCGATAGAGGAGGTTACCAGTAACTCAACTATCCAAATTTAAAGCTTCTAGCTCTTAAACTGTAGGAGATATAAAGTTTTGCGGTTTGCCACGCCCCCTTTGGGCGGACATATATCCACTATAGCTTGTTGGACTTGGGTGGTCAACTCGCGTATATATACCAAATTTCAAGTCTCTAGCATCAATAGTGCCTAAAATATAGCCAAATTTGAAAAATTACTATATCTTCAGGTCCGATTTGCCACGCCCCCAGTAGGCGTAGACATAACATTTTTTCATCAGTCATTATAGAATTATAGCATTAGCTCACGTGCGAAATTTCAACGTTCTAGCCTTAGAACTTTAGGAGATACAGTTTTATCTGATTTGCCACGCCCCCAATGGGCGTAGATATATCCACCATAGCTTTTTGAACTTGGGGGGTCAACGCGGATCTACATACCAAATTTCAACTTTCTAGCTCTTCAACTAACATGATTTCTGGTATATCGGAAAATGCATTTTCCGATTTGCCACGCCCCTAGTGGGCGGATCGGGAAAATTTTAACACTTTATAAATCGGAGTTATACACGAGTATGTGTTCCAAATTTCAAGTCTCTAGCTTCAATAGCGGCGAAATGAACTGCGTTCATACGGACAGACGGACAGGCGGACAGACGGACGGACGGACAGACGGACGGACAGCAAGACGGACATTGCACAAAACCAATATACTAATTCACTTCGTGAATGAGTATAAAAAGAAAAGAAATAGCACGTGGGCTGGGGACCCGGTCTGCTTACCGGTGATCTGCTTACCGGTAGCAGCATAAGAGCTTTCAGCTCTGCCCGCCGCGGCGTCGCTGCATTTAAGCGCTGCGTGGGTGTTTCAATGTCGCTATGCCCTCTCGCTGCGTTTGCCCGCATTATGCTATTGCAAGAACTTTTACTCTCGCTCTCGTTCTCCGCTCCCAACCTTTTGCCGGTGCGTCGCGCTTAGCAGCATAAGCTCTGCCCGCCGTGGCGTCGCTGCATCTTGCTCTTAGCATTGCTCTTAATTATGCGCTCGGCTCTCTTTCCCTCAGTCGCACTGTTGCGTGGGGAGAGGCGCCGTTAGATCTCCAACGTTGCTTTCCGTCGTCGTCCGTCTTGTCATTGGTGTTGTAGATAATATTTTGCTGATCTGCGTGCGTTGTTAGTCGCGTGGTGTAGACTGTACTTGATTGCCGTTGCACTTCTTGTGCGTTGATTTACCATTGCGGTCCGTTTGTCGTTGTTACTGTCCGTTGCCGCGCCGTTCTACCGCTACCCTACACTAAGAATAAGACGAGTATATCTATTTTGCTTACATATATATATTTTTTTTTTCATAAATTCTCCCTCCACCGATATGTAAATTAAGTAGTAAATTAAGCTGGGGCAGACTCAGTCTGCCCAGGGTTATCTCACAAGAAATTTGTCTGAGTTTGTGTTCACCAAACGATCTGCAACCAACAATCTACACAACTCAGCCTAAATAAATTAAGATATTAGGTAATATAGTTATCTGCAGAACCAGACAACTAGTAAATAACCCATTATTATCGCCAGGTATAAATGTTGGGCTATCCGTTATAAGATAACCTCTTTTCAGACCGTAATAAAACCTTTTACATGTTTATTTAGGTTTATCGAATAAGTAGAAATCCTTAATCGTAATCTTGTATTGATACCTACCACCTAAAGAATAGTATATAAGGCCGTTACGTTCATACAATAAACTAGTAAGAAAATAGCACTTGAAAATAGAGCAACGAGTCTCGTCTTTCACTATTTAAAACTCATCGCCGTTGTCCAACTGGTTCAAGTACTTGTTGCGACGCCCGTTGTCACTGGTTCCGTACTAGAGGGTTTCAATTAAACACAAATACAACTACCTAATCTTGGTTTTGTACTAAGGTCTAATAGATAATAAATAATAGAAAAATAATTTATATATACATACGGTGAGCCACCAGGGGGGATGATTAGGCGTAATGGTAGGTATTGGGGAAAAGGGGGAAATTAATGGGGGACCGCCACTGACGTGTACCTCTCGTGAAAAGCTCTTCCTCCGTCGTATGGCCCGCCGCCGTCTGATCTTCCGCTAGTCTTTCGTCGTCGCTTTTGTCGGCCTTCCTTCTACACAGAAGAACTTGCCTTGCGTTGGTTGTTTCTATGTCTTTTATTTCACAAAAATAAAATTAGCGCTTCTTGCACTCTTAGCATTTAACCTCTTCTCTTCGCGCTCGTCCTCCGTCTCTTTTCGCTACCACTCCACGACTACTTTTCGCTTTTTCTTGCTCGTCCAAAGCGCTCGACGACGGCGACACATCTCTCCACTCAAAAATCTCCACGCAGGGTTGCGCCGCCGATCGCCGATGAGTAAATCTGCGCTTTGGGCGGCTCTTTTTATATGCAAATTCAAATCAATACTTACACTACTTAACTAATTTCTAATTGATTATGTTAAACTCTAAATCTTAACCTCAACCTTAACTAATTTAAATAAAAAATCTGTAAATTCAATTGAATGTTTCTTGTTTGCTTACTAAATATCTAACGAAATTCAATTTGTCTTCAATTTTAATTTATCGATTAAATTTTTACAAATTATATTAGTAGCCATTGCCCACAACGGGCTTCACGCCGTGGTAGTCAGCAAGAATGTATGCCATGATGGAGGACGAGCTGCAAGCTTTCGCACGCCGTTCCTCGTTGCAGCGATCGCTGCAGCAACAACAGAGGGCGTTGCCGCAGCCGATGACTTCTAATCAGTCCCCAATAGTTGAGTGCCAGGCACCCACGTCGCGAAAAGAAGCGTTAGCCCAAATAGGAGTTATCCCAGAGGGTTTGTCGGCCTTTTTGGGGGTCAGCGGCATATAAATGCCTTAATGAGAGAGGAGCTGGCTAGGCTGGTTAGTCTCCACAAGACGGCCGAAGCGTTCTGTAATCGACCGGTTAAGAACTGAGGTGCAGACCACGCCAGTCATGAAAGTAGTGGAGAAAGCTAGCGCTAAAGCGATTACAGGTAGCAATACGCCCAAGCAGTCAAGGGAAATTGCCTCCGAACAGAGGAAAACTCCCTCAAAGAAACCGAGGCCCAATAAAAGTGCAGCTTTGTGGGCTACAGCCGAAAATAGAAGCCAGGCAGGTGGACAGACAAACCCGAGCAGCTGGACAGTTGTCAAAGGACACAAGCCTATGCAAAAACGACGCAGAAGTGACGCAATTGCAATTTCAGGCGTAGATGGTTGTAGCTATGCGGACATGCATGTGTAGTCAAGAGCGACCCAAAGTTCAAGCATCTGAGCGGTGACGTTCTAGGCATTAGGAAGAGAGCTAAGGGGGATCGTTTGTTGGAATTGAGTAGGAAGCCGGAGCATAGCGCTGAGGCTCTGCACGAAGCTGTAGGCAAGGCCTTGGGCGACCGGGCGGTTCTTAAGACACTTACCGAATCGGCTCAACTTGAGATTCGTGATTTAGATGAGTTAGCGAGCAAAGAGAAGATCTTGGAGGCAATTAGAGTGGAGTTGAAGGATAGCTCGCTCCCCATAGGGGCTATCAAATCACTTCAACCAGACTTTGGTGGACAGCGAAGGGCTACGGTTGCTCTTCCAATTGGGAAAGCTAAAACTCTGCTCGAGCTGTCCAAAATCAGACTAAGATGGGTAGTATGCCGTATCCGAGCCGTGGATCACGATTACGGTCATATTGCAGCCAACTGCATCAGCGACTGTGACCTAAGGGGCGCCTATTTCAGGTGTGGAGAGATGGGTCACAGTGTAAAAGCATGCACCAAGCCACCGAAATGTAGCCTCTGCGCTCGGAAAGGTGGAAAGCAGATGGATCACTTAGCAGGCAGCTTCAAGTGCCCATCCTACCGTGAAGCTGCACGTAAAATGAAATGTTAAGGTTTCTTCAGCTTAACATAAATCATTGTGTTGCTGCCCAAGATCTACTAGAGCAGACCATAAGAGAAAAACGTATATTCGTAGCCTTTCTCAGTGAGCCTCATCACCGTAGGTCGGCCTGCCATACAACATGGGCAACAGGCGCAAATGACAAGGCTGTGTTGTGGGTATGTGGCAACTCAGCGAATGTACTTTCGGATGTTAAGTCATTCAATGAGCTCGTACGTGGCCGATATGGTAACTTATGGCTCTACAGTTGCTATCTGGCTCCCAGCATGCAGTTCAGTGAATTCGCAACGGTACTAGACGAAGCTTGCCGAGGATGCTAGAGGTCGGAAGGCCATTATAGCAGGAGATTTCAACAACAGGAGACACAACAAAGGCCAGAGGCCATATCCTACTGGAGATCTTCGCAGCACTGGATGTTGCACTGCTCAACACTGGCCACGAGTTCACCTTCAGTCGGGCTGGATACGGATCTGTAATTGACATTACTTTTGTCACTTCATCCCTCTATCGGGAAGCAACATAGCTATACGGGCAGCGATCATACGGCACTTCTGTTCACAATAGGTGAGGTACCTGCCAGGGCATCAATCTTGTGGAGAGAATCGTATCGACTGGATACTTTTGATCCCGCGGTCTTTTCAGAGGCTATTCAATCTCTGGGCACAATTGATAATGCTGAGGCCAGAGCATGCAAGATGGTAGCCCAAATTCAGAGTGCCTGCAATAGGAGCATGTTACGTCGCAAACAGCTCACGCAACAACAGGAGCCTATGTATTGGTGGAATGTACAAATAGATTAATTCAGGAGACATTCCCTGCAAACCACTAGGGGAGCCATCATCTTATAGACCTATCTGTCTCCTAGAAACCATGGGAAAGGTTTTTGAGAAACTGACTTTTTCTAGACTGGAGAGGCGCCGGAGGCCTACCACCTAATCAATATGGTTTGCGGAAGGCCCGGTTAACAACTGATGCGCTACAGAAAGTTGTTGACCTGGCAACTTTCGCCATCCAAGACACCAGATGGAGCCACGGAACAAATCAATACTGCATCATCGCGACCCTGGATGGATAAAGAATACCTTCAACATAGCTGTTGGGATATGATACTGGATGCGCTATCACAATATAATATCACTAAAAATCTCAAAGAGATAATAAAGAGCTACTTCAGAGGAAGAACACTGGTATACAACAAGAGTGAGGGTCCCCAAACTCATACAGTGTCAGCTGGAGCACCCGAAGGCTCAGTGTTGTGGCCTCTTCTATGGAATATCATGTACAACGGCGTACTGCGCTTGTAACTACCAGCAGGTGCGCACACCATTGGTTTTGCTGATGATTTAGCCGTCGTCGCCATAGGCAAGGAGCTTAAAGATACTTAAAGATACTGATATGTGCAGTGCAAGTATCAATCGCATACGAAGCTGGTTGACAGGAGCTGGGCACGAGCTAGCGGCAGCAGTCACAAAAGAGTGGACACTGCCAATATAAAGATCGGCAGCGTCACTATTGCGTCAAAGAGGGCGATAACCGAAGCCGTCCTAGTCAGCAGTTGCAAAAGAGTGGAAACTGCCAATATGAAGATCGGCAGCGTTACTATTGCGTCAAAGATGGTGATAAAATATCTTGGTGTCATGATAGACACAAGATAAACTTTCCGTGAGCACTTAGAATATGTGCCTGAAACGGCAGCTGATTCTTGTAGATCTCTCTCAAGAATTATGCTTAACACGCGGGAATCAAAACAGCAACGACGTCTCTTTATAATGAGCGTCATAAGGTCCGTCATCCTCTATGCTGCGCCAATATGGGCAAGAGCGATTGCAAGACAGAGCTGCAGCCAGGGCATTTGCGCCACCTACGCGCCTGAGCGCAATCAGAGTCTGCTGCGCATTCAGAACAGTCTCTGACGTCACGGTGCTCTTCATTGCCAGCATGGTGCCACTGGACTTGGAGGACGAGCCTATACGACGCAACGATATCAGAGCGAACAGCGTTGCACGATGGCAAAGGTGGAACAGCTCAACTAAAGGGCGGTGGACACATACTCTTACCCTGAGCTTGAGCCATGGATAACCCGCAAACACGGTGAAGTTAATTTTTATCATTCACAGCTTCTATCGGGATATGAATGAACCATGAGACGAGGTCTGGTGGAGGACGCTAACCACGTGTTATTCGAATGTGGACGCTTCCTAGAGGAGAGGTGCTGTCTGGGAAAAGCATTAGGCCGCTCCATAAGAGCGGACAACATGGTCAACCTGATGTTGGAATCGGAGGCAGCTTGGAAACTTATAAGCACCCTCGCGACCACAATCATGATAGAACTTCGCAGAATCGAGCAAAGACGAGCTATCCCAAGCTAAGGGAGTGCAAAGTTCTTACGAAGCAATGCTTTACGGCCATCTCGCAAGCATCGTGCGCTACCCTTAGCCGCCTAATCACATCCATAATTGTGAGAACCGCATCGCATGCGTACACACAATCGAATGAGTATATGTACATTTGTATGTATGTGAGCACTTCACAAGATCGACCATATGCAAATGCTGGGCTTTAAAATTTCTACAGGCAGCAAGAACTTCGCACACAGGCATACAAATGCTCATAATATATGTAGCAAGGGAGAGTGGGAGAGGGAGAGTGTGCATGCTCATCGCAAAAACATTTTCATTATGAGCATCAACGCTTTCATACCCTTTTTAGAAATAATCATTGTATGAGCGTGGCAAACGCTTTACAAATTTCGGCATACCCTTCACGCAAAAGGAAGGAGCTGGGAAAATTTCAATTTTTGTGCGCGGCTTAGAGTGATGATTTCAGTGACCATAGAAAGCTAGAGAAAGGGCCTGAGAGAGAGAGTGAGTAGAAAAAATGGCACATAGCTGTGCTACATACGGAATCGGGACCTTTTTGATTGAGCGCTCATAGCGCACTGTTTTTGTCGTGCAGTATTTTCGCTGCTCGAACCTTCGGCGACTGAGCCGAGCAAATACGAAGTATAGTGGTCGACCAACTTAACAGTTTCGAGCTGTAGATGTGTTCTACATGTCTAGTCTATGTGTTCTCTGGTCAGTGGTTACGATAAAGCAGCGTTATTTCTAAGAAAATGAGTAAAACAGAAGTGGAAAACGCAGTATGTAAACAGTTTCTTCACAGCTTAAAAATTGAGTAATGTTAGTTTTTGTTGTTTATTTTGTTACCGATTTATAATTTTACCCTGAACCCATTGAAAATAGGAAATCAGGGTATAATGCTTTTGTTAAAAGTATGCGCGTCGATCTAAGAAGATATCAGAGCTAGAGACTTCAATTTTTTTTTTAAATGTCCGTATATAGTGCATATCGAGTTTATCACTAAAAAACGATAACTCAATCCGATATTTTTATCGATAAGAAACCATATCTAAAATCAGTTATATCTCCCACAGCTTTAAAGCTAGAGTGTTCAAATTTTAAATATATATTAAGACGCATTTTATACAATTTCGGGTTTTGCTAAGATTTACCTCCCGCCCCTATATTCACCCCCTCACCATCATCTTTGTAAAAGTCGTATATCAAATACTAGAGACTTGTGCTTTGGTATACACATACATTTAAACATTATGATTACGTTCTGAAAGTTTCATTACGATCATACGCGTAGAATTTAAATAATTCAACAAATAAGTTCTTATTATATTGCCAACCCAAGCGCAATCGCCTGTATATGCGTGTGTGTGTCCGAATTATTATTGAAATATCAGTTGCTTGGTGGGCTCAGGGGATCTCGTAGTCGAGCAGTCTCGACTAGAGCTTTCTTACTTGTTTTGTATTTGTTTTTTTTTTTTTTTTTATAATTCAACTTAAAATTGATTATTAAACTGACTTTTTTTGAATAAAAAAAATATTTGCGTGTAAAGTCAAAAATTGTAATTTTTTCGTTGTGTGTAAAGTGTTTCTTGACATATGTATATACAAGCATTTAGTCAATATATGCATGTAAAATTAGTACATATGTATGTATATATGTGTATATATAGGGGGAATATGGCAGATAACATTGCCAGAATATATGTACACATATGTACATGTGCATGTATGTAGTATCTTACACAAATATGGGGAACTTATCTCGACGGCTATGTCGAAGTGGTGGCGTCGCCGGTAAGTAAGAAACCAGGTTGTAATTTCCTAGTCTTGTTTAATAGTATGGTAGCTGAGCAGTTCTATAAAAAGTGTGTAAAACTATGTAAGTCCAGAAGTGTTAATACCAGGAGAGCTGGTTACAAGTGAGCGGGGGGATGTGAATAGAAGTACCCCGCGAACCAGTTGGAGAACAAGGGTTAAGTTATTAACAGATTAGCATGGTGTGGGAGGAGCAATTCTTGCTAATGGGATCTGGCATTAAAAGAAAATTTCAAATGTATGGAATGTAAGCGATAGCCGTAGTTTGTACTATATGCAATGGACATAGTTAGTAATGAAAAGAAGAAGACATCGAATGTGTAGGATGCAAGCGATAAGCAGTAGACATAGTTGCTAGCCGTAAGAAGAAAATTTCAAATGTTTGCTTAAAAAAAGCCGTCAAAGCGCAAATGAAATATCGGCGATCGACGGCACAACCCTGCGTGCTGAGTTCGTGAGCGGAGGGTTGCGCTGCCGACGCCGAGCGCTTGGAGCGTAGATAGAAAAGAAGAGATTTTTAGTTAGTAAGTGGCCACCGCGTAGAACGGACAGAAGTTGATATTTAAGAATTAGTAAGTAGCCGCCGCAGAGAGCAGATGTAAATAATTAGAGTTAGTGAGAGGCTGCCAGAAGAGCTTAGAAGTGTTTGTAAAGTAATAGAAATAAAAGTGAATTAGATTAGAAGGCAATAAGAAAGAAGAGGCGAAAGCTGGCGGATACTCGAAGTAAAGGTGGTGCACGTGAGTCGTAGTTTGAGTTATTTTCCCCTCCTCTGTCCCCTACCAGATTAACTAGAAACGCATAGATGTTTGTTTGTTTGTTCTGTGAGCCTCATCACTGTAGGAGTGCCAGCCAGAGAGCTTGGTCAACAGACCCTAATGGCAAAGCTGTGCTGTGCCGAGGATGCTAGGGCCGTATCCTACTGGCCCTGACATTACTTTTGTAACTTCATCCCTTTTTCAGGAAGCAACATGGACCCATTGTGATAGCTATATGGGGATCATTCGGCACTTCTGTTCACAATAGGTATCCCGCGGCCATTCAGACGCGCTTTCAGGACTGTCTCCGATGACGCGGCGCTCGTCATCGCCGGCATGGTGCCACTGGAGGATTTGGTCGCTGAAGCCGTGGAGCGGAATTCACTCGCGCCTGCGTACAGCATTGCACGATGGCAAAGAAGGTGGAAGAGCTCAACTAAGGGACGAGGGACACACACGCTCATCCCGCTCACCCATGGATAAACCGCGAATACGGCAAGGTTAATTTCTAGCTTTCACAGATTCTCTCGGGACATGGATGCTTTCGGAGCTATTTGAATCGCTTTGGTCACGCGGAAACTGAAGGATGCCCCTGATGCAGACAAAAGCATATGGAAGACGCCAATCACATTTTATTCGAATATGAACGGTTCCTGGAGGAGAGGCATCGTTTAGAAGAGACAGTGGGCCGCTCCATCAGAGCGGACAACGTAGTCAACGCCATACTGGAATCGGAGGTAGCTTGGGAACTAATAAGCACCTTTGAGGCCACAGTCATGACGGAGCTCCGCAGAACCGAGCGAACAATAAGACGAACTGTCCCAGGCTAGGGTAGCGTATAGTGCTTGCGAAGCAATGCTTTACAGTTCGATTTTCAAGTTTCAAACACAGATGCAACGCTGGGTGAAGGTCGATTGGCTCTTTTACTCCTAGGAGTCTCGGAAAGTCACCTCGTACCTGATATAAATATGTTGAGGGCCTTTTCGCGGTGCAAATTCGTCAGTAGTATTTCTTGATCCCTAGATAATTCCATAACCCCTATTCTATTGAGTATGAGAGAGATAATCACAGTCAGACATTTTGTAATAGCATTCCATTCAAGAGAAATGTTGTAGGACTCAAGTGCTGTATCGGCTATTCCGACAATATTGTTTCTAATTGTGTTTATTAAACCAAAATATTTAGGTGTGCCTATCGGAATAAGCGGATAGACAGCGGTCTACACTCTTTTTTCAAGAACTAAATTCTGCCTGGTTTTCTGAAAATGTTTCTAGTACTTTCACTACGTCAGGTACTCTGTCTAAGTCGTCGTGTCTTTGGTCCGAATTTATGGTAACGTCAATATTATTTATGGATTGGGTAGTTTTATTTAGGTTCTCGACTACCATTCTGTTTATAATACCCCCGTCGGGTTGGTGATACTATTGTTATATCTTTAATCTTTATTGTTATAATATCTTTAAAAAAAAATAAATAAGAAATACTTTCTTTTAATTGTTTGGATGTTAGGTGGGTGTTCTAGCAGCGTCACTACTAATTTGCTGTGGGATGAGTGTCTTACTAAATTGTTTGTGTTTATCACCCTGAACCCATTGAAAATGGGAAATCAGGGTATAATGGTTTAGTTAAAAGTATGTAACAGGCAGAAGGAGGCGTGGCAGACCCCACAAAGTATATATATTCTTGATCAGGGCGACGAGCTGAGTCGATTTGGCCCTGTCCGTCTGTTTGTCCGTCCGTCTGTCCGTATGTATGAATGAGTCGATCTCTATGAGCTAGAGACTTCAAATTTTTTTTTTAAATGTCCGTATATAGCGCGCGCGTATCGAGATTATCACTGAAAAACAATAATTATATCTCCTATATCTTTAAAGCTAGAGTTTCCAAATTTAATATGTATATTAAGATGCATTTCATACAATTTCGGTTAAAATTTGCCCCCCACCCCTATATCCACCCCCTCACCAACATAATTGTAAAAGGCGTATTTCAAATACTAGAGACTTGAGCTTCGGCATATACATACATTTAAACAATATGATCACGTTCTGAAAGTTTCATTGCGATCGTACGTCAACAAATTAATTCTCATAATACTGCCAAACTGCAGCGCAACCCTTGCGCAATCGACTGTATATGTGCGTGTGTGTGTGTTTGCCTCTGTTTGTATGCGTGTGTATGTGCAAATTATTATTGAAGTATCCGTTGCTCGAAGGGTTCAGGGGATCTCGTAGTCGAGCAGTCTCGACTAGAGCTTTCTGACTTTTTATATCCTGGCAGACCCTTAACTTCATTTAGCTCTTTTTTTTGCCAATCTGGCTCTATTTGTTCGGAAATTATGACAGCACTGCCCCTGTCCTCTACGCTGCCCTTGTCCATTATCGTATCCCTCTTCCATCTTAGTCAATTGTGTCAGCGTTGTGAAGTCATGACACCTCACGTACAACCTATACTCAGGCGGCGTTCTCATACGCCACATAGAGCTCCGTGTATTCAGCACGCAAATTGACTTTTTCTTTAAACATCGATTAATCGTCCCGATATGTGCTACATCTTTAAGCCTTGAGTCCCCAAATTTTAACTATAGATTTATATGTACTACTGAGATCGACTGGTTCATATATACGGACGGACGGACAATCAGACAGAGCTAAATCGACTCAGCTTGATCAATAATATATCTATTTCATGTGATCTTCTATGCTGCCTTCATCCACTTACATACATTATGTTGGAGTGGATGCGTCGATGATAAGAGAAAAGAAGGGTTTATGAAGCATATGACAAAAGCTTAATGCTTTGTACTTATATTCTATGATTAGCTCAATTTTACTTTTAATGTGTATTTTTAATACAAATACCATAAATGTTTAATTTATCTAATTGTTTGTTTTTTTTTTTCGCATTACTTCAGCTATCAAAATGAGACGGTGAGCTTCAGTTCCTCTTTGGCTTTTTCAGTACCCATCGTAAACTCCAATTTGCAACCCTCGAAAGTTCGCGAATCATGTGTTGATGATAGAAGTGGAATTATCATTGCAGAGGATCTACCAGCTATAAGTAAAGCGGAAGGTAAAGCAATGCTACAAAATAGTGATCCGCCTTTATCCATATCAGAATCTTTACCGAGAGTATCGCAAGCAACCAACATTAATGTACTAAGTAAGCAGTGCGAAATTGTTGATCAAGAAGTCAGCGAGCATCACTTGACCACGACGACACCTACGAGTCAATTAGAAAGCGAGAGGGATACTGGACTTAGCGTTATCACAAGTGCACCGGCAGCTAAAATTAATCGTCAACTTGAATCAGACTTAGATGTCATTAAAGAGGTTAAAATTGAACTAATTGAGTCTTCCGTCTACAAAAATAGTAACACGCTACAAGAGCTTGTTAACGGTCCGCCAATCAATAAATTTGCGAAAGAAAGTGACTCCAAAAATAATCATCTCAGTAGCAAAGAGGAAGTAGGAAGCGCTGAAAAGATAAATGTATGCTCGGAGAAATTAACTGTCGAAGAAATTGATTATCATATTCAGGAAAATGAGGTTGAGCTGTCACCCACTACTGATGAGTATCAAGAAGGAATGCATTTTAGTAGTAAGGACGTAGTTTTCGACTACGATATTATAGAAACCGAGAGATATCTTGGCTGCACAGCACCTGCGCCGACACCGGCTAATTTATTGGCACCACTCGCTGTATTAGAAATCGATATAGTGGATGATGAACTCTTAGATGAGCGTGGAGCTGCCAAAACTCCAACGCCTGAATTAAACAACGATGAAATTTACCGACGGCGTAAAAAACGCAGTTCTGCAACTAAGAAACTAAGCTCATTAGACGAACGAGATAAACTAACTGAAAAGCCTGACACTCCTGCGCCAACAAATACTGATGAAACCGAATACAACGCAGTGTGTCCCTGGGAAGATGTTAAGTAAAAAATATATTGCAAGAAATTCATTGACTTAACCCTTAAATCCCTTCATTATAGAAATGTTAGCACCAGCGACGGAACATTTGTCAAGACGTATGCTACATTGGGATATTTATGAACACAGCCATCATAAAAATAAGCAACATATTCTTATTGTAGCATGAATTCAAATATATTATTACGTTTACAGAACTAATTAATTCAATGTATATAATTATGGATACAAAAATGCATATCCGCTTCACATGTTAAATAAAAACGGTTAAACAAAATAAAGAAATACTTTGGTGAAATCAATTAGGACTTTTTATAGCCGTAGGAAACCATTTTGTAATAACTGGTACTAGTGTAATAAAAGTAACTAATTTATTTATTTATTTATTTCTTAAAGCTTTTGACAAAAACGAGAGTCAATTTAAATTAAAAAAAAAAAAAAAAAAAAGAAAAAGCCTAAACAAAGTACAGGATATAATATCAATAGTAACATCGACCCGATGGGGGTATTTTATTTGCCAGTCCCGGCCAGCTATGCCCACGTCTCACAGCCAAATATGGTCAGTGAAACTAATGAAGCTATAAAAAGAGAGTGTTAGTAAGAAAACTTAGAAAAACAATATTAAATGTAGATTTATTAACCACATATATCTAACACGATAAAATAATAAACAATTCTTAAAATGAAAAAATATAAACAAAAATAATAAAAAAAAAAGAAAAAATACAATAAACAAGAATTAGTATACAAAAAGAAAGAGGAAGGTATTAAAAGAAATTGCAAGAAAAGTTAATACCAAAAACAAGTAAGAAGACTCTAGTCGAGACTGCTCGACTAGGAGATACCCTGAACCCTCCAAGCTGATATTCTTATCATTCTGCACTTCTTTTATGCACGCACACATACATACACATGCATCCACTCTCACGCGCCTGCACTCTGCTAACTGCGTAGTAAGCAGCGACTGCGCTTGGGCTGCGCTGCACTGTGGGCAATAGTATGAGGATTTACTTGGTGAATAACTTCTTTTGTAAACATACGATCTTAATGAAACTTTCAGAGCGTAATTATATGGTCAAAATGTGTGTACATTCCAAAGTACTAGTCTCTAGTACTTGAAATACGTATTTTGCAAATTGGGGGCGAAGGGGGCGCGGTATCCAAAATCTGTTGATTACAAAATGTTTCTATTCATCATATAAATATACACAGTAAATCTGAAGTCTCTATGTCTAATAGTATTCCAATGAGGCTCGAAAAACAAAATCAATTTTTCGATTATTCTCGATAAAAAAGTTATCGGATGAGTTATCGAAAAAATAAAGCAAACTCGTACTGCGTATGGTATACACGAGTATGCACAAAAAATTTCAGCTCTCTAGCTCTTATAACTTCTGAGATCTCGGCGTTCATACGGACAGACGGACGGACGGACGGACGGACGGACGGACGGACAGACGGACAGGGCTATATCGACTCAGCTCGTCGTGCTGATCAAGAATATATATACTTTATGGGGTCTGCGATGATTCCTTCTGCCTGTTACATACTTTTACACAAAAACATTATACCCTGATTTCCCATTTTCAATGGGTTCAGGGTATAAAAAGAAATAATAAAAAGAAAAGAGTAAAGGAAAAGCACAGAATAGAATATAGGATAGAATTGAGAAATCACTACACAACATTGACAATGATACATAAATACGTATATATACGAAATACAACTAGGAAGGTCATTTATAACAAGTAAGAAAGCTCTAGTCGAGACATCTCGACTACGAGATCCCCTGAGCCCTACAAGCAACTGATGTTTCAATAATAATTAGCACACACACGCATACAAACAAACGCACGCATACAAACAAACACACGCACTCACATACTGATACAAACAAAAACACACGCACACACACATGGAGTTCGAGTTGCGTTTTCGTGGAGTGCGGTCGATATTATTGTAATCCATCGTTGACTATATCTTGTTCCGAGGTTTTCCCTGCGAAAGTGGAAAAATCTAAAGAAAACGTGTATGTTGTGGGCGAGACGAACCCAGCGACTTCGAAAACTACCAGAGGGACTACTGCGCTGCGGTTGGTGGAGTGACCCAGCGGTGGGATCCAGTGGTGCAAGAGAGGGGGCAATAGTGTCATTGTTTTGGCGTCAGGGCTTTCCTCTTTGCTTTTCTTTTCAGAACGAAAAAATTTGCAACTTTAGGCGTCATATTTGTGCAAATAGTAAAAATCAGGTGCACTCACTCGAACAGCTGTTAGTGCTGGAAATTGCAGCGAACTATCACTCTTTGGTGAGTTGCTAAGTTTTAGCAAAGATAGCAACCTGCCTGATGGTAGGCTAGTAGGCATTGCCCACTACAGGCTTCACGCCGTGGTAGTCGCGCGCTGTTCCTCGTTGCAGCAGGGCGTTGTCGCAAACGTTGACTTCTAATCAGTCCCCAATAGTTGAGTGCCAGGCACCCAAGTCGCTAAAAGAAGCGTCGAGCCAAATAGAAGTTACCCTAGAGAGTTTGTCTGCCTTATTTGGGGTTCAGCGGCATATAAATGCCTTAATGAGAGAGCAGCTGGCTAGGCTGGTTAGTCTCCACAAGACGTCCGAAACGTTCTGTAATCGACCGGTTAAAAACTGTGAGGTACAGACCACGTCGGTCAAGAAAGTAGTGGAGAAAGCTAGCGATAGAACAATTGCAGGTAGCAATACGCCCAAGCGGTCAAGGGAAGTTTACTCCGAACAGAGGAAAACTCCCTCTACCACAACCGCACCCGCTACCGAGGCCCAGTGCAGCGAACCCAACAGAGCCAATGGCTCCGCGGACTACAGCCCAAAATCCAATTCAGGCAGGTCGACAGACAAACCCGAGCAGCTGGACAGTTGTCAAAAGACACAAGCCTATGCAAAAACGTCCCAGAACTGACGCAATTGCAATTTCAGGCGTAGATGGTTGTAGCTATGCGGACATGCTACGTGTAGTCAAGAGCGACCCAAATTTCAAGCATATGAGCGGCGACGTTCAAGGCATTAGGAAGACAGCTAAGGGGGACCTTTTGTTGCAATTGAGTAGGAAGCCGGAACATAGCGCTCTGCATGAAGGTAAAGGCAAGGCGTTGGGCGACCGAGCGGTTGTTAAGACACTTACCGAATCAGCTCACATTGAGATTCGTGGATCACGATTACGTTCATATTGCAGCCAACTGCGTCAGCGACTGTGACCTAAAGGGCGCCTGTTTCAGGTGTGGAGAGATGGGTCACAATGTAAAAGCATGCACCAAGCTACCGAAATGTAGCATTTGCGCCCGGAAAGGTGGAAAGCAGACGCATCACTTAGCAGGCAGCTTCAAGTGCCCATCCTACCGTGAAGCTGACGTAAAATATGTTAAGGTTTCTTCAGCTTAACTTAAATCACTGTGTTGCTGCCCAAGATCTACTAGAGCAGACAATAAGAGAAACAATTATAAACGTAGCTTTCTTAGTGAGCCTCATCACCGTAGGTTGGCCTGCCATAGAACATGGGCAACAGGCGCAAATGACAAAGCTGTGTTGTGGGTATGTGGCAACTCAGCAAATGTACTTTCGTATGTTAAGTCATTCAATGGGCTCGTACGTGGCCGATATGGTAACTTATGGCTCTAAAGTTGCTATCTGGCTCCCAGCATGCAGCTCATTGAATTCGCAACGGTGCTAGACGAGATTGCCGGGGATGCTAGGGGTCGGAAGGCCATTATAGCAGGAGATTTTGGAATGGGGCAGCCACATAATGGGGCAGCCACACAACAAAGGCCAGAGGCCGTATCCTAATGAAGATCTTCGCAATGTTAGATGTTGCACTGCTCAACACTGGCCACGAGTTCACCTTCAGTCGGGCTGGATAATGATCTGTAATTGACATTGAAGCAACATGGAGCCATTGCGATAGCTATACGGGCAGCGATCATATGGCACTTCTGTTCACAATAGGTGAGGCACCTGCCAGGGCGTCAACCTTGTGGAGAGAATCGTATCGGCTGGATACTTTTGATCCCGTGGTCTTTTCAGAGGCTATTCAGTCTCTGGGCACAATTGGTAATGCTGAGGCCAGAGCAAATGGCCGAGGCCAGAGCTAATGCGCTAGAAAAAGTTGTTGGCCTGGCAACTTCCGCTATCTAAGGCACCAGATGGAAGCACGGAACGAAACAATACTGCATCATGAATGTAAAGAATGCCTTCAACACAGCTAGTTGGGATATGATACTGGATGCGCTATCACAATAGAATATCCCTAAATATCTTAAAGAGATAATAAAGAGCTACTTCAGAGGAAGAACACTGATTTACAAACTCATACAGAGTCAGCTGGAGTACCCCAAGGCTCAGTGCTGGGCCTCTCCTATGGAATATCATGTACGACGGCGTGCTGCGCTTGGAACTACCAGCAGGTGCGCACACCATTGGCTTTGCTGATGATGTGGCCGTCATCGCCATAGGCAAGGAGCTTAAAGATACTGAGGATATGTGCAGTGCCAGTATCAATCGCATACGTAGCTGGTTGACAGGAGCTGGGCTCGAGCTACCGGCACACAAAACCGAAGCCGTCCTAGTCAGCAGTCGCAATATAGAGATCGGCAGCGTCACCATTGCGTCAAAGAGGGCGATGAAGTATCTTGGCGTCATGATAGACACAAGATTTACTTTCCGCGAGCACTTAGAATGTGTGCATAAAAAGGCAGCTGATTCTTGTAGATCTCTCTCAAAAATTATTCTTAACACGCGGGGACCAAAACAGTAACGGAGTCCGTCATCCTCTACGCTGCGCCAATATCGGTAATCGCGATTACAACGCCGAGCTACAGCCGGGGCATTTGCGCGATCTACAGATTGAGCGCAATCAGAATCTGCTGCGCATTCAGAACAGTCTCTGACGATGCGGCGCTCGTCATAGCCAGCATGGTGCTTCTGGATGACTTAGTCGCCGAGGCCGTAGAACGGAAAGCACACGAGCCTATACGACGCAATGATATTAGAGCGATCAGCATTGCACGATGGTAAAGAAGATGGAACAGCTCAACTAAAGGGCGGTGGACACATACTCTTATCCCGGAGCTTCAGCCATGGATAACCCGCAAACACGGCGAAGTTAATTTTCATCTTTCACAGATTCTATCGGGACATGGATGCTTTCGGAGCTACTTGAAGCGCTTTGGCCACGATGAAACCAACGAACGCTCTTGGTGCGGACGAGGTCTGGTGGAGGACGCTAACCACGTTTAATTGAAAGTGGACGCTTCCTAGAGGAGAGGCGTTGTCTGGAAGAAGCATTGGGCCGCTCCATTAGAGTGGACAACATGGTCAACGTGGAGGACGCCAACCACGTTTTATTCAAATGTGGGCGCTTCCTAGAGGAGAGGCGTTGTCTAGAAGAGCATTGGGCCGCTCCATTAGAGCGGTCAACAGGGTCAACGTGATGGAATCGGGGGCAGCTTTGAAACTTATAAGCACTTCTCGACCACAATCATGATGGAGCTTCTTAGAATCGATGAAAGACGAGCTATCCCAAGCTAAGGGGATGCAAAGTGCTTACAAAGCAATGCTTTACGGCCGTCCCGCAAGCATCGTGCGCTAGCCTTAGCCACATAAGCACACTCATATTGTTGTAAATAAAGTTGTTAATAAACGAAAAAAAAAAAAAAAACACGCATACACACATACACACACACACGTATACAAACAAACACAAGCACACACACACACGCGCATATACAGGGGACTTCGCGTGGTCTACGCTGCAGTGTTGGCAATATAATAAGAATTTATTTATTGAATAATTAAATTTCTAGACGTACGATCTTAATGAAACTTTCAGAACGTAATCGGATTGTGTGTATACTCCGAAGCACAAGTCCCTAGAACTTGAAATACGCCTTTTATAAATATGTGGGTGAGGGGGTGGATATAAGGATTGGGGGTTAATTAATAAAAAAACCGAAATTGTATAAAATGCATCGTAATATATATTTAAAATTTGGAGACTCTAGCTTTAAAGATGTAGGAGATATAATTTTATAACTGATTTTCGATAAGGTTTTTTATCGATACAAAAAGGTGTGTGTGTGTGTTTTTTTTATTATATTCGTTTATTAACAAGTTTATTTACAAAAAATATGAGTGTGTTTAGGTGGCCAAGGATAGCGCACGATACTTGCGGGACGGCCGTATAGCATTGCTTAGCAATGAACACTTTGCACTCCCTCAGCTTGGGATAGCTCAACTTCGCTCGACTCTTCGAAGCTCCATCATGATAGTGGTCGCGAAGGTGCTTATAAGTTTCCGAGCTGCGTCCGATTCCAACATCACGTTGACCATGTTGTCCACTCTAATGGAGCGGCCCAATGCTTCTTCCAGACAACGCCTTTCCTTTAGGAAGCGTCCACATTCAAATAAGACGTGGTTGGCGTCCTCCACCAGACTTCGTCCGCACCAAGAGCATTCGTCGGTTTCATCGTGGCCAAAGCGCTTCACGTAGCTCCGAAGGCATCCATGTTGTTCAAACATGAACATACATAATAATAAAAATAGAGACAGTACTCGAATAACCTGCGCGTTATCCGACACAAAGTAATAAATATGTCATCCCTTAGTTGCAGCGACCAATGCAGCGTCTAATATATGTAAATGTAACGTGAGCCTGGGCCCAAAGATTCAAAAAAAGGGACACTTAAGTAAACATCTGGGCACTTGTTTGTGTGAGAAAATGCACCCTTCCAGTGACTGGAAGTAGTTTTAAGAGTCTCTGTTAGGTATATAAGAACTAGGATTTTAAGCAATAAAGAGTTCAGTTAAGATCTTGAATTCGGCAAATGTGGAGTGTTTTTCATTTTAACGCTCTAACATTTTGGTCCTTCGGCGTTCTCTGTGTTTTCCCCCACCCGTGGTAAGAGACACAGAGAAAGGAACCAGCGTCTTAATGCTGATAGTTTTAAAACTCAGCTTAAGACAAAATATAGTATATTACTCTGTTTTCCCCCGCCAGTGGTAAGAGACAGAGTATATACATATATAAACTAAAAGTGGTGCTCAAATTAAAAAAAAAGAAAATTTGTAGTGCTGGTGGGTCTGCATTCCCAAAAAGGGACTAGACAAAAAAAAAAAAAAAAAAATTTAAAAATCCGAAAAGTTCGGTTCTCTCGTGAAGTGCAGAGAGAGAAAAACAAAAAAACAAAAACAAAAATTGAAGTGATTCTGTTCTCTCGCGTGAAGTACGGAGACAAAAAAAAAAAAAAAAAAAATAATAAATAAAAATCCGAAAAATTCGGTTCAAAAAAATAAAAAATCGAAGTAATTCTGTTCTCTCGCGCAAAGTGCGAAGAGGCAGAATACTACCAAAAGGTTTCTGTTCTCCATCCAAAAAGAGAGACAGAGTAAAACTACAGCGAAATTCGACGAAAGAAAGCGACTCATCAGAACCGTCAGTGGCCAACGGGAAGAGGAATATCACCAAGATCATCAGGCGCCCCCTTCAGAGAAGACTGGATCAACAGGAGGACAGCGCGGATAAGATAAAGATAAGTCGTAGTTTAATTTTTTTAATAAATATAAATAAAAATAAAAATAATGCTGTCAGAAAAAGTGATAAAGCTCTTGAAAATGCAATCGGACTTAGTGTCCAGATTGAAAAAACTAGACTCATCTGAAGAAATTAGGCCACCGAGCGAAATTTTAGGAGAGTTAGAAAAAATAAAAGAAGAATTAGAAAATAATCATACCTTATTGTTAAAAGTAGGGGTAATAGACCATGCATACTTTAACAATAAGGAATTTGATAAAGCGATGAAAAGCATACAAGATTTGAAATTAGAAATTATGAGGGCTGAGAAAGAAGAAGATAAAGATGTGAAGCATGTTAGAGCAGTCACAGTTCACAAAAGCTCTGAAGAAGAAGTAGAGTTTGAAAGCAAAGTCGAACAGTTAAAACTATATTTAGTAGAAGTATATGAGGACATTGCAAAAGGAAACGTAGGAATCTTCGAGATTCGAAAGAATAAAATTAAATATTTATGGAATAAAGTTTCAAAGCTAGTTCAGGAGCTAAGAAATAAATATGTGTCAAACAAAATGTTTGACGAAGAGGTTAATGAATTAGATTTTGATGTGCAAAATGCAATCAGTGCGTTAGAAGCCAAAAAAGGCACCCCAATTCAACCCATAATCCACGAAAAAATGGATAACCTTCCGGGTCTACCAAAAATTCAAGTCCCAATATTTTTTGGAGATGTCAAAGATTGGGATTTATTCGCTGAATTATTTTGCGACCTTATTGATAGAAGAGAAGATTTAACTCCTTCTATCAAATTCAGTTACTTAAAATCCTCATTACGAGGAGAAGCAAAGAGCATGGTTGCTCATTTATTAACGGGGTCCGCAGATAATTATTCTACCGCTTGGGAATTACTTACCAAGCGATATGAAAATAAAAGGAAAATTTTTTCGGAACAATTGAACCGAATAATGGACCTTCCAAATTTAAATATTGACTCATCCAAAAGTATCAATTATTTTATTGATACAATTAATGAGTCAATACATATAATTAAAAGTAAGGCTCAACTTTCAGAAGAAGTTGATAAAATCTTTGCACACATAATACTAAGAAAATTTAGTAAAGAGGCACTTCAATTATACGAAAGCCAAATAAAAAAGACAAAAGAAATACAATTACTGACTGACGTAATAGACTATTTAGATCAGCGACATTGTTCATTATCCACTTCAAATAAGGAGGAAAAGAAAATTCACTCTGGTTACAATTGTCCTATATGCAAAGTAGTAGGTCATAGTACCACGCAATGCACGAAATTTAAGGCAATGGTCCCAAGAGAAAGATTGGATGCTGCAAGAAAGATACAGTTATGTTTGAGGTGTTTAAGACACACGAATACTAATAGGTGTACAAGTAGCATGAATTGTTACTTTTGTAAGAAGCCTCATCATACAATGTTACATATAAATACAGAAAAAGTTAATACAGTAGTAACAAATGAAGAGGCCTTATTAGCCACAGCGATAATTAAAGTTAAAGCAATAAAGGGGAATTATATTAACTTAAGAGCCTTAATAGATAGTGGATCTCAAAAAACAATTATATCTGAGGAGGCCGCACAGTTGCTAAATTTACCCAGAATCAGAAATGAGACAGAAATAAGTGGTGTCTCATCAGAAAATACTTGTAGGTCGAAACACAAAGTTAAGCTAATAATAAAACCTAGAGAACCAAATAAAGAACAGTTTAGGGTTGAGGCCATCATATTATCAAAGTTAATGAAAGCTCTCCCAGTTAGTAAAGCAAATATAGACATGGCTCAATGGCACAATTTCACTTTAGCTGATCCACAATTTTATAAACCAGGTCGTGTAGACATAATAATAGGTGCAGACTTATATCCACACGTACTAAAAGATGGGATAGTAAAGATAGATGGATTACTTGGGCAAAAGACTGAATTTGGTTGGATTGTATCAGGTTGTACAAAATCAAAAGGTAAAACAACGATAGTAGCGACAAGTATTGCAATAGAAGACCTAGATCGGTTCTGGGAATTAGAAAACGAAGAAGAAGAAGATGTCAAAGAGATAGAATTTTGTGAGAAAAATTTTCAGAATACAACAAAAATTGATTCAAGGGGTAGATATGTTGTAACAATTCCGTTCAAAGAAGAAAATGAATTAGGAGAATCAAAGCCACAAGCTATAGCTCGATTTCTTAGCTTAGAGAAAAAGCTGCAAAAAAATGAAAAATTAAGAACAGACTACACAAATTTCATGAACGAATACTTGCAGTTAGGACATATGATATCTACAAATAAAGAAGGAAAATATTATTTACCACATCAGGCAGTGTTAAGAGATAGTAGTCTGACAACGAAGCTAAGGGTAGTTTTTGACGCATCTGCAAACACAACAAATAAGAAAAGTCTAAATGACATTATGTGGACGGGACCAAGAGTTCAAAAAGATATATTTGACATTATATTAAAATGGCGACGCTGGGAATATGTAGTATCAGCAGATATAGAAAAAATGTATAGGCAAATAAAAATAGCAAAACATGACCAAGAATTTCAATATATTGTCTGGAGAGATTCTCCAAGTAAAAAACTAAAGAACTTTAAGCTTACCACAGTCACTTATGGTACTGCATCAGCTCCTTACTTAGCCACTAGAGTTCTTTTAGACATAGCCAATAATTGCAATAACGCAACAATTAAAGAAATAATTAAAACAGATTTTTATATGGACGATCTTATGACAGGCGCTGAGTCCATACAAAACTGTAAAGAAATTGTTGAATGTGTTTCCAGTGAACTAGCAAAAGTAGGATTTAATCTGAGAAAGTGGATTTCAAATAAATCAGAAATAATTGAAGAAATAGACAGAAATGAAGAAAATAAGGTGTTAAGCATTGAAGAGAATGAGTCAATAAAAACATTAGGTCTACAGTGGGAACCCCTCAAAGATGAATCCAAATTTAGTTTCACTGACAACAATATTAAAACAATAAATAAAAGAACAGTCTTATCAACACTTGCTAAAATATATGATCCCTTAGGGTGGTTAGCTCCAGTGACCATAATAGGGAAACTGTTTATGCAAAAGCTATGGCTAACTGATAAAAAATGGGATGAAGAACTATCCAAAAAAGAAATCAAAGAATGGAAAGAGTATCAAGATAATTTGAAACATCTACAAAACCTAAGAATACCTAGGTGGGTCAAAATACAAAAAGATATTGAAGTACAGTTTCATGGGTTTGCTGATGCTTCTGAAAAAGCCTATGCAGCAGTAGTATATGCCAAAGTAGGTAATTCGGTAATGATATTAGCTAGTAAATGTAAAGTTAATCCCAAGAAAAATCGTAAAACTATTCCCAAATTGGAACTATGCGCTGCCCATCTTTTGACAAAACTCATTTCTAAAATAACAGAATCGATTAAAATTAATGTTGAAATCTTTGCGTGGAGTGATTCCACTATCACATTAGCTTGGATCCAAAACGGATTGAATAAAAATAAATTCATTAGAAAAAGAACGGATGAGATTAGGAAAATGTCAGAAATTAAATGGAATCATGTAAAATCAGAAGACAATCCAGCAGATATAGCATCCAGAGGAATCAATACTTATAAATTAGTAGAATGCGAAATTTGGTGGAATGGGCCAAAGTGGTTAGCCAAATCAAAGAACCATTGGCCAAAAGAAGAAGAAAATGTAGATGAAGAAAAAATAAGTGTGAACACTATGATAGAAAACTCAGAAAAGAATATAATAGGTGAATTAATCAAACGATATTCTTGTATGCAAAAATTACAAAAAGTAGTAGCATTTATTATTAGATTTATTAAAATCATAACCAAAAAAACGATACAAAAGCCACAAAAATATATAACAGTAGAAGAATTAAATAACGCTAGAATATTAATTATTAAACAACAACAAGCATGTCAGTTTAGAACAGAATTAGGAAAGCTGTTGGGGAAAAAATATTTACAAAATAAGAGTAAAATAATTAGTTTGAATCCATTTTTAGATGAAAAGGGAATACTTCGAGTAGGAGGAAGATTAGAGAAAGCTAGTATTGGATTTGACGTAAAGCATCCAATTATTCTTGACAAATGCCATTTAGTTAACTTAATAATTAAAGATGCGCACACTATCACTCTGCACGGAGGTATTAATGTAATGAGAAACTATATTCAAAGAAAATATTGGATAATTGGACTCAGAAACTGTCTAAAGAAATACTTACGTAATTGTATTACATGCACTAGATATAATCATACACCCACACAACAAATAATGGCAAATCTCCCTACAATGTCATACCCATTCTTGAATACGGGAATAGACTATGCAGGGCCTTATTATATGAAATGTTCTAAGTATCGTGGGCAAAAAATGTATAAAGGGTACATAGCATTATTTGTGTGCATGGCAACAAAAGCTATACACTTAGAAGCAGTTAGTGACTTAACGTCAGATGCATTTTTAGCTGCAATGAGAAGATTTATTGCAAGGAGAGGTACAAATTTTGTAGGAGCAGCTAAAAAACTAGAAAAAGAATTTAAGAAAACAATTCAAGAAAATACAAAAATTTCTTCAACGTTAGAAAAAGAACAAATAAAATGGCATTTTATCCCGGCGGCAAGCCCTCACTTTGGAGGAATCTGGGAAGCGGGAGTAAAATCAGTAAAATATCATTTAAAAAGAGTAATAGGAGATAGCAATTTAACCTTTGAAGAAATGACGACACTATTATGTCAAATTGAAGCAGTCTTAAACTCCAGACCTCTATACACTACAGGGGATGATATCGATAATATCGAAGTACTAACTCCAGGACATTTTTTAATAGGTAGACCCACAGTAAGTGAAGTGGAGTCAACAGGAGAAGAAAAAATAGGAAACCTAGATAGATGGAAACTGATCCAAAAAATGAGGAGAGATTTTTGGAATAAGTGGAGAAATGACTATTTATATACCCTTCAGCAAAGAAATAAATGGAAAAAAGAGATGCCAAATTTAGAAGAAGGGCAAATAGTATTAATAAAGGATGAAAATTGTCACCCTGCTAGATGGCCACTAGGGATAATAAAAGAAGTTCACAAAGGCCAAGACAATAAAGTTAGAGTCGTAAAAGTTAAATCTCAAGAAGGGTTAGTTACACGACCAATCAATAAAGTATGTCAGCTAGGTGAATTAAAAAATGAAGACTCAGACCTAAGAAGCACAAGACAATCTAGCAGAGGGAAAGGAGGATCAAGACTAAAAGTACTAATGGCAATGCTAGTCTTAGCTCTCTTCTGTCAGGTATCAAGTGCAGAAGTAACGAAAAGCGATAAGATAACAATTTCAAAATTAGGTAACAACTCAGCAATCTATTTAGATCCAATGGGTGAAGTAGAAATAGTAACCTCATCATGGGATCTAATTATTTACTATAACCTAGATTCATATTTTGACATGTTAAAGAAAGGGAGTGAATTAGAAGGGAAAATGAGAGCAGTGTGTACGAAACTACAGAGTTTCGAGGACCAATGTAATATAATACTAAATAATACAAAAAGACGAATAGCAGAATTAGAAGATAATAACAAACTATTTATACTACAAAATAAACCAAGAACCAAACGTGCACCTTTCGAATTCATGGGCTCATTATATCACTTGCTATTTGGGATAATGGATGCAGACGATCGAGAACAAATGGAAGAAAACATGGTCAGTTTATTAGACAACCAACATAACATAAAAAAAAATTGAGTGAGAAACAGACATCAATAATAGATTCCACAGCAAATATACTCAAAAGAACCACTGAGGAAATCAATATTCATTTCAATGACATGAATATACGTATAGACAATATGACAGAATTGCTAAAAGAATCGTATTATGTGTATAAGGAAGCAATTAATTTCTTTATGATAACAAATCAATTAAATGCCTTAATTGAAGAATGTGACAAGATTCAAACAGGGGTAATAAATATGCTAATTGATATAAATCATAGCAGATTAAACCCGGTTATATTGAAGCCTTACCAATTTGGGGAAGAAATAGCCAAGATAAAAGAAAGTTTGTCCGAGAATTTAGTCTTACCAGGGAAAAGGACAGGTACAGAACTAAAAGAAATATATCAATTACTTACAACGAAAGGAACCTTTATAGACAACAAAATAATAGTTAACGCCAAGATTCCGCTATTCAGCAGATACCCATCTCATTTATATAAGGTTATCCCAATACCAGTCTACAATGACGACCAAATGATAATGGTACACCAAAGAACAGAATATTTAGTGTATAACTTCGAAATTGATTCTTACCACTTAATGGCCGAAGCCACATTAAATAAATGCAAAAAATGGCAACCAAACAAGCTCATATGTGAAGGTAACTGGCCCTGGGATAATGCCAACGATAACAGCTGCGAAATATCACCATTCAAGCCAAACCGACCGGCGAACTGTATCTATCAAACATTAGTTCATTCAAAAACATACTGGGTTGAATTGGAAGGTAAAAGTAGGTGGTTATTTAAAGTACCGATTAATGAAAAGCTAAGCGTACGATGCAAGGGAGCACAGCAAGAACTAATAGAATTACCAGAACAGGGTGTGTTGAAAATGAAATCAGATTGCACAGCTCGATCAGGAGATAAGACCATAATAGCTCATAATAATGATATTCACACTGAAAGATACGAGAAAATCGCACCCTCATACGTAGGAAAGATTGTTGACGTTCCAAAAATAGTTTGGAACCCATTAGCACTGTCAAGAATAAATCATACGATAGAAATTGAGCATTTACAAATAGCAATACAGCAAATGAAGGAGAGCCATATAGAATTAAAAGGGCTCCATTTTCATCACATATCAGGTCATGCTTCTATGTTAATAAGTATTTTGATTGCATTAATATTAATCATATATACAATAAGAAAATGTAATGTAAAGAGGCGATTAAAAGCTATAACATTTCCTGGTCCCATATAATTTGAAATATAAAAAATATACAGAAAAATACTCGATAACCTGCGCGTTATCCGACAAAAAAAATTTATTCGATAACCTGCGCGTTATCAAACTAATATTAAAATGAAAACAAAAAAGCAAATATATTTTTGGCCCCTCTGGCAGAATGTTTGAAAACATGCGAATACTGGATGACCTGCGAGTCATCGAACAAAAAATAAAAATTTTTACAACCACAACATTTTTGGGCCCCTGGCAGAATGTTCAAACATGAACATACATAATAATAAAAATAGAGACAGTACTCGAATAACCTGCGCGTTATCCGACACAAAGTAATAAATATGTCATCCCTTAGTTGCAGCGACCAATGCAGCGTCTAATATATGTAAATGTAACGTGAGCCTGGGCCCAAAGATTCAAAAAAAGGGACACTTAAGTAAACATCTGGGTACTTGTTTGTGTGAGAAAATGCACCCTTCCAGTGACTGGAAGTAGTTTTAAGAGTCTCTGTTAGGTATATAAGAACTAGGATTTTAAGCAATAAAGAGTTCAGTTAAGATCTTGAATTCGGCAAATGTGGAGTGTTTTTCATTTTAACGCTCTAACACATGTCCTGATAGAATCTGTGAACATGGATGCTGTAACGAACCTTCGGTTTATCCCGAGTCTAAGCTGGGCTAGTTTCAGCTTCAGGCTTCAACAAATTTATTTGTTAAAGCCTCTGCGATATTAATTAGTCACTTGTGAATTTAGCTTTTATAGCGTAAATGTATATTCTCATGAATAAGTTTAAAATGTACACGTCACTTAAAGTTATGCTGGCTCGCTGGCTCGCACACCTACTGACCGCTGGTTCAACGCACTCCGGCTGGGAGAGTGTTGTGCTACGAACACGCTAGTTCACCTGGACGATTCGGGAAACGCCAGGACTTCGGTCTGTAAACTCTGGCGGTTCGTTCGGATATGCAGGCCTCTCCTACTATCCCACTCGCTCACAGCACAACACTAGCTTCGTTTTGTGAACTTACTCAGATGTGCAGGCCTCGCTTAAGCCGCTGATATGCACCGATGCCCTGTTCGGTGCCGCTGACGCTGCCGATGGCCTCTTTCGTTGTCGCAAGGATTCCCACTGGATGTCCTTGCTGTTCCCACGATGTCCTTGCTGTCGTTTGAAGTCCTGGGAGTCCTGATTTACCACTCGCGTTGACTTTCACCAATCACTTTTCACTCGCTTAATCGTCACTCAATCCTTTAATCACCACTTAATCGTCTGAATCCGAATCATCTGAATCCCAGTATGGAGCCGCCGGTGGCCTATTATAGCCCAGCCACAGGCCCTGCTTCGGGTGGTAACGGGGCCTGTTCGGCTCTGGAGGGGGGCCTTTCAGCCGCTCGTGTCCACAGAAATGGTAAAGTGGCGTGATCCGGGTGACACCACTTTCCCGCCAAATTGCGTGGCAGCCTTCCATTGACCGAAGTACCGTTGGTGCCCTGCGAGTGAAAGTGTCCACTACTATCACCCGGCACGAACGGCACCTCGGGTAACGGTCACTGATGATCGTCGTGCGTGCGACGCGAACCCATTGTTGAATCTGTAGAAGCGAAAGAGACCGCCTCTAACAGGACTTTGACCCCCTTTCCAGTGCGAGGGTCGCTCCTACAGTATTCGCGTCACTGTGTGGAGCAACATATATATGCACGTATGCTGCAAAACTCGCCTGTCGGTTTTGCAGCCCCCGGTGGCATTGGCGCATGTGCGCGCGGCAATGGCCATTTCACCCATTTGGCGCATGTTGTCCCTTTCCGCTGGAGACGCCTTTCTGCTGGTTGCTGCTGCTCCTTGGACCCTTGGGGATACTCCGGTGGGGTACTGCAGTCATTGCATGCACTGCTGCTAGGAGATCGGGCCACAGACGTCGTTCGCAATAGGACACCGGTGTTGCGTCTTTGGTATCGGAACGCTTGTTGGTCAATCCTCTTTCGCGCACAGCTCACAGCGTAGTCGTTGGCCAGTGCGCGAGGATCGGTTGCCAATCTTTGTCGACACCCAAAGTTCCGCAGCCGGTGGAGCCAGTTGCGTGGCAGGCGTCTGCAACCACACTCTCCCAGCAAGCAGCCACATGCTCGACCGCATGCCCCGCGTCTATGGTTTGCCGCCGCTGCCTCTGCCCACGCCGGGCGCTCTTACAAAACTCACCTGTTGGTTTTGTAGTCCCCCGCACTCATGCGGCGGCCACCTGCCTTCCGACATCCCTCGCCGTCCTCTCCGTTGCTGAAAGCGTCCACAATAGCAGCTGCTCTCCCTAGTTCGTGCAGTGTCTTCTTTGCGGCGCTGCAGACCAAATTCTGGATTGTTGTTGGGAGTTGACCACATCGATGTCGTTCGCAACTACCACCGGTGTCGAACTTTGACGCCGGCTGGCATTTTGCGGCCACTCCTCATTCGCGCACAGCTCGCAGCAAAGTCGCTGGCCAGTGCGCGAGGATTCAGCCAGCAAAACGCGCCTACGCCCAAGCACGGACAACCGGATGAATTCGTATGTGGACGGCGCACTCGAGCGCCGTCGGTCCACTCTGGTAACTCATACAAAAGAAAACCCCGGCCCGATGCCCACATGCCCATTTTATACCCTATACTGCCGCGCGCCGCTGCTTAGGCTGCAGCACATAACGGGTCCTGTGTCCTACGCTCAGCCCACTCTAGCCTTCGCTGCCTTATGCCTGAATTCCAGGCAGGCTACGGTACTGCCCAGATACCGTTTTTCCCACACTCCCATCGGCACACGCATACATAGCCCTTCTAGCCGAACATCCAGTGCAAGCTCTTCTGCCGCGTAGCATTGTTATTGGGCGCTGTTGCTAAGGGCGCCTACTCTGCAGGTGGGTACTGCTTGCACTTGCACTGCTTTGTTGTTGTATCTGTGCATAATGCATTGCACATGCATTGGCAGCTAAGTTTTTCGGTGCAGTACTGTACACTGCTTGCTGTCGTGCGCGCGCCGTTCAAACAAATTGTGGTTGCGCACCCAATATACCGTAAGTTTCCCGGTGGCAACTATAACCTTCCAGCCACAGATGCAATTCGCAGCCGAAACTATGCACTTTTGAGCTAAATTTTTGCTGTGTTTTTTTTCTCTTCTTCTTTCTGCGCTTAAATTCGAAGCAATACACTTCGCTGTGTATTCACTCCCTTTTTTTTCTTGGAAAGAAAAAAAAAAAAAAACGAAACAGCTTTAATGCTCACCCGTGTCTCCTCTCCACGGCTTGAGATCCGCCACATGCGCCGTCCTGGTCCGCTTATCGGCCTCCGACCTGATCCGGCAGATTACTGGTGACACAAAACTCGCCACTATATAAGGGCCTCTATAGCGTGGTGCCAGTTTTGCTGCAAATCCTTCTGCGGCATTCGACAAGTGGCGTTCCTTTGCCCCCACCTTGTCACCTACGGCCGGCTTCCACTGCCGCCTCCGTAGGTTGTAATGCCGCGCCTGATCCTGCCCAGCTCTCTCCAGGTTTCGACGCACTATCTCAAACACTTCGCGCATCTTGTTGGCTCTCTCGACTGGGCTTTGTGCCTCCTGCCCTGTGCCGATTGTTTGCGCGTCGAACAGCGATTTGGGTAGCCTTGGCTCTCGTCCTTCGGTGATGAAGGCGGCCGAATACCCTGTGGATGCTGACACGCTGCTGTTGACCGCCAACGTCAACTCCGGCAATGCGTCGTCCCAGCATCTCTGGTCACCTCCAGCGAACTGCGCAATCATCGTCTTCACTGTTCTGTTGGCCCTCTCAGTGGGATTCTCTTGAGGTGTGTATGGTGCTGTCAACTGGTGACGCACCCCAAACTCCTCCAGAATCACCTTGAACGCCCGACTGGTGAATTGGGTGCCATTGTCAGTAATGAGCACCTTTGGCGTGCCGAACCACGTCAAGATCCGCTCTCGAAATGCCTTTTGGAGAGCCGCGCTATTCGCGCTCCGCAGCGGCATCATCTCCGTCCATTTCGAAAAGCGATCTATGAAAACCAAAAGCATAGTGTTCCCATGCTTTGATCTCGGCAGAGGGCCAACAAAATCGGCACAAGCTGTTGCCCATGGCTCCTCGGGCACCTGCGTCAGCATTTGCCCAGCAGCTTGCAGCTGACTGGGCTTATATCGCTGACACACTTCGCAGCGATGTAGGTATGTTTTCACATCCCGGTACATACCTGGCCCAGTAATACCGCGCTGCCACCTCGTGGCCGACTTGATTCGGGATGTGCCGATATTAGTTTCCAGACTCTTCCATATAGTCTGGAAACTTATGTGGCGCCTTCCTATGTCCTGCCGAAGCTTGGTGAGCCAGCGACATTCTGTCCCAGCTGGCATCTCCTTGCTCTTAACCAAACGGCAGGCCTCCTCTCCCATATCTCCCATCTGCTACCATATTCTGCTTGCCCTTCCTGTAGCGAATCTCGAAGTCGTACTGCTGCAGCTCCGACGCCCATCTGGCAATCCTTCCCGTTGGGCTCTCGATCGAATTGAGCCACTTCAGAGCCATATGGTCAGTGACCACTACAAATTTGTAGCCTTCCAGGTATCGCCTGAGCTTCCGTATGCCCCGGCTGGCATACGAAATGAAGCGCTCTCCGTCCTCGAAGGTCTGCGTCAGGATTGCCGCAAGCCCATAATTGCTTGCGTCCGTTTGCAAGCAAAACGGCTTCGAGAAATCAGGGCACGACAGCACTGGTGACTCCGTCAATTTGGCCTTTACCGTCTCGAACGCTCTTTGCCGCTCCTCCGTCCACTCCCACTTCATGCCCTTTTTGAGCAGTGCATTTTGCGGATGCACTGTGGTTGCAAAATCTGGCACGAAGCGCCGGTACCTTGAAGCCACGCCCACGTACTGGCGTAACTCTTTCACGTTTGTGGGTGGCTTCAGTTCGGCGATAGCGGCCACTTTTTCTGGATCCGTGCAAATGCCATCCTCCGTGACTTTGTGACCCAGATACTTTAGCTCCTTCTTGAAAAAAATCGCACTTGTTGAAGTTGATTTTCAAGTTGGCTGCCCGCAGTCGCCGGAACACCTCTCGTAGGTTGTTCATATGCTCCTGTCGCGTTCGACCGATGACGATGATGTCGTCCAGTTAGGCAAAGGCATGGGGCATAATTTCTGGGCCGATAACTTGGTCCAGCGCTCGCTGAAATGTTGCCGGCGCAGAATGGAGTCCAAACGGCATCACTTTCCACTGATAAAGCCCCTTTCCTGGCACCGTGATTATCGTCAGTGGTCTGCTGGCCTTTTCCATGGGTATCTGCCAATACCCATCCCTCAAATCCAGGCTGCTGATATAGCGCGCCTCTCGCAGCTGATCCAAAATGTGATGCATACGCGGCAACGGGTATGCATCCTTAATGGATCTACTGTTCAGCTGTCGAAAATCTACATATAGCCGCCACTTCCCATTTTTCTTGCGAACCATGACAATCGGAGCGCTATGCGGGCTTTTCGAGGGCTCAATGCAGCCTTTGGCCAGCAGCTCATCCACCTGCAGGTTGATCTCCGCCTGCATTTTTGGATTTTTGGAGAAGTAGCGCTGCTTTATGGGCCTGTTGTCCTGCATCCTGATCCGGTGCTCCGTGATCCTGGTGGTGCCTTTCACATGCTGGAACTTCTCCAGCTCATGCCTCATAAAAGCATCCACTTCTGGGTCTTTATGCATAGGCGTTGGCTGCTCCATGTTCGCCTCCACTGGCGTCTCTGGGCTCGCCTCCACGCTGGCCACAGCCACATTTTTGGATTTTTGGAGAAGTAGCGCTGCTTTATGGGCCTGTTGTCCTGCATCCTGATCCGGTGCTTCGTGATCCTGGTGGTGCCTTTCACATGCTGGAACTTCTCCAGCTCATGCCTCAGAAAAGCATCCACCTCTTGGTCTTTATGCATAGGCGTTGGCTGCTCCATGTTCGCCTCCACTGGCGTCTTTGGGCTCGCCTCCACGCTGGCCACAGCCACAGACAGCTTCTCCTCTGACTGTCCGCTCGACTGTGGAATTCTTGGCTTGATCCTCATCGTCAAGCCACCGCACTCCAGTGTGGTGCCCATGCTGGCCAAGAAATCCCAGCCCAGCACCAGATCGTCGATCACTCCTGGCAGAATCAGCAACGGGATTTGGCTTTGCCGATTCCCCAGGCTGATCGTCGTCTCCAGCTGCGAGTCCACATGACTGCAACTGCCGTCCGCTAAGCGTATGCGCCGCCGTGTTGCACGCACCACGCCCACTCCTCTGAGCCTGTCAGCATGCTTTTCGCTTATAAAGCTGCTTGTGGCTCCAGTGTCGATCGTGGCTTTTTGTTGGGTGGCTACAATGGCCTGGCGCTGTCATTTGGCTGCCTTCATCCTTCATTCTCACCCCAATGCGCCCGCACTGCCAGCAGAAATCCAGTGCCTTGTTGCGGCACGTAAAAGCGCGGTGCCCCTCCTGGCCACACACTCGGCATGCCCTGGCTGGATTCGGGATGTATGCCCTTGCTCCGGTTGCGCCTGTCCTTGGCGCAGATGAAGGCTTCGCCTCATCCTCCATGCGGCGATACTCCACATCGCCTCCAGCGTCGTCCATGGCCATACATCGTGTCCGGCCCGGCCGTGGCTGCTGCCGCAACCTCTCGCGGTCCCTTTCCAGCTCCTCGAACTCGTCTGCGAGGTGCATCAATTCCACCAGATTATGGAACTGATACGGGCGGGCGTAGGCACGCAGATCGGGCAGGCTGTTGTTGTAGATGAGCTTCATCTCGCGGTCTGCTCCATAGCGCAGAGGCCGCATGAGAGTCTGCATCTCAACCATGTAGACCTTGAAACTCTCATCTACCATTTGCCTCCGGCGTTTGACGTCGTCCTCCAGCTTCTCCAGGTAGCCTCTGGGCAAGAAGAACTCCTGGAAGCTACGCACAAACGTCGCCCACGCCGTCCAGTGCCTGTTGTTGGCCACGTACCACTTCAAGGCCATGCCTTTCAGCAGCTCTGGCATCGCCCTCGGGATCATGTCCAGATCCAGGCCATATTTGTCCGCCGACCACTCCACCTGCTCCAAGAACTCCAAAGGCTTTGTGGTGCCATCAAAGCGGAAGCTCCACTCTCGCATTTTTTGGCCACCTTTGGATATTCTTGGGCTGTGCTGCCGAGTCCTCGTGGTCTTATTTCAGGTTGCGGGGTGGATGTGGCTCTCATCTCACCCTGTCGCGTGTCCTGCAGCCGTGCCGCTGCACTCGTGGAAGGCACGCAGAGCCGTGCCACATGCGCCAGCTCTGTCTCTAAGTCGTCGTCAATTACGGCGGTCGTTGCCTCATCCCTCAGTGAGTCACGGCGTCCATGCAGTCGCCTCAGCTCGGCGATGCTCAGTGAGTAAGGAATGCTACCTTCATTCCTCTCAACCCACTCGCCAAACTGCCTCCGCATAGCGTCCAGTGTGCCTGAGAAGCTCACTCCGAACTCGACACCATAATTCAACACTTCATCCTTTTTCAAGTTATATACCCACGTTCGCACCATAGTCTCAATTTCTAATTAAACTCTTATCGCAGGGCCCCACGTTGGGCGCCAGTTGTAACGAGCCTTCGGTTTATCCCGAGTCTAAGCTGGGCTAGTTTCAGCTGACTGTGGATTCGTGCCAACAAATTCATTTGTTGAAGCCCCTGCGATATTAATTAGTCTCTTGTGAATTTAGCTTTTATAGCGTAAATGTATATTCTCATGAATAAGTTTAAAATGTACACGTCACTTAAAGTTATGCTGGCTCGCTGGTTGGCTTTAGCGAAGCACACCTACCGAGCGCTGGTTCAACGCACTCTGGCGGTTCGTTCTCCTACTATCCCACTCGCTCACAGCACAACACTAGCTTCGTTTTCACTCACAAACACTTCTCTTGCGCACGGCTACGTGAACTTACTCAGATGTGCAGGCCTCGCTTAAGCCGCTGATATGCACCGATGCCCTGTTCGGTGCCGCTGATGCTGCTGATGGCCTCTTTCGTTGTCCCAAGGATTCCCAGTGGATGTCCTTGCTGTTCCCACGATGTCCTTGCTGTCCTTTGATGTCCTGGGAGTCCTGATTTACCACTCACGTTGACTTTCACCAATCACTTTTCACTCGCTTAATCGTCACTCAATCCTTTAATCACCACTTAATCACCACTTAATCGTCTGAATCCGAATCATCTGAATCCCAGTATGGAGCCGCCGGTGGCCTATTATAGCCCAGCCACAGGCCCTGCTTCGGGTGGTAACGGGGCCTGTTCGGCTCTGGAGCGGGGCCTTTCAGCCGCTCGTGTCCACAGAAACGGTAAAGTGGCGTGATCCGGGTGACACCACTTTCCCGCCAAATTGCGTGGCAGCCTCCCATTGGCCGAAGTACCGTTGGTGCCCTGCGAGTGAAAGTGTCCACTATTATCACCCGGCACGAACGGCACCTCGGGTAACGGTCACTGATGATCGTTGTGCGTGCGACGCGAGCCCATTGCTGAATCTGTAGGAGCGAAAGAGACCGCCTCTGACAGAACTTTGACCCCCTTTCCAGTGCGAGGGTCGCTCCTACAGTATTCGCGTCGCTGTGTGGAGCAACATATATATGCACGTGTATGCATATAAACGCACAGCAAATACGTACGTTCATATACATTAATACGTGCATACCTATATTGCTCCACACAATGCTTTCGGAGCTAGTCTCTAGTACTTGGGATGGACATAGGTGTGGGGGTAAATGTTAACAAAAATCGAAATTCTATATAATACATATGAGTCTACTCATCCAATTTGCCGAATCTACCTTTAATAAAAATTTCAATAAAATTTTCAATAGATAATAGTAGATATCGATTTTTGGATTTTTGGAAACCTCGGTATGCGCGTGATATACACGGACATAGGAAAACAAATTTCAAGTCTCTAGCTCTTATATCTTCTGAGATCGACGCGTTCGTACATACGGACGGATGGACGGTAGGACAGACATACGGGCAGGGCTGAATCGAATCAGCTCGTCGTCCTGATCACAAGTATATACACTTGTGGGTAGGGACACGATATCGAATGCAAAGTATCGATCATGTACTCATAAGAAGCATCAAAAGAAAAGCCTCGTACTTATAAAAATATCAAATCAAAAGCATCGATGTTGCAAGGTATCGGATGAAATGTCTATTATATCTAGGATATCTTTCATGTTTTTTTAAAATAAAAAGTTACAAGTAAATTTTCAATATTAGATAGTACAATGAAGTTATTTTAAGTTATATATTCCATTCATCCTCTGCACAATCGCCTAAAAAAAGAAGTTTGTCAAGCCTTTTGGGTGACAATCGGCTGCGAGTTTTGGTTATGGTACTTCCAGCTTTGGAGAAAAGGCGCTCAGAGGGCACGGACGTCGCGGAAATTCCCAAATATTTTTGAGCTAAGTTGTATAGTTTGGGATAAACTACTTTCATATCAGCCCATTGTTTTAAAGGGTCGATGGAAAGTGGTAAAACATGGGTAGATAGGTAGCGACCTACTTCGTCATCGTTTATTGTAGATCTTGTTTTTTTGGTCTGCTTCCCTGCATGCGTCCACTTCTTATAATCACTCCAAAGATTGTTTGCTGAATCTATGGAAGTATCACTCTCATGTTTGAGGTGTTTCCTGATGATTTAAGAGTTTTGAAGCAAATTTTGCACTTCACCTCGTCGTTGCGTATTCTGGTGAAATACTGCCAAACACTGCTGTGGCTTGGTGGCATTCTTTTAAAGAAATATATTTCAATAAACTGCATAGAGTAATTGCTTTATTACTTACTTTAACTATAAATCAAATTGACTTCGATAATAATTCACTGTTTTAACCTTTTTTAATGATTCAACTCAAACTCATTCTCAAATTTTGCGCAAATTGGCTGGCGAGCTTGACTTGATCCCGCGTATTTTTCTTTACTCGATATGGCTCTAGAGATACCCGATAAGTAAAAATATCGAAACCAAAACATCGAGTAAAAAGTATCGGTATCATCGCCCCAGTGTATCCGATACCGAAAATATCGATACTTTTTTCGTGTCCCTACTTGTGGGGTCTGCCACGCTTCCTTGTACATACTTTTAACAAAACCCTTATACCCTGATTTTCCATTTTCAATGGGCTCAGGGTAAAACAAGTAACAAGGCTCTAGTCGAGACTGCTCGGCTAGGAGATACCCCGAACCTCCATTCTGTACATTTCTTATACACACACACATACACATCCATCCACACGCACGCATTAGCCTGCGCTCTGCTAACTGTTATAGTATTATTATTAGTATTATTATTATTTGTTGAATAATTTCTTTTTCAGACGTACAATCTAATTGAAACTTACAGGCCATAATCATGAAGTAAAAATGTAGGCTCATTCTAAAGAACAAGTCTCTAGTACTTGAAATACAAATTGGTGGCGAAGGGGACTTGGTATCATAAATCTGTAAGTTACAAAATGTTTGTATTCATCATATGATTACACAGTAAATCTGAAGTCTCCAGGTCTAATAGCATTCAAACGAGGCTGAAAAAACCAAATCGAATTTTCGATTATTCTCGATAAAAAAAATTTGCGGATGATTTATCAAGAAATAAAGCAAACTTATACTGCGTATGGTCTACAGGAGTATGCATGCCAAATTCCAGCTCTCTAGCTCTTACAACTTCTGAGACAACTTCTTCTAGGCATTCACACAAACGGAGAGACGGGCAGGGCTATATCGACTCAGTTCGTCGTGCTGATCAAGAATATATATTTTTTTTGGGGTCTGCGATGATTCCTTTTTCCTGTTACATACTTTTCACAAAAGCGTTATATCCGCATTTCCATTTTCAATGGGTTCAGGGTGTAAAAAGAGCTAGTTGAAATTTGTTAAACCTCTAAATTTCATGGCTTTTTTCCCCTAAAATAGTCTATATCTCTTAAGTTCCGACGAGTACGTGTTAAGGAAGATGTTCTCTTTAATATCGATACAAATTTCGGAGCCCTTAGGCGCCCCTTTGGATTTCTATGGTAAAATACTAACCCAAAGTCAGCATAAAAATGTGCAAAATGTACAAAAAAGATCACGTTTGCCTGCAACTGCATGCAAAACGAAAGGTTTGGGTTTTTGGTTTTTTTTTTTTTTCGTTTTGTTTGTCTTTTGTTTCTCAAATTTTGTTTGTTTGTCCAAATAGTCATATTTACTGCAAATCGGGGAAATCGGACGATAACAACGATGACGGCTAGGGTGAAGTCGACTTGGAAACGTCGACGGAACCACTGCCAACCATCCCAGCCACCCAGACTGCTTCGGCCAAGCAGATCAATTTTCATCGCGGATATTAACGACTTAAAAGGTCTGATTACTGACGTTACACTGGCTATCGGCAATACCAACTTTGACTATAAGTCAGTGAGGAAAACCATACAGCCTCTTATAAAGGCTACAAGGTTTATCATTCTCCTCGTCTCTGAAACCCACTTTTCACCGAAATCCTCCGTTACCCTGAATGGCTATACGTGATATCAGTGAACCATCCAAATGGCACCGCCTGCTGAGGCGCAGCTCTTATAATAAAAAACGATATAAAGTACATTGAAGTGCTAGCTTAACAAGACGTATGGGTACAGTGTGCCATGAAAAGAGTAATCTGCCCAACTGGTGACATATTGTCCACCACGACATAACTTCGGACAAGGTCTATTACAAAATCCCCTGGACAGCCTGGGGCCGAAGTTTATAGTTGGAGGCGATCTCAATGCCACCCTTCGAGCAACTGATATTTCAATAATTATTCGCACATGCACATACACAGGCATACGCACGTACGCATAAACACGCATTGTCTACAGTGCACACTGGTTTCGCTTGTATGAAGCAGCGGCCATAATTACTTTTTACACCAATGCTAATATAAAATAAATTTTAAATCTGGCGTTGATTCCCAACCCCTCTAAAAAATATATTTAAAGCAAGTAAGAAGGCTCTGGTCGAGACTGCTCGACTAGGAGATACCCTGAACCCCCAATGTCATACTTCTTTTATGCATACTTACATACATACACACGTACGCACGTGTGAAAAATGAGGCTGAAAACAACAAAATCAATTTTTCGATTATTCTCGATACAAAAGTTATCGGATGAGTTATCGAAAAAATAAAGCAAGCTCGTACTGCGTATGGTTTTTATATCTTCTGAGATCGACGCACTCATGCAGACGGACAGGGCTATATCGACACAGCTCGTCGCCCCAATCAGAAATATATATACTTTATGGGGTCTGCGATGATTCCTTCTGCCCGTTACATACTTTTGCACAAAACCATTATACCCTGATTTCCCATTTTCAATGGGTTCAGGGTAAAACATGTAAGAAAGCTCTAGTCGAGAGGGCTCGACTAGGTACTACCCTGAACCATTTCAATTTCGATGTATTTAAAAATATAAAAGAGAAAACTCATTTACAACACTTACAACAATTAAAAAAAAAATTCGACGCGCCCTAGATTTGAACCCGAGACTGTCCAATCGAGCGCCACGCCTTTTATCAGGACGCCACCTCATTGCTCGAAATTGCAATGGCAAAACTGAAATAGATTCACTGCTGCAGCGCCATCTAGCAAGTCTAAGCCAAACTAACTGCTGATGTGATTTAAGAATGTGCTAGAAGATGTTGGGAATGTATGTGTGCACACGTATAGGAAAACTGCTGTAGCTGCAGCACTTGCCTATGTTAATTGGCCAAACATTTTATTATTTTTTAACGTCGATTGACTTCACCGAATTTAATGAAATTTCCAGCATATGATCTACATATTCTATTGAATAATTGACAAATTGGAAAAAATTAAAAATCATTCACTATTAGCTACAGTGGCATCTGCCTTGAAGGATAATGTTTATAATCGATCATAAAATGTCGGGAATAGTTATCGATTTCTAAAGATAAACATCGACATCAATCATAAAATATCGGGAATAGTTATCGATTTTTAAAGATAAACATCGACCTCCGCGCTGTATATACGGTCATTTAAAAAAAATAAAGTCTCTAGCTCTAATATCATCTGAAATCGACGGAACCAGAACGGATAGACAGACAGACGGACAGAGCTAAATCGACTCAGCTCATCGCCTTAATCAAGAATATATATACTTTGTGGGGTCTGCCACGCCTCCTTCTGCCTGTAATATACATTTTAACAAAACCATTATACCCTGATTTCCCATTCTCAATGGGTTCAGGGTATAACAAGTAAGAAGACTCTAGTCGAGACTGCTCGACTAGGAGATACCCTGAACGCTCCAAGCTGATATTCTTATCATTCTGCACTTCTTTTATGCACGCACACATACATACACATGTATCCACCCTCACGCGCCCTGCGCTCTGCTAACTGCGCAGTAAGCAGCGACTGCGCTTGTGCTGCGCTGCAGTGTGGGCAATAGTATGAGAATTTACTTGGTGAATAACTTCTTTTGTAAACATACGATCCTAATGAAATTTTCAGGGCGTAATTATATGCACAAGTCTCTAGTACTTGAAATCGGTTTGTTACAAATTTGGGGCGAAGGGGGCGTGGTATCCAAAATCTGTTGATCACAAAATGTTTGTATTCATCATATGCATATACAGTAAATCTGAAGTCTCCACGTCTAATAGTACTCCGATGAGGCTCGGACCACAAAAATGTATGACAGCACAATCATTTCGCTTCATGCGTTCGATCGTGATGGTCGATGGTTGAACAAAAGATCCCTCTATGCTCAATGTTTCCCTTGCTCTCTCTCTCTCTCTCTCTCTCTCGATGCTCTTTGCTCTCTCAAATGTGTATATGTGTGTATGCATGTGAGCACAAGCAGCAGCTCTGAGCTGCCAGCTCACGAAAATTGAAATTTCTTCGCAGCAAGAACCCATGCCTTCCCTTCTGTGTGAAGAGTATACCGAACTCTTCAAACCGTTTGCCAAGCTCGTACAAAATCTGTATATGTGTTTTCGATATTATTTATGGAAGGGGTATAAAGCGTTGGTGCTCATGATGAAAATGCTTTCGCGACGAATGTGCACGCACACAGTCTCCCTTGCTACATTGTATGCCTGTGTGCGAAGCTCTTGCTGCCTGTAGCAATTTTAAAGCCCAGTATTTGCAGTTGGTAGATCTTGTGAAGTGCTCACATACATACATACGTATGTATGTACATATATACACTTGATTGTGTGCACGCATGGGCTGCGATGCTTACAATTATGGGATATCACTTGTAGAAGCATTTGTATGCCTATGTGATTTCATATGTGCGTGTGTGTATGGGCTTGTGTGCTTGGGAGATGAACATTGGCGTGTGCCTGCCTCAACTTAGAATGATGTGAACGATTTTGGGCTCGATTGAAGAGGCGCGCGTATTTATGTATGTATATTAGTAGCTGTATTGACTATTGCTCGTACTGCGTATGGTATACACGAGTATGCACACAAAATTTCAGCTCTCTAGCTCTTATACGGACGGACGGACAGGGCTATATCGACTCAGCTCGTCGTGCTGATCAAGAATATATATACTTTGTGCGGTCTGCGATGATTCCTTCTGCCTGTTACATACTTTTACACAAAAACATTATATCCTGATTTCCCATTTTCAATGGGTTCAGGGTATAAAAATACATAAGGATGCAAGCAAAAACAAGAATTAGCTTTAGTTGTGGATGAATTATACTCATGAAACTGTCGGGTCGTTCTTATTATAACATTATATTTGTCAAAGCACAAGTCTCTAGTATTTGAATACGCCTACTTTTTATAGGGGTTTTTATTTGCTTGCTCCTGTATACGCATGTATACAATCGCATCCCATTTTGTATACGGAGCTTAATCAAGTACTACTTATTTATACTCGTTCACGAAGTGAATTATTTATACTCATTCACGAAGTGAATTAGTATATTGGTTTTGTGCAATGTCCGTCTTGCTGTCCGTCCGTCTGTCCGTATGAACGCAGTTCATTTCGCCGCTATTGAAGCTAGAGACTTGAAATTTGGAACACATACTCGTGTATAACTCCGATTTATAAAGTGTTAAAATTTTCCCGATCCGCCCACTAGGGGCGTGGCAAATCGGAAAATGCATTTTACGATATCCCAGAAATCATGTTAGTTGAAGAGCTAGAAAGTTGAAATTTGGTATGTAGATCCGCGTTGACCCCCCAAATTTATGGTGGATATATCTACGCCCATTGGGGGCGTGGCAAATCAGAAAAAACTGTATCTCCTAAAGTTCTAAAGCTAGAACGTTGAAATTTCGCACGTGAGCTAATGCTATAATTCTATAATGACTGATGAAAAAATAGGGGCGTGGCAAATCGGACCTGAAGATATAGTAATTTTTCAAATTTGGCTATATTTTAGGCAATATTGATGCTAGAGACTTGAAATTTGGTATATATACGCGAGTTGACCTCCCAAGTCCAACAAGCTATGGTGGATATATGTCCGCCCAAAGGGGGCGTGGCAAACCGCAAAACTTTATATCTCCTACAGTTTAAGAGCTAGAAGCTTTAAATTTGGATAGTTGAGTTACTGGTAACCTCCTCTATCGATGCCCCAAAAATAATTGTCACGCCTTTTTGGGGGCGTGGCATATCGAAAAATACCCTGTAATTTTCACATTTCACATTTTCACAAAAATGAGGTGTCTACGGCCACTAGGGGCGTGGCAATCGGCATTTGTAGTATCAAATTGCGACATTTATATGTTTGAGCTATCTATGTATGTACATGTATGTAAAAATAGGCTTAACAGGCATTGATAACACGGAAGGAAACATTTTTATAAAATTTAAAAATAAAATTTAAATATTTAAAAAATATAAAAGAAGCTAAAAGAACAAAATTTGCAATTTACAAAAAAGAGTTTTCCGCGGGATTTGAGCTCGCACCCAAGTCATGTTTGTCAAAAGTACAAAAACAAATTGAACCGGCGCCTTTGCTGACAGCGCCACCACTTACTGTCAACGATTGTAATTAAAATGAAATCCAAAAACAAGTAAGAAGACTCTAGTCGAAACTGCTCGACTAGGAGATACCCTGAACCCTCCAAGCTGATATTCTTATCATTCTGCACTTCTTTTATGCACGCACACATACATTTACATGCATCCACCCTCACGCGCCCTGCGCTCTGCTAACTGCGCAGTAAGCAGCGACTGCGCTTGTGCTGCGCTGCAGTGTGGGCAATAGTATGAGAATTTACTTGGTGAATAACTTCTTTTGTAAACATACGATCCTAATGAAATTTTCAGGGCGTAATTATATGCACAAGTCTCTAGTACTTGAAATCGGTTTGTTACAAATTTGGGGCGAAGGGGGCGTGGTATCCAAAATCTGTTGATCACAAAATGTTTGTATTCATCATATGCATATACAGTAAATCTGAAGTCTCCACGTCTAATAGTACTCCGATGAGGCTCAAAAGACAAAATTAATTTTTCGATTATTCTTGATAAAAAAGTTATTGGATGAGTTATCGAAAAAATAAAGCAAACTCGTACTGCGTATGGTATACACGAGTATGCACACAAAATTTCAGCTCTCTAGCTTTTATATCTTCTGAGATCTCGGCGTTCATACGGACGGACGGACGGACGGACGGACGGACAGACGGACAGGGCTATATCGACTCAGCTCATCGTGCTGATCAAGAATATATATACTTTGTGGGGTCTGCGATGATTCCTTCTGCCTGTTACATACTTTTACACAAAAACATTATACCCTGATTTCCCATTTTCAATGGGTTCAGGGTATAATAAGATTCTTGTTATGAGAGTAGCGGATGGTAAATTCAAGAACAAAGCAAAAACAAATCAGTCTCATTTCAACGCTAGAGTCATTTATGTGTACATACATACACACATACAAATGAGCACGTGCATAAGAAACGCTGGAATGCTTGATGCTACATATGCGTGCAGACTTATGTACATACATATACATGCATAAATGTGTACATACATATATGAGGGCTATTTAAGAAGAAACAAATTTAAACTTATAAAATTTTGCAATTAGAAAAAAGAATAAAATAAGTATCTATTTTATAAAAAACGAAATATGTATGAAAAAAATACACAACATTGAAGGGACTTTGAGCCTTCGCCGCTGTAACATAACTTGCGACGCCTCTATCACCCACGCTATCGTTTTGCTTGACAATCTGGTAGCTAAAATACAATAAGCTAATAACAGAGCGTCATCTGTCAAAACTACAATAAAAGCTAGAAAATCCAGAAATCAATCCCAATTCTTAGAATGCTAAAAAGCGCGCTTTTGTAATGTAAGCAAAAGCTTATGAATCTGCAATAGGTGTGACCATTAACCAGAGAACACTTTTTTTTTTGACATTACGACCCACACAACTTCGTATTTGCTCAAGTATTGGCAAGTGCACTTGTCACTTTACTTAATCACCTACTCAAATATAAGCGCGCCTCTGCAACTCGATCCCAAAATCGTTCTGACAATTCTAAGTTGAGGTAGGCAGCCAATGTTCACGTCCCATGCTTACACACATGCACACACACAAACGCACATGTAAAGGCACATAGGCATACAAATGCTTCTACAAGTGATATCCCACAATTGTGGGCATCGCGTCAAATTCGTACATACAATCATACATACATATGTATGTACATATATAAGTGTGCGCACTTCTCAAGATCAACCAAATTCAAATGCTGGGACCTAAAATTGCTACAGGCAGCAAGAGCTACGCACACAGATATACAAATGCTCATAGTACATGTAGCAAGGGAGACTGTGTGCGTGCACATTCGTCGCGAAAGCATTTTCATCATGAGCACCAACGCTTTCATACCCTTTCCTCAAATAATATCGAAAACACATATACAGATTTTGTACGAGCTTGTCAAACGGTTTGAAGAGTTCGGTATACTCTTCACACAGAAGGGAAGGCATGGGTTCTTGCTGCGAAGAAATTTCAATTTTCGTGAGCTGGCAGCTCAGAGCTGCTGCTTGTGCTCACATGCATACACACATATACACATTTGAGAGAGCAAAGAGCACCGAGAGATAGAGAGCGCAAAGGAAACATTGAGTACAGAGGGATCTTTTGTTCAACCATCGGCCATCTCGGTCGAGCACATGAAGCAGAATGATTGTGCTTTCGAATATTTTCGTTGCGTGAACCTAAAAGTGAGGAGCCGAAACACTGCAAAACACTTGACACTGTGAGGAGCAATATAGGTATGCACGTATTAATGTATATGAACGTACGTATTTGCTGTGCGTTTATATGCATATACGTGCATATATATGTTGCTCCACACAGCGACGCGAATACTGTAGGAGCGACCCTCGCACTGGAAAGGGGGTCAAAGTCCTGTTAGAGGCGGTCTCTTTCGCTCCTACAGATTCAGCAATGGGTTCGCGTCGCACGCACGACGATCATCGGGGACCGTTAGCCGAGGTGCCGTTCGTGCCGGGTGATAGTAGTGATCACTTTCACTCGCAGGGCACCAACGGTACTTCGGCCAATGGGAGGCGGTCACGCAATTTGGCGGGCAAGTGGCGTCACCCGAATCACGCCACTTTACCGTTGCTGTGGAGCCGAGGTGCCGTTCGTGCCGGGTGATAGTAGTGATCACTTTCACTCGCAGGGCACCAACGGTACTTCGGCCAATGGGAGGCTGCCACGCAATTTGGCGGGAAAGTGGCGTCACCCGGATCACGCCACTTTACCGTTTGTATGGGCACGAGCGGCTGAAAGGCCCCGCTCCAGAGCCGAACGGGCCCCGTTATCACCCGAAGCAGGGCCTGTGGCTGGGCTATAAAAGGCCACCGGCGGCTCCATACGGGGCTTGAAATGTTTGAAAGGCTTGAAAGGCTGGAAATGGGAGAGTTTTGAGAAATGTTTGAGAGGCTGATACGTTTGAGAAAAGTTTGGTGATTAAAGTGATTAGTGAAAGTCAACGCGAGTGGTGAACCAGGACTCCCAGGACTTCAAAGGACAGCAAGGACATCGTGGGAACAGCAAGGACATCGTGGGAACAGCAAGGACATCCAGTGGGAATCCTTGCGATAACGAAAGAGGCAATCAGCAGCATCAGCGGCACCGATCAGGACATCGGTGCATATCAGCGGCTTAAGCGAGGCCTGCACATCTGAGTAAGTTCGCGTAGCCGTGCGCTAGAGAAGTGTGTGTGAGTGAAAACGAAGCTAGTGTTGTGCTGTGAGCGAGTGGGATAGTAGGCGAGGCCTGCATATCTGAGCGAACCGCCAGAGTTTTGTTCAGACCGAAGTCCTGGCGTTTCCCGAATCGTCCCGGTAACTAGCGTGTTTTTAGCACACAATACTCTCGCAGCCGGAGTGCGTTGAACCAGCGCTCGGTAGGTGTGCTTCGCTAAAGCCAACCAGCGAGTCAGCATAACTTTAAGTGACGTGTACATTTTAAACTTATTCAAGAGAATATATATTTACGCTATAAACCTAAATTCACAAGTGACTAATTATTATCGCAGGGGCTTCAACAAATAAATTTGTTGGCACGAATCCACAGTCAGCTGAAACTAGCCCAGCTTAGACTCGGGATAAACCGAAGGTTCGTTACAACTGGCGCCCAACGTGGGGCCCTGCGATAAGAGTTTAATTAGAAATTTGTGACTATGGTGCGAGCGTGGGTATATAACTTGAAAAAGGATGAAGTGTTGAGTTATGGTGACGAGTTCGGAGTGAGCTTGTCAGGCACACTGGACGCTATGCGGAGGCAGTTTGGCGAGTGGGTTGAGAGGAATGAAGGTAGCATTCCTTACTCACTGAGGATCGCCGAGCTGAGGCGACTGCATGGACGCCGTGCCTCGCTGAGAGATGAGGCAACGACCACCGTAGTTGACGACGACTCGGAGACAGAGCTGGCGCATGTGGCGCGGCTCGGTGTGCCTTCTACGAGTGCAGCGGCACGGCTGCAGGACACGCGACAGGGTGAGATAAGGGCCACATCCACCCCGCAACCAGAAATCAGGCCACCAGGACTCGGCAGCACAGCCCAAGAATATCCAAAGGTGGCCAAACAAGTGCGAGAGTGGAGCTTCCGCTTTGATGGCACCACAAAGCCTTTGGAGTTCTTGGAGCAGGTGGAGTGGTCGGCGGACACATGGCCTGGATCTGGATATGATCCCGCGCGCAATGCCAGAGCTGCTGAAGGGCATGGCATTAAAGTGGTATGTGGCCAACAACAGGCACTGGACGGCGTGGGCGACGTTCGTGCGCAGCTTCCAGGAGTTCTTCTTGCCCAGAGGCTATCTGGAGAAGCTGGAGGACGACGCCAAACGCCGGAGGCAAATGGTAGATGAGAGCTTCAAGGTCTACATGGTTGAGATGCAGACTCTCATGCGGCCTCTGCGTTATGGAGCAGACCGCGAGATGAAGCTCATTTACAACAACAGCCTGCCCGATCTGCGTGCCTACGCCCGCCCATATCAGTTCCATAATCTGGTGGAATTGATGCACCTCGCAGACGAGTTCGAGGAGCTGGAGAGAGACCGCGAGAGGTTGCGGCAGCAGCCACGGCCGGGCCGGACTCGATTTATGGCCATGGACGACGCTGGAGGCGATGTGGAGTATCGCCGCATGGAGGATGAGGCGAAGCCTTCACCTGCGCCAAGGACAGGCGCAACCGGAGCAAGGACATACATCCCGAATCCAGCCAGGGCATGCCGAGTGTGTGGCCAGGAGGGGCACCGCGCTTTTACGTGCCGCAACAAGGCACTGGATTTCTGCTGGCAGTGCGGGCGCATTGGAGTGAGAACGTTTGCCTGTTGCCAGTCGGGAAACGAGCAGCGGCACCCGCCATCCAGGGGCGAGCGGGAGCAGCGGCCAGGAGCCCCCAGGCGCTAGTGGGCCGCCTTCAGGATGAAGGCAGCCAGATGACAGCGATTGTGGCCATTGGAGCCACCCAACAAAAAGCCACAATCGACACTGGAGCCACAAGCAGCTTTATAAGCGAAAAGCTTGCTGACAGGCTCAGAGGAGTGGGCGTGGTGCGTGCATCACGGCGGCGCATACGCTTAGCGGACGGCAGTTGCAGTCATGTGGACTCGCAGCTGGAGACGACGATCAGCCTGGGGAATCAGCAAAGCCAAATCCCGTTGCTGATTCTGCCAGGAGTGATCGACGATCTGGTGCTGGGCTGGGATTTCTTGGCCAGCATGGGCACCACACGGGAGTGCGGTGGCTTGACGCTGAGGATCAAGCCAAGAATTCCACAGTCGAGCGGACAGTCAGAGGAGAAGCTGTCTGTGGCTGTGGCCAGCGTGGAGGCGAGTCCAGAGACGCCAGTGGAGGCGAGCATGGAGCAGCCAACGCCTATGCACAAAGACCCAGAGGTGGATGCTTTTCTGAGGCATGAGCTGGAGAAGTTCCAGCATGTGAAAGGCACCACCAGGATCACGGAGCACCGGATCAGGAGGCAGGACAATAAGCCCATAAAGCAGCGCTACAAGAAGGGCAAACGGAATGTGGTAGCGGATGCGCTCTCACGGCAGCCTCTGGGAGAGGAGGCGTGCCGTTTGGTCAAGAGCAAGGAGATGCCAGCTGGGACAGGATGTCGCTGGCTCACCAAGCTTCGGCAGGACATCAAGAAGGCGCCACATAAGTTTCCAGACTATATGGAAGAGTCTGGAAACTTATATCGGCACATCCCGCATCAAGGCGGCCACGAGGATGTGGCTGCATGGAAGTTGTGCGTGCCGGCGGACCGGCGCAAACAAGTTCTGGAGGAGAACCACGACGCAGCCACCGCTGGCCACCTTGGGAGCCGAAAAACGATCGCTCGGGTGGCAGCGCGGTATTACTGGCCAGGTATGTACCGTGATGCGAGAGCATACCTACAGCGCTGCGAAGTGTGTCAGCGATATAAGCCCAGCCAGCTGCAAGCAGCTGTGTTTGAGATAGGGCGTCGAAACCTGGAGAGAGCTGGACAGGATCAGGCGCGGCATTACAACCTACGGAGGCGGCAGTGGAAGCCGGCCATAGGTGACAAGGTGTGGGCAAAGGAACGCCACTTGTAGAATGCCGCAGAGGGTTTTGCAGCAAAACTGGCACCACGCTATGGAGGCCCTTATATCATGGCCAGTTTTGTGTCGCCTGTAATCTGCCGGATCAGGTCGGAGGCCGATAAGCGGACCAAGACGGCGCATGTGGCGGATCTCAAGCCGTGGAGAGGAGACACGGGTGAGCATTAAAGCTGTTTTTTTTTTCCAAAAAAAAAAAGGGAGTGAATACACAGCGAAGTGTATTGCTTCTAATTTGCGAGCAGAAGAAGAAGAAAAAAAAACACAGCAAAAATTTTACTAAAAATGCATAATCTCGGCTGCGAAATGCATCTGTGGCTGGAAAACTACAGTTGCCATCGGGATAATTACGGTAGATTGGGTGCGCAACAACAATTTGGTTGAACTGCGCGCGCACGACAGCAAGCAGTGTACAGTACTGCACCGAAAAACTTAGCTGCCAGTGCATGTGCAATGCACTATGCGCAGATACAACAACAAAGCAGTGCAAGTGCAAGCAGTACCCACCTGCAATGTAGGCGCAACAGCGCGCGCGCAGCCGAAATTATATGCATTTCTAAGCGAGAGCGGAAAACAAAAACAAACCGCACGCATTCCAGGCGATAATTGCACACCCACACCCACAGCGAAGCAAGAGCGAGCGAGAGCAAGCTCAGCGAGCGCTAGCGCACGAAATCGCCAACAACAAAGCGCACAGCGACGACTAAAACCGCCAACAACAAAACGCACAGCGACAACTAAAACCGCCAACAACAAAACGCACAGCGACAACTAAAATCGCCAACAACAAACACACGGCGGCATATAACGATCGCTAGCGAAGAGATGCCAACAACAATGCAACGCGGCAGAAGAGCTTGCATTGGATGTTCGGCTAGGAGGGCTATGTATGCGTGTGCCAATGGGAGTGTGGGAAAAACGGTATCTGGGCAGTACCGTAGCCTGCCTGGGATTCAGCCATAAGGTAGCGAAGGCTAGAGTGGGCTGAGCATAGGATACAGGACCCGTTATGTGCTGTCGCCTAAGCAGCGGCGCGCGGCAGCATAGGGTATAAAATGGGCATGTGGGCATCGGGCCGGGGTCTTCTTGTGGATGAGTTACCAGAGTGGACCGACGGCGCTCGAGTGCGCCGTCCACATGCCATCAAGTGTCCGAGTAGAGACGAGGAGCACGCAGCCATAAGTTGGGTTGCCAGTTGGGAGTCCTGGCCACCATCGATGCCTGCCACGCGACGAAACCATCCAGTTGTCCGTGCTTGGGCGTAGGCGCGCTTTGCTGGCTGAATCCTCGCGCACTGGCCAGCGATTTGGCTGCGAGCTGTGCTTGAATGAGGAGTGGCCGCAAAATGCCAGCCGGCGTCAAAGTTCGACACCAGGGGTAGTTGCGAACGACATCGATGTGGCCAACTCCCAACAGCAATCCACAATTGGGTCGGCGGCGCCGTAGAGAGACACAGTACGAATTTGGAAAAGCAGCTGCTGTCGTGGACGCCTGCAACGGAGAGGACGGCGAGGGATGTCGGAAGGCAGGTGGCCGCCGCACGAGTGCCAACGCCACCGGGGACTACAGCTCAACAGGTGAGTTTTGTAGGAGCGCCCGGCGTGGGCAGAGGCAGCGGCGGCAAATCATGGACGCGGGGCATGCAGTCGGGCATGTGGCTGCTTGCTGGGAGAGCATGGCGGCAGACGCCTGCCACGCAACTGGCTCCACCGGCTCCGAACTTTGGGTGTCGACGAAGCTTGGCAACCGGTCCTCGCGCACTGGCCAGCGTCTTCGCTGCGAGCTGTGCGCGAAAGAGGATCGACCAACAAGCGTACCGACACCAAAGACGCGATACCGGTGTCCAATTTGCGAACGACGTCTGTGGCCCGATCTCTCAGCAGCAGCGCATGAAATGACCGCAGTGCCCCACCGGAGCATCCCCAAGGGTCCAAGGAGCAGCAGCAACCAGCAGAAAAGCATCTCCAACGGCGAGGAACATCATGCGCCAAATGGGTGAAATGGCCATGGCCGCGCGCACATGCGCCAATGCCACCGGGGGCTGCAAAACCGACAGGCGAGTTTTGCAGCAGCGCCCGGCGTGGGCATTGGCAGCGGCAGGCCATCAGGTCAAGGGGGCATAATGGGAAAAGATGCCCGGCCTGAAACATAATATTTTTGATAATTTTATGGAAAATTTAAAAAAATATTGTACTTTTCACTCACCGGCAGAACACAGCATTGCCAGCGGTAAGCGAAAATACAGCTGATGGCGCTAACAGTGCGTTAACAGCGGCGATCAGCGCAAAATGGAGCAGCGCAAAATGGAGCAGCGCAAAACGGAGCAGCGCAGCGGAGACGGGCGCCAAATTCAAACACGATGGTCTCGTGTTTTCCCGAAGGAAGAGGGGAGTGTGAGGAGCAATATAGGTATGCACGTATTAATGTATATGAACGTACGTATTTGCTGTGCGTTTATATGCATATACGTGCATATATATGTTGCTCCACACAGCGACGCGAATACTGTAGGAGCGACCCTCGCACTGGAAAGGGGGTAAAAGTCCTGTTAGAGGCGGTCTCTTTCGCTCCTACAGATTCAGCAATGGGTTCGCGTCGCACGCACGACGATCATCGGGGACCGTTAGCCGAGGTGCCGTTCGTGCCGGGTGATAGTAGTGATCACTTTCACTCGCAGGGCACCAACGGTACTTCGGCCAATGGGAGGCGGTCACGCAATTTGGCGGGCAAGTGGCGTCACCCGAATCACGCCACTTTACCGTTGCTGTGGAGCCGAGGTGCCGTTCGTGCCGGGTGATAGTAGTGATCACTTTCACTCGCAGGGCACCAACGGTACTTCGGCCAATGGGAGGCTGCCACGCAATTTGGCGGGAAAGTGGCGTCACCCGGATCACGCCACTTTACCGTTTGTATGGGCACGAGCGGCTGAAAGGCCCCGCTCCAGAGCCGAACGGGCCCCGTTATCACCCGAAGCAGGGCCTGTGGCTGGGCTATAAAAGGCCACCGGCGGCTCCATACGGGGCTTGAAATGTTTGAAAGGCTTGAAAGGCTGGAAATGGGAGAGTTTTGAGAAATGTTTGAGAGGCTGATACGTTTGAGAAAAGTTTGGTGATTAAAGTGATTAGTGAAAGTCAACGCGAGTGGTGAACCAGGACTCCCAGGACTTCAAAGGACAGCAAGGACATCGTGGGAACAGCAAGGACATCGTGGGAACAGCAAGGACATCCAGTGGGAATCCTTGCGATAACGAAAGAGGCAATCAGCAGCATCAGCGGCACCGATCAGGACATCGGTGCATATCAGCGGCTTAAGCGAGGCCTGCACATCTGAGTAAGTTCGCATAGCCGTGCGCTAGAGAAGTGTGTGTGAGTGAAAACGAAGCTAGTGTTGTGCTGTGAGCGAGTGGGATAGTAGGCGAGGCCTGCATATCTGAGCGAACCGCCAGAGTTTTGTTCAGACCGAAGTCCTGGCGTTTCCCGAATCGTCCCGGTAACTAGCGTGTTTTTAGCACAATACTCTCGCAGCCGGAGTGCGTTGAACCAGCGCTCGGTAGGTGTGCTTCGCTAAAGCCAACCAGCGAGTCAGCATAACTTTAAGTGACGTGTACATTTTAAACTTATTCAAGAGAATATATATTTACGCTATAAACCTAAATTCACAAGTGACTAATTATTATCGCAGGGGCTTCAACAAATAAATTTGTTGGCACGAATCCACAGTCAGCTGAAACTAGCCCAGCTTAGACTCGGGATAAACCGAAGGTTCGTTACAACACTAAGTGTCTGGTCTATGTGTTCTCTGGTTAGCGTTTGTACTTAGCAATATTAAGCCCCACTTGAAGGAAACACGGAAAAATTATTAAACCAGAATCGGAAAATAATATGAGCAATCAACTTCATGAATTTCAGTTCAGAATTCAGTACATTAAGGAAAATATATCGTATATGTATGTACAAGTTAACGACAGACCCTACAAAAGGGCATTGCATCGGCCCAATTATATCACAGCTCCAGTGCATGCACTTTTGACACGTGCGCTTTGTCAGCAGAATACAACAGCAACACAACCGCAACCGTGGGAGCCTATCGTCAGCAATATTAATAAGATCAATGCACTTGGCCAAAACTCATTCTGGTCAACGTGAGCATTTCCGCCACGAGCGCCGAGTCAGCGCACTGATCAGCACCACCGTGAGAGCCATCGTGTCACAAGACACCTAACAGCAACAACAGCAGTGACCACGGCAGCAGCGACGCCAATAGCAGCAGCGGCAGCTTTCATATAAATATTACTTGTATAATTATTCTTAAGTTAGTTCTAATCCAACTCCAAATGTGAATAAATGTTTTTTTTTAATCTAAAAACCGCTTTCGCATATTTAATTGGCGCCCGAGCAGGGACCCGCGATTGTTATCCTAGAAAGTTTACGCGTCGAAAAACATAGTATAAACTATTGTTCGCGAGAGCACCTATAACGAAATATAGCTGCTAGTGAACGCGACGAAAAATCTTTAGTGCCTAATCCGCAACTATCGAAACGTTAGTACCTAATCCGTAGCTAACGGGAGCATTCGAACGATCCGTAATAGTGCCTAATCCGCAGCTACACCGTGTTCGTGAAAGAGTGACTATAATTACGTAAACGAGGTACGGTCGTGGGTCAAAAACATTGTTGCCACCCTATAAGTGTCCGCCCGTAGGGTACCGCGTAATCAGTGTGCGTCGCAGGATCTTTAGTAACGGAGACACCACTAATACTGGAATCTGACGTAAGAGAGTAGTCCGGACCATCATCGCGGGAGTCAACGATGCTGAAGATTATATTGTAAGCATAGTGAATAAGATTTGAAAAAAATAAATAAGCAACAAAAATATTAAACAATTCACCCAGAAATTAAGAAAAACCAGAGAAATATTGAACTTTAACACTTAGTATTTAAGGAAACTCTGAAAATTGTACTACTGAGCGACATCTAGTTGCCCGGTATAGCGTATGGCCCGTAAAGCCATACAATAATAGCCAGGAAGATCACTGCGTTGATCGCGTAGGAATTTACTAACATAAATTAAGATTCCAAGAACATATTCTGAAAACAAACCACCACCATTTTCCGATTCGATAAAAACTCTTTAAGTCTGTCCGTGACCATTGACGAACTAACGACCGAGTTGACTCGTCTATCAGAACCAGGAATGTGAATTATATGAATAGGCCAAATAATAACCAATTCACTGGAAAGAGACCCTTATCTTCTAGGGCAGAAAACCCATTCAAACAACAGCGACAGTTTCACATCAATACTGGGGAAATCCAAGCCCAGAACGTAGATGATGAAGCTAACGCTTACGCAAATGCATATGCAAACGCATACGCCACCGAAGCTTATGCCGAGGCATACGAATAGTGTATGAGTGAACAGGCCTACTATGCTGCTGCAGAGGAGCAAGGTATCGTCGAAACACCATACGAGTACGAAGCAACCACCGAAATTGCTGATATGTCTGATGTCAATTTTTAGCTTAAATCGTTCCTCGTTACCCTACTTCCAATGCAAAACGAGGGACGGACAGGTACTGAACTTCCTCATTGATACAGGTTCCAATCAGAATTACAAACAATCTTCCCTAGTAACCAACGCAAAAAAGAACAAAGAAACCTTTTTCGCTAATTCTATAGGCGGGAAAAAAGCCATAACTCATCATGTATTGCTCAATCTTTTTAACCTCAACACTCCAATCAGATTTTTCGTATTGCCCACTCTAAAAACATTTCATGGCATTCTAGGCAATGATACAATGAAACAACTCAATGTTGTTATCGACGTCAGGAATGATATCCTAATAGTAAATGGCAGTAATAAATTCCGAATCAAGCAATTACCTGCACAAGCAGTTAACAATATAAAGGTCCGAACAAATCATATGTCCGATAGCCAGAAAAACATAATAGATCGGCTAATTCAAGAAGCTAAACCGTTATTTGCAGACCCAGAGCAAAAATTAACCTACACGACTAAAGTAGTAGGAGAGATCCGAACCAATACCGACACTCCGGCTTACAGCAGGCATTACCCATATCCTATTGCTCCAAAGCAAGAAGTCGAAAAGCAGATATCAGAAATGCTTGACGACGGAGTCATTAAACCCTCTAGATAACGCCCCAGTATGGATCGTACCAAAGAAAACTGATGCCTCAGGAAAAAAGAAATACCGACTTGTAATTGATTATCGCAAGCTAAATCTGGTCACAATCTCCGATCGATTTCCCATGCCAGAAATAGGGGACATCATAGCCCACTTAGGGGATAATAAATTCTTCACGGTCCTCGACCTCAAAAGTGGTTTCCACCAAATTCCTTTGAAGGAGACAGACATGAAAAGACAGCATTTTCTGTTAACGGAGGGAAGTACGAATTTACAAGACTACCTTTTGGTCTCAAGAATTCCCCTTCAATATTTCAAAGAGCCTTAGATGATATTCTAAGGGATCATGTTGGAAAAATCTTCTATGTCTACATTGATGACATCATTGTTTTCAGCAAAACTGTAAACGAACATGCTCATCACCTAAAACAAGTCCTCACGACTTTACTTAACGCTAATATGAAAATCCTAATGGACAAGTGTGAATTTTTCAAAAAGGAAGTAAATTTCCTAGGATTCACCATTTCAGACAGTGGCGTTAAGACAAATCCAGAAAAGGTTGAAGCGATTTCCAGATTCCCCATACCCAAAACTCTTAAAGAACTACGATCGTTCTTAGGCCTCTCCGGCTACTACCGCAGATTCATAAAAGATTATGCGAAACTAGCTTAACCCCTTACAACTCACCTCAGAGGTGAAGATGGTCGTATATCAGCAAAAGCATCAGATAAAGTACAGATAAAGCTAGACAACAAGGCAATAGAAGCATTCAATAAAATAAAGCAAACTCTTTGTTCTAATGACGTAATTTTAAAATATCCAGACTTCTCCAAAGAATTCCACTTAACAACCGATGCTTCGAATTACGCAATCGGTGCAGTCCTTGAACAAGGAGGCAGACCCATTACTTTCATATCAAGAACATTGTCAAAAACAGAGGAGAACTATGCAACAAATGAAAAGGAAATGCTAGCCATAGTTTGGGCATTGCAAAACCTTCGAATTTATTTGTATGGAACTGCCAAAGTTATTATATTCACAGACCACCAACCAATAACCTTTGCTCTAAGTAATAAAAATCACAACGGAAAACTGAAACGTTGGAAGAGTTACTTAGAAGAGTTCAATTACGAGTTGAAGTATAAACTAGGAACCACTAACGTAGTAGCAGGCGCTTTATCAAGGAACCCAATAAACGAAGTCAATAGTACAGAAACCACAGTTATGAGTGATGAAAGTTCATCACACAACCTCATCCCCACAATAGAAACACCTATTAATGTTTTCAAGAATCAACTATTCATAGTAATCGGCGAAAAGTATGATTATAAATTCGAAATTCCCTTCCCTACATACCATAGGCATACAGTAACACAACCACTGCTGCCAATTCAGCTTTTTTCCCGTCAAATCTGGCTTTTTCCGAAGACAAATTGCGGGAAATATTTAAGAATTGCGGGAAGCGGGAATTCTGGCTTTTTTTGAAAATGAATTAGGCTTTTTTCGATTTTTTTTAATACTTCGATTTTTTTTAATACTGAAAACATGTACTTTGTATTAAATATTGTATATATTTTTTGTATATATCGAATGCTAATTGCCTTAGCCTAATATGTATATCGTTCGGATATGTAGCACTAACACACACTTAAGCTAAGTCTTGCACAAACCTCTGCGCGCACCATGGTTAACATGGCGGTTGCCACTTGTAAGAAAAGAGCATGTAGAATCCGATATGTACAAAGGGTATGATTTTGAAAAGAAAATCAAGTCTTTAAATATCGATGCAGGCCTCGAACAAGAAATTCGTGCTCGCTGCTCTTCTTTTGTTATTGAACTTATCAAGCAGCTAAAGCAGAGGTAACCAATTTTTCAGATTCTTCTACCGACCGTTAAATAATTTTGATTTTATCTGCAGTCTCCCCGACAATTTTAAAATCTTAAAAAACATTGACGTTTTTTCCGTTGATAAAATTGTGTCAACTAAAAAAAAAGTAATTACAGAATTGTTGGAACACCTCCAAGTAGACAGAATAGCCGACATTGAGCGGCAGTACTATGATATTAATCTAGTTAAGTGGGAAAACGTTAATGACAGCTCCGAATTTTGGAATGAAGTCTCCAATTACAAGGATTCTGGCGGCAACCGCCGATTCCTTGACTTGGCAGCTGTTGCCCTGCAAATGTTTTCATTACCATGGTCCAACGCGGAGGTGGAACGCGTATTTAGCCAGCTTAACTTGGTAAAGTCCAAGTTAAGGAACTCAATGAGCCTAAGCACAATAAACAGTATTCTTAGCATAAGGTAATATTTTATTGAGAGTGAAAAGATGATACCGATATATATATTACTTTTTTATTTAATATAACACACAGATATGGTTTGCGAAGACTGGGCAAATGCTGCTATGAATACAAAGTTCCTTCAAATTATCTTCGCATGATAGGTACTAACAGGTCGTACGATTCTGAAACCGATGCTAGTCGCGAAGAATTAGATAGCATGCTAAAAATCTTGTAAATTAAAAAAAAAAAAAAAAAAAAAAAACAATCAAACTATAATAACCGCTTTTTTTTAGGCTTTTTTGTAAAAATTTTCAGCTTTTTTTTCCGTTTCTTCCATCTAAAAACAGCTTTTTATTCTGGTAAAAAGTTGGCAGCACTGAACACAACCCCACTTTACTGAAGACGAATTAATTGACATTTCTAAGAAACGACTTGACCCAAGACTCATTAACGGCTTATTTACTCCAGAACATATAATGGGCAAAATACAGGAATTCTACCCACTTCACTTTTCCAATTATAAAATACGATACACTCAAAGAAAGGTAGAAGACATTACGAACGTCGATGAACAGTTTAAAATAAAGCCCAAATTCTAGACAAATTTTTCTTCCCTCAACTACACAAAAAAGTTAAAGAAATTACAAAATCATGCAGAGAATCAAAATATGATAGACACCCTCCACACCCCGCAATTCAAGCAACACCAATTCCCAAATTTCCAGGCGATATCATTCATATTGATATTTATATAACAGAAAATAAGACTATTTTAACTAGCATCGATAAATTTTCAAAATACGTTCAAGTTAAGATTCTAAATTCAAGATCTGCAGAGGATATAAAAATCCCATTAAGAGAAATCCTAATTGCATTCGGCATGCCCAGAACCGTAGTAATCGACAACGAGCGAGCTTTAAATTCAGCCTCTATAAAGTTCTTGCTGCAAGACCAACTAGGTATCGAAGTTTATACTACCCCTCCCTATAACTCAACAAGTAACGGACAAATAGAGAGATTTCACTCCACCCTGTCAGAAATAATGACTTGCCTAAGACAAGACAATAAAGATATGAGTTTCACAGATACACTCTTTAAAGCAGTACAGGAATATAACGCCTCCTACCATTCAGTTACTAAAAGAAAACCAATAGAGATATTTTTCGGCACAACAGTTCAGGATAACCCAGAAAAAACAGAAGAGAATAGGAAAATAATATCCAACACACTACTAGATAAACAAAAATATGACTTAAATTACCACAATAAAAAGAGACAGGAAACCAAAACTTACGAACAAGGGGAGATAGTCTATGTAAAAGTAAACAAGCGCCTAGGTTCAAAACTCACACCCAAATACAAAAAAGAAATTGTAGCAGAAAACAGAAATTCAACCATTAGAACAGTTTCAGGAAAAATTATCCACAAAAATAACATTCGAACGTAACTTACAGGATATTCGCACCGCTATGTCTGGGTATAACCACAATCCTCGACTACTCACACTCTCAACTAATTCCGATAAAGACAGGAACTTCGGCAATGCAGAACGGAACTTTCAAAATTATTCACATATTTGACATTTCAGAATATGAAAAAACCTTCGGAACTTTCGAAGAAACCCTTAACAATATAAGTACCTCACACCAGATGTACCCACTGCTAAATTATGAATTAAATAGCGTCAGAAATGACTTGCGTAGACTCAAACCCTCCATAAGAGTGGCAAGAGCAATTAATGCATTGGGAACAGCATGGAAATGGCTGGCCGGTACACCGGACCACAGTGACCATGAGGTTTTAATTTCAAAAATAAATGAACAATTAGAAAATAATAATAGACAAGTAGTCATCAATCGAGTATTGCAAGATAGAATCAACGAAATCACACAAACCTCAAATAACATAATGAAAATTGTAAAAGATCATTCTAATATTCAAGGAGAAAGAATCACGTTTTTTAAATACAAGCTCCAAATCTTTAAAGACGATTTAACTAATTTAATTCATGCCATAGACTGGGCAAAAACAAATACAATAAACTCAATAATATTGTCAGAATCTGAAGTCAATATAATAGAACAGATACTAGAAAGAGAAAAAATCATGTTTTTAAATGCAGAAGAATTGTTAGAATTTAGCCAAATAAAAATCGCAAGTAATGGAAAAAATATACTCTATATAATCAACATACCTTTAATCTCAAATGAAGTTTGTACAACCATGTTAATTAAGCCAATTAAAAGAAAAAACTATATCAATGAAATAAAATTCGAAAATATTGTAAAATGCGAAAATGCAATCTATGCCATAAGAGACTCATGTGAGTCACACAATGAAAAAACAAGTTGTAATAAAAATAAGTTAGTCGATTTAAGAAATGATACTTGTACTTTGCCACTATTGAAAAGCCAACCTCCAAACTGCCGTGCTATCAACAATCAACACGTACCCAATCACGAACAGCTGTTCGTCGGAACAATATTGCTCAACGATTTCAATGGACCAATCAAGATCGACGAAGAGGAAGTAGAGCTCCATGGTACCTTCCTGGTACAATTCGAAAACTCCACGATACGCATCGAAGATGACGTATACGAATCAAAAGTAATGTCCTTCGCAGAAGCCACCCCACCACTATTTCAAATCATGGCGGAAACAAACAAGATCGATGAAGTCCTCTCATTGCAAATGCTCAAGGAAATAAATCTAAACAACACAACGATACAAGAGCAGCAATCAATATAACACTCTCTGGAACTCTCCTGATAATTATGGCAGTAGTTGGATACTTGCTGAAACGGAAGACCCCAGCCACCACAGGCCAAGTCACAACATCCGAAGCAGAAAAGAGAGAAAATGCTCAAGTTTTCTATATTGCGACCGAGGACGTCCGCATCTAAGAGGGAAGAGTTAACGACAGACCCTACAAAAGGGCATTGCACCGGCCCAATTATATCACGGCTCCAGTGCATGCACTTTTGACACGTGCGCTTTGTCAGCAGAATACAACAGCAACGCAACCGCAACCGTGGGAGCCTATCGTCAGCAATATTAATAAGATCAATGCACTTGGCCAAAACTCATTCTGGTCAACGTGAGCATTTCCGCCACGAGCGCCGAGTCAGCGCACTGATCAGCACCACCGTGAGAGCCATCGTGTCACAAGACACCTAACAGCAACAACAGCAGTGACCACGGCAGCAGCGACGCCAATAGCAGCAGCGGCAGCTTTCATATAAATGTTACTTGTATAATTATTCTTAAGTTAGTTCTAATCCAACTCCGAAAGTGAATAAATGTTTTTTTTTAATCTAAAAACCGCTTTCGCATATTTAATTTAGATATTGCTGCGTCATATAAATATGTGTACATTTAGTATTAGCACTCGAAGCGCACTGATTTTGTCGTGTCATATTCTAGTCGGGAACTACCGATCAGAACATTCTTCTTCATACATACATATGTATGTTCATATGAATGTGCATTAAAAAGGCTCTTAGGCCACATGGAAAATATATATTTAGTGCATGTTATATACATATATATATATATATATATATATACACATATTTTCGCATGTATTTATATGGAGCATGCGCAAAGTACAGGGATTAAATTATATTACTGCTGCGTCATCAATTGCTACTGCTAGAAGAAGAAAATTTGTTATAACTTAACTTAATTTAAGAAATGAATAATACGAAAAATTTTGACTACGTCAATGAATGTGGTGTTAGTGTACCGCCAGGTTACGAATAAACATAAACATGGCGTTGGAGCACACCTTTCTAGGAACCTGGGAGGTAATTTATTTTTTCAATTACCTATATGCAATGCTTTCAGTCATTAAATAATGCACTGCACAGATAATCTCATGTACTTTTGAAGGCAAACGTGAGGTTTCTGGACTAGAAGGGTGAATACTTGTACACACTTTCAAATATAGTGAATGACCATTTTCTTTTATAGCATAAAATTTCGCCTAGACGATAGCAGCGACATTACCTGGTATAATGATTTGGTTAGTCCACTTCCTGAAATAACTGATTGCAGCACTTGCAATGATTCAGCAAGTATTTTATTTAGTTGTGAAACATTTGATGTACACGAAACTAATCCTCATCTCATCTTTGGGGCCTTTGCTGGCCACAGTATTGAATTTAGTGTGAGTAGCTTTATATTGTAATTGATAATAAAAAATATTTTGTTTTTATCCGTATACTATATCTACAGACTAGTACATTAATGCCAACTGAATCACTAGTACTTAGTTGCGAAAACTGGTATTCAGTGGAATGCAAAAGGCTTCAGGACGATCGACCGAATGGTCAGGAAAGGCAATTCAGTTTTGGTGAAGCACTGCTGGAGCGCTATTTCAGCGATATACTAATCAAAAGTTGTAGTGGACTAGAATATGCCCTTCATTCCTCTATACTGCGTCTAAATGGATTCGATTGTAGCATGTGTACAAGCAATACTCTGCTATCAGCATATCAGAGCTTGCAGCCTTTGCACTTTACGCCAAGTATATCAAATCTAAATCCAAATCCAATATCGATTGGTATAGCTGGTGCTGAAAAAGAACAATCAAAAAATTCGCAAGGCATTAATTTATCCTCCGTATACATGCAGCCAGATTTTAAATTTTCGGCACCAACCACAGGATTGGAAATGCAGCGTTTTCGTTATTTCAGTAGCAGTTTTAACTGCCTAAGCAATGGCGATATGAGAGAGTCAGTTGACACAGTGTACAATACTGATAGTAGACTACTACGCGTGTGTACTTCGCATTCAGAATCGCACCTGGAAATATCTCAAGCATCAAAAAGTATTTTCGATTTTTGTCAGGACACGTTGCAACCTGTGTCGTCGTCTGCTCATCAATGCAGTTTAACCACTAATCAGAATATAAGCAATACACGCCGACCGCCACTGTCTACTTTTCGACTACGCAGCTCTTCACCGTTTGCCAATTTAATAGATACGCCACCGTCTTCACCGCTGACGCCAGTTGGAGTCCTTTTCAATTTACCCACATTTCTTTTGAACCCGATTTTACATTGGCTGTATACAGAATCTTTACTACCTGAAATGGATGAAAGTGATTGTGAGAAGCTGATCAATTTTTGCGAAGCGCAACCTTCACTAACAAGGCTGGTGCCACAAACACGCAAGTATCTGCGTTTACTGCGACTTAAAAAATGTGAGTACAACTTTATAAATCGATTCCTGTATATTTGGGAGAATGAATTCTGACGAATGTTTGGGAGCTTTACATTCAATGTTTTAACTTAACCTTTAATATGCTAACTAAAGTGATTGAAAATATAACAATGGATTTGCACAACATACTTAACCGCGTAATACAGTATATTGATCCTGTAACAATATCTTACACGCCAGCATTACTCTATGCAACTTTTCAAAATGGAATGAGAGAATGTGCGATAGGTAAGAATGCTTACAAGTGATAACACCCATTTTTTATTGCATGTGAATAGTGACACTATATTTAAATGCAGTCCGCTTATATACGTTTGCTAGAGCTAGTTAAATTATCATACAAACATTTTATTGTCGGTTGTTTATCAAAAGAAAATGTGACTGATGATATTGCTGCAGAGATATCTTAGCACTGGTACACAACTGTTGAATGTATAATATGTATAATGTTAATTAAGATCACTAACCATACAACACATAGATTGCAGATCTGAACAAACTTTTTTAACGCAGTTGGTAACATTCACCTTCATATGTATATGTGCACGTCCATTCCGAAATCATATTCCTTACACGCATCAATGCTTTCATACCCTTCCTAGAAATACTCATGAAAACGCTTACATTTTGGCAAACGATTTTAAGATTTGGGCATACCCTTCATTCAAAAGTAAAGAGCCACGATGCATCGCGATGGTGGCGAAAAAATTTCAATTTTTGTGTACTGCTGAGTTGGACGATTTGAGTGACCATAGAAAGAGACAAGACAGAGATAGAGTGTGAGAGAGAAAATGGGACAAAAACCATTTTGCTTGCATTTATGCAGAGCACTCATTTCGTCGTACTACCACTAACCAGAGAACACATAGACCGGACACGTAGTGTAAAGTGTTTTGCACACTTTTTTTTTGACATTACGACCCACACCACTTCGTATTTGCTCGGCTCCTAACTTTTAGGTTCAGGCTACTAAAATATTCGAGAGCACAATCATTTTGCTTCTGGCGCTCGACCAAGATGGTCGATGATTGAACAAAAGATCCCTCTGTGCTCAATGTTTCCCTTGCTCTCTCTCTCTCTCTGTGCTCTTTGCTCTCTCAAATGTGTATATGTGTGTATGCATGTGAGCACAAGCAGCAGCTCAGCTGCCAGCTCACGAAAATTGAAATTTCTTCGCAGCAAGAACCCATGCCTTCCCTTCTGTGTGAAGAGTATACCGAACTTATCAAACCGTTTGCCAAGCTCGTACAAAATATGTATATGTGTTTTCGATTTTAATTGTGGAAAGGGTATGAAAGCGTTGGTGCTCATGATGAAAATGCTTTCGCGGCGAGCGTGCACACACACAGTCTTTGTTGCTACATATATTATGAGCGTTTGTGTGCCTGTGTGCGTAGCACTTGCTGCCTGTAGCAATTTTAGGTCCCAGCATTTGCATTTGGTTGATCTTGAGAAGTGCGCACACTTATATATGTACATACATATGTATGTATGATTGTATGTACGCAGGGGACGCGATGCCCACAATTGTGGAATATCACTTGTAGAAGCATTTGTATGCCTATGTGCCCTTACATGTGCGTTTGTGTGTGTGCATGTGTGTATGCATGGGACGAGAACATTGGTGTGCATGTGTATATGCATGGGACGAGAACATTGGCTGCCTACCTCAACTAAGAATTGTCTGAATGATTTTGGGTTCGAATTGAAGAGGCGCGCTTATAACTAAAGTGACAAGTGCATATGCCAATTCTTTTTAGAAGTTTTTTTTTTTATTGGCATGCACCTGTATATATGTAACTATATGTACAGGTACAAAGGATCGAAAATCGCATCCCATTTGTATACTGAGCCAAAAAAGGTACTAAACTTTTTTTTTTAATTCCTTCTGATAGCCAACCCACGATCATTAAAATTAAATCCAGGTGCTTAAATATAAGCGCGAGTAACTATACTACACACACACACATACAGTATGAGTTATTCGACGGTCACAGTGCCACAAAGAATTGGCATATGCACTTGTCACTTTAGTTAATCAGCTACTTACATAAATACATACATATGTATGTACATATGTATAAGCGCGCCTCTTCATTTCGAACCCAAAATCATTCAGACAATTCTAAGTTGAGGTAGGCACACGCCAATGTTCATGTCCCATGCATACACACAAGCACACACACAAACGCACATGTAAGGGCACATAGGCATACAAATGCTTCTACAAGTGATATTCCACAATTGTGGGCATCGCGTCCCCTGCGTACATACAATCATACATACATATGTATGTACATATATAAGTGTGCGCACTTCTCAAGATCAACCAAATGCAAATGCTGGGACCTAAAATTGCTACAGGCAGCAAGTGCTACGCACACAGGCACACAAACGCTCATAATATATGTAGCAACAAAGACTGTGTGTGTGCACGCTCGCCGCGAAAGCATTTTCATCATGAGCACCAACGCTTTCATACCCTTTCCACAATTAAAATCGAAAACACATATACATATTTTGTACGAGCTTGGCAAACGGTTTGATAAGTTCGGTATACTCTTCACACAGAAGGGAAGGCATGGGTTCTTGCTGCGAAGAAATTTCAATTTTCGTGAGCTGGCAGCTGAGCTGCTGCTTGTGCTCACATGCATACACACATATACACATTTGAGAGAGCAAAGAGCACAGAGAGAGAGAGAGAGCAAGGGAAACATTGAGCACAGAGGGATCTTTTGTTCAACCATCGACCATCTTGGTCGAGCGCCAGAAGCAAAATGATTGTGCTCTCGAATATTTTAGTAGCCTGAACCTAAAAGTTAGGAGCCGAGCAAGTACGAAGTGGTGTGGGTCGTAATGTCAAAAAAAAAGTGTGCAAAACACTTTACACTACGTGTCCGGTCTATGTGTTCTCTGGTTAGTGGTACTACCATTCATTACCCGAGCAAAAAAGTACCAAGCTGAGTAAATACGAAATTTATTGGTACTTACGAGACAGATTTTTCGGTGTGAAAAAAATTTGTTCTACATGTCTAGTCTATGTGTTTTATGGTTAGTGATTACTACAAACTTATACAAACGTATACTTAAACCTATTGCTACAAACTTAGATGTTACAAACAATGTAAGGCGGTTGGTTTGCGAGCCGCCTTAAAATATAAGAACTAAATACTTGAAGTTTGTTTCCTAGGCTCGTGTTTATCACGCGCATATGGCATTTTTCTCAAAAAACTACTCCCGATATTTTATATATAATTTCGATTTGTTTTGTATTTAACTCCCCCCACCACTATATCAGTTTTTCTAGATTTTCCACGCCCCGACTGGGCGTAGACACTTAATTTTTGGCCAGGTCATAGAACAAGCTAACCGTAACCAGCTGCAAAAATTGAATGCTTACGCTCAAAAAATTAATTTTTTGATATGCCACGCCCTTAAAAAGGCGTAACAATATTATTTGGGGAATCGATAGAGGAGGTAACTAGTAACTTAATTATCCATCTTTGAAGCTTCTAGCATTTATAGTTTAGGAGATATAATCTTTAAAGGTTTGCCACGCTGCCTAGGGCGGACATACATATATATATATCCAACAAAGCTTTTTAGTCTTGAGGGGTTAGCCCGAGTATATATACCAAATTCGAGTTCTCTAGCATAATAGTGTCCAAAATATAGCAGAATTTAAAAAATCACTATATCCAAGCCTCCAAGCCTCTTAAAGGCATAAGCATATAATTTTTTCATCGATCTTTATAAAATCATAACATTAGCCCATGAGCAAAATTTTACGGACTAGCAAAAAAACGCGGGAAAATTTTAACACACATCGGAGATATACACTAGAGGTGCCAAACTATCGATGGCACTATCGTCACTATCGATGGTCGGACACTATCGAGCGACTGAACTATCGATTGTTCAATGTCTCGATAGTGGACAAAAGTATCGTGAAAGGCGCGGGATAAATAATAATAATTTTTCTTAATTTTATATCATAGCCTGCAAATGATAGTTGATCGTTTTTTTTATACCCTGAACCCATTGAAAATGGGAAATCAGGGTATAATGTTTTTGTGTAAAAGTATGTAACAGGCAGAAGGAATCATCGCAGACCCCACAAAGTATATATATTCTTGATCAGCACGATGAGCTGAGTCGATATAGCCCTGTCCGTCTGTCCGTCCGTCCGTCCGTCCGTCCGTCTGTCCGTATGAACGCCGAGATCTCAGAAGATATAAAAGCTAGAGAGCTGAAATTTTGTGTGCATACTCGTGTATACCATACGCAGTACGAGTTTGCTTTATTTTTTCGATAACTCATCCGATAACTTTTTTATCGAAAATAATCGAAAAATTGATTTTGTTTTTTGAGCCTCATCGGAGTACTATTAGATGTAGAGACTTCAGATTTACTGTGTATATATATATGTAGAATACAAACATTTTGTAATCAACAGATTTTGGATACCACGCCCCCTTCGCCCCCAATTTGTAAAAAACGTATTTCAAGTACTAGCGACTTGTGCTTTAGAATGTACACACATTTTGACCATTAAGATCGTATGCTTACAAACGAAGTTATTCACCAAGTAAATTCTCATACTGTTGTCCACACTGCAGCGCAGCCCAAGCGCATTCGCTGCTTACTGCGCAGTTAGCAGAGCGCGGGCGCGTGAGGGTGGATGCATGTAAATGTATGTGTGCGTGCATAAAATAAGTGCAGAATGATAAGAATATCAGCTTGGAGGGTTCAGGGTATCTCCTAGTCGAGCAGTCTCGACTAGAGTCTTCTTACTTGTTTAATTTGCTTAGCTCCATAACATAACATAAAAAGCGGCTCTCTTTGTTTTGGTCAAGCGCTTCGCATTGACTCATTGGTGTCACGATCTCAAATGAGTGTCGCGTAAAGAGTAATACGATTTTCGCTTACACAATGACTTTAAGCAAAAGACAGTTTGACTAAAAAACTCAACAGAAATGATCTTCGTGTGCATGCAAATACATACATATTTAACGCAACAATTTCGTGTGATTACCCATGCATACGCAAAAGGCAATGCTTGACTTGAGCGAAACGAAAACTGAAATAACTGTCTCGCTTAGAGCGCGAGCGAGCTAAGCCATACGCGAAAAAAACAATTTCTGTCCGAGTCTTTTTTATTGTGTTTTACGTCTGTGGAGTCGGAGAGAGCTTTCAGTAAGGCGGGACAAATTGTGTCTAATAGGCGGACACGGCTTAAAGAAGAAGAAAATGTGAACGTTTTGCTGTTTTTGAACAAAAATCTATCACTACCATAAAAAATAGAACTTAATAGTTTTTAGGTTTTAGCTTTTAAGTCGATTCAGCTTTTATCTTAAAATGTAATTTCACAAAATTGAAGTGTTCATATAAGTTCAAATTTTTAACGCCAAGAATCACTGTTTTTTATTGCGACTATCGACCACTATCGATGGTACTATCGACCTCTATCGATGGTTTGGAAATTACTATCGTCCTCAATCGATGGGGCCCACCATCGATAGTTTGGCACCTCTACACTGCAGCCCAAGCGCAGTCGCTGCTTACTCTGCAGTTAACAGAGCGCGTTCTAATACGTGCGTGTGCATGTATGTGTGTCTAAAAGAAGTGTAGAGTGAGTAGAATATCAGATTGGAGGGTTCAGGGTATAACCTAGTCGAGCAGTCTCGACTAGAGTTTTTTACTTGTTTGATTATGAATATGTATACCGTCAGAAATATGTTTTAGAAAAATGGGCGTGTCACCGCCCACCCAAAAATAAAATAAGTAAAATTTTTTATTAAAAAAATGTTTTTTTTTTAATTTTGGTAGTTAATACTTTAAAATAATCATTTTAATTGAAAACAGTCGAGCTTTGAAACATCGAAATTGATATTCTTCAGTTTCAAGTTTCAGATCAGCAAAAAATATTAATACGCGAAAAAAAAACTTCGGGTTCCTCAACGGATTTTATTGTGCCTTCAACTTTACATAATACAAGACGTTCAACTTCATTAGACAGCGACCTTTATGCTTTCAAACTCGTTTCTAAAGATTTGCCGAAGAAATAGTCTGATCTGAAGTATTTATCGCTCTTTTATAAACATCAGCGAAACTATGAATTCTGTTATGCTTCCATGCGTGATGAAATCTGTCTGATTTATAGACCTTGTTGTGCAATTCAGACGCTTCTTCGGCAAAAATGCCTACAAGATGAACAGTATTATCCATAATCTGCCTTGAATTAACCAATATTTTATAAACATTTGCTGTGATATGTAGTCATTCATAGTTGTCAGCTAATTTTTGTTCCTGCTGCATTTTTTTCCATTTAGCATTTATACTTTGGCAAAAAAGCGGCTTTTCCTTTTTTAATTTGAATCAATATTGGTCTTATTTAGTTTTGCCTTTCAAAAAATTCATTATTACTGTTTCATGGTTATAGTTGCCTTTTTCATTGAGCCAAACATCACAAAGTTCAGACCGTAGTTGCCTGCTAAAAATTGATTTGCGCCGGTTTTGCATTATAATCACAATTAATGGCTCTACGACATACAATTAGAATTATATTGATGCGGCCTAATGCCTGTTTTATATGTCTTTGCAAAGTTGAATGTTATTTACAAGAAATGACATTTGACAACACTTGCTAATTTTACAAATATTTAAAAGATAAAGCTTAAACATCAAATGTTATTAAAACCAACATATAGTAGACACCCTAATAATTCATATCCTCTTTAAATTTCTCAAAAATTGTATCTTGTCTTTGAATAACGACAAATTGAAAATCGGATTTTCGAACATAACACTTGACTTTAACAGCTGTTAGTCTTAACAGTGGACTGTTATTCATCATTATGGGTACAGTACCTTAAAATTTGGAGCTTTATTGAGAAAAAACGACTAAATACCCAAAAAATGGCAAAATTCCCCATAGTGCATTGCAGCGCAGCCCAAGCGCAGTACCCTGTGTATGTGCGTGTGTGTGAGTGTTTTTTTTTTTTTTTTTTATATATATATTAGTGTATTAGCTTTATTTGCAAGTGGTCGCGAAGGTGCTTATAAGTTTCCAAGCTGCCTCCGATTCCAACATCACGTTGACCATGCTGTCCGCTCTAATGGAGCGGCCCAATGCTTCTTACAGACAACGCCTCTCCTCTAGGAAGCGTCCACATTCGAATAAGACGTGGTTGGCGTCCTCCACCAGACTTCGTCCGCACCAAGAGCATTCGTCAGTTTCATCGTGGCCAAAGCGCTTCAAAAAGCTCCGATAGAATCTGTGAAAGATAAAAATTAACCTCGCCGTGCTTACGATTTACCCATGTCTCAAGCACCGCCCTTAAGTGGAGGTGTTCCATCTTCTTTGCCATCGTGCAATGCTGTTCGCTCTGATCTCGTTGCGTCGTATAGGCTCGTGTGCATTCCGTTCCACGGCTTTGGCGACAAAGTCCTCCAGAGGCACCATGCCGGGTCGTCAGAGACTGTTCTGAACGTGCAGCAGACTCTGACTGCGCTCAGTCTGTAGGTGGTGCAAATGCCCCGGCTGTAGGCGTTGCCATCGCTCTTGCCCATATTGGTGCAGCATAGAGGATGACGGAGCTTATGACGCTCATTAGAAGGAGACATCGTTGCTGTTTTGATTCCCACGTGTTAAGCATAATTCTTGAGAGAGCTCTTGCGCTGCACAGATCCTCAGTATCCTTAAGCTCCTTCCTTATGATGACGACAGCTACATCATCAGCAAAGCCAATGGTGAGCGCACCTGCTGGTAGTTCCTAGCGCAGTACGCCGTCGTACATAATATTCCATAGGAGAGGCCCCAGCACTGAAACTTGGGGTACTCCAGCTGACACTGTATGAGTTTGGGGACCCTCACTCGTGTTGTATACCAGTGCTATTCCTCTGAAGTAGCTCTTTATTATCTCTTTGAGATATTTAGGCATTCTTTATATCAAGGGTCGCGATGATGCAGCATTGCTTCGTTCCGTGCCCCCATCTGCTGCCTTGGATGGCGGAAGTTGCCAGGCCAACAACTTTTTCTAGCTAGTTGTTGACCGGGCCTTCCGGAAACCAAATTGATTAGGTGACAGGCCTCCGGCGCTAGCAATACAAAGTCTAGAGCAAACCAGTTTCTCAAACACCTTTCGCATGGTGTCTAAGAGGCAGATTGGTCTATACGGCGATGGCTCTTCCGGTGGTTTGCCAGCCCTGGGTAGCAATACCTAGCTCAGATTTTTCCAGGTTGCAGGGAACGTCTCCTGAATTAAACATTCATTGTATAATTCGGCAAACGTACTAGGGTGCAAGGCGAGGGCTAGCTTTAGCGCACGATTTGGGATCCGGCCTTGGAGCTGTGTTAGTTCTAAGACCTCTGAGAGCTACTAATATTTCCTCGTCTGTATCTAAACCAGATCAGAAGCATCGGACACAGGGGCATGAATGGAGCTTAATCGTTCTAAAAAGAGCGTTTCCAAAATTGATTTAAGCTCCAAGCGATCCGTAGGCTGCACCTGTCTATCTGAGTACAGTCTTTTAACTACTATCTGATATGCCCTGCCCCAAGGGTCATAATCGGCTGAGTCACACAACTCTACTTGTCCGAATGGCCTGCTTCAACTCTTTTCTGGCTGGTAAGCTAATTGCATTTGCGTCGACTGTCACCTATTTGTACATTCCACCAATACATAGGCTCCTGTTTCGCGTGAACTGTTTGCGACGTAACATGCACCTATCGCAGGCACTCTGAATTCGGGCTACCATTTGGCATGCACTGGCGGAGACTGAATAGCCTCAGAAAAGGCTGCGGTATTAGAGGTATCCAGCGGATACGATTCCCTTCACAAGGTTGACGCCTTGGTACACCTATTGTAAACAGAAGTACCGAATGACCGCTGCCCGTATAGCAATCGCAATGGCTCCATGTTGCTTACCATATTGGCCACGTACGAACCCATTGAATGACTTAACATCCGAAACTACATTCGTTGAGTTGCCACATACCCACAACACAGCTTTGCCATTTGCGTCTTTTGACCCTGTCCTAGCGCAGCTGGTCCTACAGTGATGAGGCTCACTGAGAAAGGCCACGTCTATACATTTTTCTGTTATGATCTGCTCTAGTAGATCTTGGGCTGAAGAAACCTTAACATTTCATTTTACGTGTAGCTTCACGGTAGGATGGGCACTTGAAGCTGTATGCTGAGTGATCCGTCTGCTTTTCACCTTTCCGGACGCAGAGGTTACATTTCGGTGGCTTGGTGCATGCTTTTGCACTGTAACCCATCTACACCTGAAGCAGCGCCCTTCAAGTCACAGTCGCTGACGCAGTTGGCTGCCATTTGACCGTAATCGAGGCACTTGAAACAGCGCTTAGGCTGGTCCACGTCTCGGATATGGCATGCAATACATCCTATTCTAATATTCTATTCTAAGTGTTTTAGCTAACGATCGGTCGTCCAAAGCCTTGCCTACAGCTTCGCGGTGTGCCTCAGCACTATGCTCCGGCCTCTTACTCAAACTTGTAACAAAAGGTTCCCCTTAGCTGTCTTCAGAATGCTCTAAACATCGCAGCTCAGATGTCTTATATTTGGGTCGCTCTTGAATACGCAATCAGATCGGCATATCTGCAACCACCTATGCCTGAGTTATGTGTCGATTTTGCATAGGCTTGCGTCCTTTAACGAACGTCCAGCTGTCTGTCGACCTGCCTGGTTGGATTTATCAGCTGCAGCCCGTAGAGCCGGCTTTTTTGAGGGAGTTTTTCTCTGCTTGGTGGCAACATCTCTCGACCGCTTGGGCGTATTGCTACCTGTTGTGGCACTAATGCTCGCTTCTTAAGCTTTTCCCTCTCAGTTTTTAATCGGTCGGTTACAGAACGCTTCGGCCGTCTTGTGGAGACTAACCAGCCTAGCCAGCTCCTCTCGCATTAAGACATTTATGTGCCACTGACCTCCAAATAAGGCAGACAAACCTTCTAAGGTAATGGCAACGCCCTCTGTTGTTGCTGCTGCGATCGCTGCAACGATGAACGGCACGCGAAAGCTTGCAGATCGTCCTCCACCTGGAGTCTAGTGTGTGTATGGGTGTTCAATTTTCGTGAGCTGCTGCTTGTGCTCACATGCATACATACATATACATACATGGTTGAGAGAGCAAAGAGCACCGAGAGAGAGAGAGAGAGCGAGGGAAACATTGAGCACAGAAGGATCTTTTGTTCAACCATCGACCATCTCGGTCGAGCGCATGAAGCAGAATGCTTGTGCTTTCGAATATTTTCGTTGCCTGAACCTAAAAGTGAGGAGCCGAACAAATACGAAGTTGTGTGTGTCGTAGTGTCAAAAAAAAAGTGTGCAAAACACTTTACACTACGTGTCCGGTCTATTTGTTCTCTGGTTAGTGGTTTCATTAAGATTATACATCTAGAAATTAAATTATTCAACAAATAAAATCGCATAATATTTCCAACACTGCAGAGCAGCCCGAGCGGAGTCGCCTGTGTATGTACGTGTGTGTGAGTGTGTGTTTGGGTGCGTGTGCGCGAGTGTGTGTGTGTAGGTGCATGTGTGTGTGTGTGCGTGTGTGCGAGTGTGCGTGTGAATTAATATTGAAATATCATTTGCTCGAAGGGTTCAGGGGATCTCGTAGTCGAGAAGTCTCTACTTACTTACTTACTTGTTTTGTTGTAGAGTACCCCCCACCCTAATATCCACCCTTTCATCCTCACCTTTGTGCGTGTGTGGAGACTCAAGCTTTAAAGATGTAGGAAATATAATTTTATAAGTCATTTTTGATAAGGGTTTTAATCGTAAACAGAATAACGGGATGCGCTATGTATGTACTATAATTAGAGGTGCCAAACTATCGATGGCACTATCGATGGTCGGACACTATCAAGCGACTGAACTATCGATTGTTCAATGTCTCGATAGTGTACGATAGTATCGTGAAAGGCGCGGGATAAATAATAATAATTTTTCTTAATTTTATATCATAGCTTGCAAATGATAGTTGATCGTTTTTTTCGAATATGCTTAGCTCCATAACATAACATAAAAAGCGGCTCTCTTTGTTTTGGTCAAGCGCTTCGCATTGACTCATTGGTGTCACGATCTCAAATGAGTGTCGCGTAAAGAGTAATACGATTTTCGCTTACACAATGACTTTAAGCAAAAGACAGTTTGACTAAAAAACTCAACAGAAATGATCTTCGTGTGCATGCAAATACATACATATTTAACGCAACAATTTCGTGTGATTACCCATGCATACGCAAAAGGCAATGCTTGACTTGAGCGAAACGAAAACTGAAATAACTGTCTCGCTTAGAGCGCGAGCGAGCTAAGCCATACGCGAAAAAAACAATTTCTGTCCGAGTCTTTTTTATTGTGTTTTACGTCTGTGGAGTCGGAGAGAGCTTTCAGTAAGGCGGGACAAATTGTGTCTAATAGGCGGACACGGCTTAAAGAAGAAGAAAATGTGAACGTTTTGCTGTTTTTGAACAAAAATCTATCACTACCATAAAAAATAGAACTTAATAGTTTTTAGGTTTTAGCTTTTAAGTCGATTCAGCTTTTATCTTAAAATGTAATTTCACAAAATTGAAGTGTTCATATAAGTTCAAATTTTTAACGCCAAGAATCACTGTTTTTTATTGCGACTATCGACCACTATCGATGGTACTATCGACCTCTATCGATGGTTTGGAAATTACTATCGTCCTCAATCGATGGGGCCCACCATCGATAGTTTGGCACCTCTAATTCTAATTGTATCTTAATTTAAAATCTGACCAGACAAATTTTTGTTTTATTTTTTTAACTCATTTTCTTAAAGGCTGTGTTAAAATTTTGCTGTTTTGCAAAATCTTTATAAAAGACGCCACCCACCTTGCTCGTTATCAGAAAAATGAGATCGCAAGATTCGTCCGAGCTCGCATACCAATATTTCTAACGCAAGTTCTGCAATTATTACGCAATACTCTGGAAGTATTTATTGGGCTAAGCATTAATGAAAAGGAAGAGCTAGTGAATTACCTTGTACCTGAAGTAAGCAATCATGATATTATTTAACTTCTACATATGTAAAGCTACCACCTTTATTAGATTGAGTCTACTCTACGGATTTTAGCTACTGTGATAGAGGAAATCAAAAAGTCAATGGAAACTATGTGTAAGGTAAGATGATATACTCGATATTAAGTAGTTATACATATACAGTTTTATATATATATATATATATATATATATATATATATATATATATATATATATATATATATATATATATATGTCGTATCAATGTGTTATTACGCTGTTGTTAAAGTTACTACAGTGCTCCAACAGTGCAGAGAATAAAAGGCAGTTCGTGCTAATCGATTGATTTAGTATTGTAGCGATAATTAAAGGATGTATAGTCATTAAGAGGGAGATAACTATAGTTGTTGCTGTGCGTGATTCGGGGTGCCGCAGGGTGAGAGCGAAATGGCTAGTTATGTATTTCTCACGGAATCGCAATGCTTTCGATTAACAAAAATATGCGACTAGAACTAGAGGTGAAAAGGAGAAAAGAAATGGCACTTGGTCAAAGACTATTGGGCAAGAAAGAGCTTTTTACATACAGTTTGGCGGCACCCGGAGCTTGATTGTGCGTGCACTTATAATGAAAGACGAAAATGAGAAGCGCAAAGCCACGACATATAATATTACTGTATAAATTTGGCTTCAAATTTATATGTTACCTTAAAAGCAAGTAATAAAACTCTAGTCGAGTGTGCTCGACTAGATACTGCACTGAACCAAACTAATAATAAGCACATATAGTACGTTTCAAAATTTCAATTTCGATATATGTAAGTAACAAGTGAGAAAGCTCTAGTAGAGATTGCTCCACTACGAGACCCCTGAACCCTTCGATGAATTGATATATCACAATAATTCTTCGAGTCTTTCTGCTTACACAAGAAACACACACACTTACACACAACAATTAAGAAGGCTCCAGTCGAGACTGCTCGACTATTAGAGACCCTGAACCCTCCACTCTGATATTCTAATCATTCTGTACTTTTTTTATTCACATATACATATACATACATGCATTCAGACGCGTGCACAAGGTCGCGCTCTGCTAACTGCGAAGTAATCAGCGACTGCGCTTGGGTTGCGCTAGACGTACAATCTTAATGAAACTTTCAGAACGTAATCATAATGTTCAAATGTATGTACATTCCAAAACATTAGTCTCTAGTATTTTTAATGCATTTTTTACAAATTGAGGACACTGGAGGCGGGGTATCCAAAATCGGTAAATTACAAAATGTTTTGTATTCATCATATGTATACAGTTTGTAACAAACAGTAAAACTGCAGCTAAATCCATTTTTCGATTATTCTCGATAAAAAAGATATCGGATGAGTTATCGAAAAAATAAAGCAAACTCGTACTGCGTATGGTATACACGAGTATGCATTCAAAATTTCGGCTCTCTACATACATTTACATACTCATACATACATTTACATACATTTTCACAAAAACAATTTACCCGATTTCCCATTCTCAATGGGTTCAGGGTATAAAAATACATAAGGATGCAAGCAAAAACAAGAATTGGCTGCAGTGTGGGCTTACTATAGAAACTTAATTGCTTAATAACTTTAGTTGTGGATGAATTATACTCATGAAACTGTTAGGTCGTTATTATTATACCATTATATTTGTCAAAGCACAAGTCTCTAGTATTTGAAATACGCCTTTAACAAGTATGATGTTGACGGGGTAGATATAGGGATGGGGGATAAATTACAATATAAATCGAAATCATAAAAAATACATATTTTAGCTCTAAAGGTGAAGGAGATATAATTAAATAAGTAGCTTTCGGGATGTTTCTTAGTCGATAATAAAATATCGGGAGTAATTATCGATTTTTAGAGAAAATGTATATATGCGTGTGATATAAACTGACCTAGGAAACAAATTTAAAGTCTGTAGCTCTTAAATCTTAGTAGAAGCCAGTGGTTCAAGAGATTGTTTTGGCGTATGCGCTTTCCTCTTTCCTTTTCTTTTTAAGCGCGAAAATATTTTTCACTTTAGGCAATTGAAGGATAGCTCAATCCCCATTGAGGCCATCTCATCGCTTCGGCCAGCCTTGGTGAACAGCAAAGAGCTACGGTTGCTCTGGAAAAGCTAAAATTCTGCTCGAGCTGCCCAAAATTAGAATAGGATGGATTGCATGCCGTATCCGACACGTGGACCAGCCTAAGCGCTGTTTCAAGTGCCTCGATTACGGTCATATGGCAGCCAATTGCGTCAGCGACTGTGACTTGAAGGGCGCTGTTTCAGATGTAGAGAGATGGGTTACAGTGCAAAAGCATGCACCAAGCCACCGAAATGTAACCTCTGCGTCCGGAAAGGTGAAAAGCAGACGGATCACTCAGCAGGTAGCTTCAAGTGCCCATCCTACCGTGAAGCTACACGTAAAATGAAATGTTAAGGTTTCTTCAGCCCAAGATCTACTAGAGCAGATCATAACAGAAAAATGTATGAACGTGGCCTTTCTCAGTGAGCCTCATCACTGTAGGACCAGCTGCGCTAGGACATGGTCAACAGACGCAAATGGCAAAGCTGTGTTGTGGGTATGTGGCAACTCAACGAATGTAGTTTCGGATGTTAAGTCATTCAATGGGTTCGTACGTGGCCAATATGGTAAGCAACATGGAGCCATTGCGATTGCTATACGGGCAGCGGTCATTCGGTACTTCTGTTTACAATAGGTGTACCAAGGCGTCAACCTTGTGAAGGGAATCGTATCCGCTGGATACCTCTAATACCGCAGCCTTTTCTGAGGCTATTCAGTCTCCGCCAGTGCATGCCAAATAGTAGCCCGAATTCAGAGTGCCTGCGATAGGTGCGTGTTACGTCGCAAACAGTTCACGCGAAACAGGAACCTATGTATTGGTGGAATGTACAAATAGGTGACAGTCGACGCAAATGCAATTAGCTTACCAGCCAGAAAAGAGTTGAAGCAGGCCATTCGGACAAGTAGAGTTGTGTGACTCAGCCGATTATGACCCTTGGGGCAGGGCATATCAGATAGTAGTTAAAAGACTGTACTCAGATAGACAGGTGCAGCCTACGGATCGCTTGGAGCTTAAATCAATTTTGGAAACGCTCTTTTTAGAACGATTAAGCTCCATTCATGCCCCTGTGTCCGATGCTTCTGATCTGGTTTAGATACAGACGAGGAAATATTAGTAGCTCTCAGAGGTCTTAGAACTAACACAGCTCCAAGGCCGGATCCCAAATCGTGCGCTAAAGCTAGCCCTCGCCTTGCACCCTAGTACGTTTGCCGAATTATACAATGAATGTTTAATTCAGGAGACGTTCCCTGCAACCTGGAAAAATCTGAGCTAGGTATTGCTACCCAGAGCTGGCAAACCACCGGAAGAGCCATCGCCGTATAGACCAATCTGCCTCTTAGACACCATGCGAAAGGTGTTTGAGAAACTGGTTTGCTCTAGACTTTGTATTGCTAGCGCCGGAGGCCTGTCACCTAATCAATTTGGTTTCCGGAAGGCCCGGTCAACAACTAGCTAGAAAAAGTTGTTGGCCTGGCAACTTCCGCCATCCAAGGCAGCAGATGGGGGCACGGAACGAAGCAATGCTGCATCATCGCGACCCTTGATATAAAGAATGCCTAAATATCTCAAAGAGATAATAAAGAGCTACTTCAGAGGAATAGCACTGGTATACAACACGAGTGAGGGTCCCCAAACTCATACAGTGTCAGCTGGAGTACCCCAAGTTTCAGTGCTGGGGCCTCTCCTATGGAATCTTATGTACGACGGCGTACTACGCTAGGAACTACCAGCAGGTGCGCTCACCATTGGCTTTGCTGATGATGTAGCTGTCGTCATCATAAGGAAGGAGCTTAAGGATACTGAGGATCTGTGCAGCGCAAGAGCTCTCTCAAGAATTATGCTTAACACGTGGGAATCAAAACAGCAACGATGTCTCCTTCTAATGAGCGTCATAAGCTCCGTCATCCTCTATGCTGCACCAATATGGGCAAGAGCGATGGCAACGCCTACAGCCGGGGCATTTGCACCACCTACAGACTGAGCGCAGTCAGAGTCTGCTGCACGTTCAGAACAGTCTCTGACGACCCGGCATGGTGCCTCTGGAGGACTTTGTCGCCAAAGCCGTGGAACGGAATGCACACGAGCCTATACGACGCAACGAGATCAGAGCGAACAGCATTGCACGATGGCAAAGAAGATGGAACACCTCCACTTAAGGGCGGTGCTTGAGCCATGGGTAAATCGTAAACACGGCGAGGTTAATTTTTATCTTTCACAGATTTGGAGCTACTTAAAGCGCTTTGGCTACGAAGAGACCGACGAGTCCTCTTGGTGCGGACGAAGTCTGGTAGAGGACGCCAACCACGTCTTATTCGAATGTGGACGCCTCTAGAGGGGAGGCGCTGTCTGGAAGAAGTCCATTAAACCAGACAATATGTTATGCTAAACTTGAAAACAGCTTGGAAACTTATAAGCACCTTCGCGATCACAATCATGATAGAGCTGCGTAGAATCGAGCAAAGATGAGCTATCCCAAGCTAAGGGAGTGCAAAGTGCTTACGAAGCAATGCTTTACGGCCATCCCGCAAGCATCGTGCGCTACCCTTAGCCGACTAATCAAATCCATAATTGTGAGAATCGCATCGCATGCGTACACACAATCAAATGTGTATATGTACATATGAATGTATGTGAGCACTTCATAAGATCGACCAAATGCAAATGCTGGGCTTTAAAATTGCTACAGGCAGCCAGAGCTTCGCACACAGGCATACAAATGGTAATAGTACATGTAGCAACGAAGAGTGTATGTGTGCATGCTCATCGCGAAAACATTTTCATTATGAGCATCAACACTTTCATACCCTTTTTAGAAATTATCATGAAAAAACTAGCATTTTGTATGAACGTGGCAAACGCTTTACAAATTTCGGTATACCCTTCACTTAAAAGGAAAGAGCTGAGATCATCGCGAACAAAAATTTCAATTTTTGTTTTCAAAAATTTCTATTTTTGTTCGCGGTTGAGAGTGATGATTTCAGAGACCATAGGGAGCGTGAGAGAGGGACTGAGAGAAGGAGAGTAGGACAATTGGCACATAGCTGTGCTTCATACGGAATCGGGACCATTTCGATTGAGCGCTCATAGCGCACTGTTTTTGACGTGCAGCATTTTCACTGCTTGAACCTCCAGCGACCGAGCTGAGCAAATACGAAGTATAGTTGTACCTCAACTTAACAGTGTCGAGCTGTAGAAAAATTTGTTCTACATGTCTAGTCTATGTGTTCTCTGGTCAGTGATATTACATACAGTGGCTCACAGCAAAAAATTTTAATTGGGTCTTATTTATTTCAACGCACTTCATTATTTTTCTGTGCTAACAATTAACATTTAAAATTTAAGAAAACTAAAATAACTGGACTTTTTCATGTCACAGCTTATTTCGTATACTTAATTTTCAATGACTTTATTGCCCAAAAATTCTTATAATAGGATTTTTTTACCTCCTTGTTGTTTAATTACCTCTTTTAAGCGTGATTCCATCGAGCTTATTAATTTTCGGGCGACTTCGCTGGACAACGCCCTTATGTAAGTGCCGAATTTGGTATTTAAGACAACCATTCGCGCCCTACCATCTCCGATGGCTTCCATTACCACGCCTCCGACCTCCCCGTTTTGCCTTTCCTTGGTCCACTTCTGCGGGCGACCAGTCTATCCAAAATCGACGCTTGCGTTGTTGAATTATTGATATGACTGCAAGAGATGCGAAACTTAATTCAGACGCTGGAAGAATCAGTGGTAGTTATACCCTCATCTCCTTTCATTCTAAAGTATAGACAACAACCGTAAGCTCTCGTTAAGGCATCAGCAAATCCACAGATTTGGCATCCCTTCGATTTGAGTGTGCCAACGTAACGAGGTATATGCAGCAAATTCAAATTTGAGAAACAGGTCGTTACTGCCTCAAATGCTTGCCTCAATTGAACAGACAATAGGTCATCCCACCCAAGTTTGTGCAACCACATTTCTTGTCACGATTGGACTAAACAAACTTAAGGGGTCGTATAAACGAGCCACAAATGACAAAATGAATCTCTGGCTCGGTTGCACTTTTACTGAACAGCTCATGAAATATCTAAAATTGTCATTCATCGGATTCCAAATTAATCCCAATGTTTTTGTATCCTCTTAATGACCAATGACTATATCATTGCTGGCTGGTTGTGCTGCGAGTTGTTTACAATTGGACGACCACTTTGTGAGAGGAAACCCAAACGTTTGAAGAATTGCTATCAAGTCACGATGCAACGCTATCTGCTCCTGTCAACAAGTCGTCAGCATAGAAATCTTGGGCTAACGATCGAGCAACAGCTGGATGAGTTGAAGCATGCACTTGCATGCTTTGATGTTTTAAACAGCGAATTCCTAAGAATTTACCAGTCTTTGTCCCACACGTTACTGTATTTAAACGAAAGATTTGTAACGAATCAGTGAACGTTTCCTTCCACACAATAAGTTGAAAATTACGGTGGGACTCTTCAAGTTCAATTCGACGGTACATTTTAGCGATGTCTGCCGTAGCAGCCCAAAGACGGAGTCGAAATCTTAGCAAAGTCTCCCATAACTGCGGCTAGATGGTCGGAACCACCATGAGTAGATCATTTAGGAGGAGGACTTGCTAGAGGCATCAAACACTACTCGAAGTTTACGGGATGCGATATGCGGTCTTAGCACGCATTGATATGGGATGAAATAATGCGGCTCTCTTGTCAGTTGGGCTCATGTGACTCAAGGCCAAGTACTCTTTCATAAAGTCAATACACATCGGCCGAATGTCTTCTGCTTGCTCATTCTTCTCTCCTAGGCCAGAAAACGTCGCTTTGCTGTGTCATAAGACGTACCAAGACAATGTGGGCTTGACTTGAATGGCATCGACGCTCTGAACCGACCCGAGGTAGTTTGGCGAATAGTCTCTGCAATTGACTTCTCGCACAGTTGTTGCTCTGAAGTATACAAATTCGAATTAATTGTATTTGGCTTTTCTTACGACTCCCAGAACATGCGAACTATTGAATCTATAACTATGTCGTCGCTTACCACACTAATGAAAGTCGATGAACTAATAACTTATGATCATGAACTACATTACGACTTGGACCAGATGATTCTTCCGCACTTAAATGCTGATGCCGTCTGTTTAGGGCAGCTTCACAATTTTGCCACAATGGAAGTTTATTGTAGTCAATATTCTCTTCCTACCTAGAGAGCGTGCAAGCGTCCGCTTTCATCATCACTAAATGGATGAGCATAGCATTCGAAATCTGTTTATCAGATCTTACCGATAATAAAAATTATTAAACGGCACGTAATCAATCAGCAAAGATGACGTTGATGGCTTAGACATGTGAGGGAGGTCAAATAGTTTCGAAATGCTGTTAAAAAATATGAGACACTGATTGTCGTACACATTTTTTAACGCAGCTAACGCTTTTGAGTAATTTGCATCTGACACCTGATATGCTTCTTTGTCCAAGCATGACAACAAGTGATTAAACTTTTCTATATTTGATAACCATGGCTCGCTGTCGACTAAACTTTTAAAAAGTTCAATATAATTTTTATATTCCGAATATTCTCCGCTAATCCTTGGCAACTTTATATCCGGTAAATTTCTAGAGTGTGACGCGGGGCTAATCATTGTAGAGTTAGCGGGACACTCACTTTTAGGCTGGCTATCAGTACCTCGCTTCATTAGAAGTGCCTTGGTTGACACACACAAATCCTCCAACGTTGACCGTGGCACTCTTTTTGTGTCTTAAAGGTTTTTTCTATGTATCGGTTCAATATCTCAAGTCGACATTCACTCCGAAATGGCTCGGCTTGTTAAGTGTAGTCTTTCAATGATTAGCTTATGCGGGCTACATCGTTTGTAACATTTTTGAATACAGCCAACAGAGCTTCGACGCACTCCGATGATGACTCGTCCATAGACCAATTCTTTCCTCGCTCGCCAGTCGTGATGATGATTCACTTAATGTATGACAACAAGCGAAGAACAACTCAAAAATGTTAACAAATGCGCGCGATCGTAATAAATCTTAATATATATTACGCTGGCAGTATTAAACTATACTTGAATGACTGTTACAGACGATATAACAAAGACAACAATCAGAATGTTGAGTGACTATTAGAGAAAGTGGTCTATTGAATGATATTTAACTGTGTAGAGCGATTGAGTGCAATGCATTCACACACACATGCACAACGAGATCGCGCTGGTATGTGCAAGTGAGAACGCAACGATATTGCAAGCTAGAATGTCAAAAGATTAGTGCAGATAAAGCTCATACGATGAGCGCAAAGCGGAGTGCAAGTTTTGAGCAACAATAAATCCAAGTGTCGAGCGCAAGTAGTGAGTGCGCACTAATATGTGCACTCGAGATAGTAAAACGAAAGCGCAACTATAAGTGCAAGCCCGAGTGCAAACGATATTGCAAGTAAACATGCAATGAGTGCAAAGTAAGCGTGCACTTATATGCGCAAGCGAGACAGTAAAGCGAGAGCGCAACTATAAGTGCAAGCGCGAGTCCAAACGATATTGCAAGCGAGCTAACAAATGATGATCGTAAAGTAAGAGCGCAATTTACTGTGTAAGCGCGAGTGCCAACGATATTGCAAGTGCGCATGCAAATGAAGAGCGCAATTATCTGTGCAAGCGAGAGCGAAATTAAAACACAAAAGACGTCAAAGAAGCAAGGCCACAGAGGTTGAATTATTTGCAGATCAAAGGTCAATTACAATATGCACCTTATTTTGTATTCATTTTCACTTTAAATAAGCTCAACACAATTTACATAGGCATAGATCAATTTTTCATACAATAATAACCTGTATGTCTTAAGCAATAAATTTATTTATTTATCGCTTGCATTACTTGGTCATCTATATGCTCTATGTATATTTATGTACTTCCCTGATTGTTCACAAAGTCCATAATCCAATTGGAAACTTCGTTCAATTCCAAAGTGTCTTTCCAATCCTAAAAAACCCGCCTGGGGGCGCCAAAATGTCCTATGATAAGGAGTCTGGTCCGTCAAAAATCGTCCAGATTATAAAGCAACTTGCGGCCTCTCAAGAATAAGAAGGTTAGTTGGCGCCAGTGGTTCAATACGTACTGATTCATTAAATTTAACATTAACGCAAGCACAGCTTGCAGTGTAGTGAGCGTACCTATGCGCATCTAAGCGCGAGCAGCGGGAGAGCGATTGTTCGGAGATCGACACTCCCGTGCTAACGCGTACAACAACTACTCTGTACAGTGGCTTTAACTTCAATTTCTTAATCTATACAATTTCAATAATAATTCAAGATACAAAAATAATGGCAAATGACAACAATGAACTTAAAAGTGAAAAGGGCTATAGATTCATTATTAAAAAATTATTAATACAAATCTTTGTTAAAAATGACCGGAGTACAAAACTGTAACAATTGACTTTCTTTACATTTTTTATTCTTATAATTTTTCCAGCCAACGGAATGATTTCAAATTTTCAGATAAGGCAAATAAATATCGTACTAATAAAAAAAAATTAAGATCTTAAACATCCATAAAGTAGAAGCAAAAATACAGACCCTTGAAATTGCAACATTAAATTCGTGTTACAGTATTACTCGTCAATGCTGTATGTATGTAAGCAAGAGTTAATCGTATACTAATCGTATACAGCTTGGGCTCACTGATCGGAGGAAATGCACATGGGTCAATACGTCTATGTCTGATAGGTGCTCCGAAATCAAAACTAAAGGGCGTGGATTATTGACAGCAGCGATGTTGCAAGCTAGTGCGATGATTTGCTGTCTTCACTGCAGTCTCCCACAAGTCACAAAAGTGAGATGCAAAACAATCGATTGTACTATCGATATTATCGATTGGTTTCTAAAACGGCGATACCGCGATAGAATTTTGCGACTATCCATAGTCTGACATTCAAAAAAGTGAACGTTAACTTTGCGAACGTCATCTCCACCGAGTCGGAGAGAACATTTGGTAAAGCTGGAGAAATTATTGACACACGTCGATCCCACCTTAAAACAAAAAATGTGGACATCCTACTGTTGTTAAATAAAAACATCTGGCTCCTAGATGGAATGCTTTAATATTCTGTTTGATGAAGATTTTAGGTTTAAGTTGTTTAAATACTTTTAAGTTTGAATATTGTTTTTATTACTCAATAATAACTCAAATTTGGTATATATACTTGGGCGTCCTAAGACGAACAAGCTTTGGCGGATATACATGTCCATCCATAGGGGCGTGGCAAACCGCAAAAGTTGATATCTCCTAAAGTATAAGAAGTAGAAGCTTCAAATTTCGAAGCGAAACTTAGCTACTAAATGTGATGGGGGTGTGAATGAGTATTCTGAAGGCGGTAACGCCCGACTGCAACGTTCTTACTTGTATAAATATATAACAGTTTTAGATTACAGCTGTAAATTAAGTCAGAAACGTGTTGTAGTACTGTTCAGTAACTGCAGAGTTTAAGAAAAAATAGAGTAAATTATAATTATTATATATCGATAACACTATCGATAGTATAGACCGTTTTTCACAATCGATAGTTTTCAACTTCAATCGTTTTACTATGATGGCCTTTGGGAAAAATTATTGGATGACGACTATCGAAATTTTAAGTCGAATTTTTGAGACGGCCATCGACACATAGCAGCCCAACTTCATCAAATAACAGTGACAGCGAGGCTAGACTGCTAGATAACGGAACCATTCCCTTTGTCGTCCGAGAAGCGGGCTCGTTGAATCATTCTCAACAGTATATGCGTGTCGTTCCGGACGTCTGCTAGCGTTACACCTGGACCATGACCTTTTTTAATGAACTTTGATATCTATGCAAAAGTTACGCTGTAAGCGGCCGAAAAAACCCACATACTTGCAGTCCACAGAGATATCATGTACTGGGTCCTTCACAAGAAGCACAGTTCTTCGATGCTCAATTGAAGTTCTTTCCGGAAGCGCTAAGACTTTCCACTGAGAGGAAACCAGGACCGTTGAACCAAAGTGATGATGCATTTAACTCCGAGGTATATATGTAGGTATATGGCTAAATCGACTGGGATTTTCCTTGATCCATGAAAGCGCTACAGTAGAGTCAGAACTACAATGACCTCGACCTTTGATCCTGGTATTGATGATAGCCAACTCATCATCTTGCAATTCCTCCATAAAATGCATTGCAGATAAAAAATGCATCACGCAACGATACATATTGCAAATATAGCCAGGACCGGAAGCGCAGTAATATGTCGACCAATTTCAGCTGAATTACAGGACCTGATATTAGAATGTCAGTTAGCGAATGATGATCGCAGTGATGAGGAAGAAAATATCTGCATAGATGAAATGAACTGCGAGGATCAAGTGACATGTGACCAATATCAATATACTCTTTCAGAAATGAGACCTTATATGAGGCAAACGACTCAAATTTAACGGGTAAGCGTACTGAATATCAGCCACTAGCGAATCCATGTAATGCCCCCGCAAAACGTGCTTCGCAGTCTTAGTCTTCCTTGCTGATGTTTACAACGGAGTCGCTGCAGTTGGCAACTTCCTAGAAGCGACGATATCAATACAAGCTTTGAAGTTATGAGCACGGAGTCGTGGAAACGGGGCTCGCCTCCTGATACAACCCAGCTAAGACGCATCTTGAAGAGTGAGGCAACCATGGAGTCCCCGACGCCGCCTGCAGATGCAAGCCATTTTGCTCTCTCAAGTGGTAAAAGATTCGCAAATCGGATTGTTATGAGATGTAATTGAGAGCCTGAATCTAAAAGTGCACGACAAGGAATCACTGCGATAGCCAGTGCAGTGCCGATCCTTGGATAAGAGAATAGTGACTGGCGCTGAAGGCTGGGGAATGATCTGCACTCTTGATGTCGAAGACGGGAATTGCCGTCTGCGATGTGCTGGAGTGGCCGAGGTGAAGAAGCGTATGATGTTTAACTCCACAAAGCCAAATCGTCGCGCCTGATGACCGCCCTTTAGTCAATTTAACCATAGGCCAGCCTTTCGGACTTCATTCAGGCGAAGACTAGGAGACAAATTTGCGAATCTCAGGATCATCACAAAACCTGCAACTATGCGCAATTTGGTCCGTTTGTTAGAGCAAATTGCGTTGCTTCCAAAGTACGGCAACGAAGCTCAAGAAACGAGGAGACTTCTTCATATCGGTCGTTTTTGTTTTTCCGCTCAACAAATTTGCCTGATTTTTATAATTTATCGTTTTTATTAAATTGTTCACACTACTGCGGTCGGTTTGTTTAAATATTCCTGTACAAGGTTTGATCCGTGGTTTTCTGTGTCTCTTTTAAAATTGCTTTTTAATTTGTTGATGTTTGGTGCAGCGTCGTATTTGCATTTATTTTGCACTTTGCTATAGTTTTCTATTTTCTGGCGCTCTCCCTGTTTTTCTCTTTACGCTTTGTAACGGCTGTTTGTTGTTGACTATCTCTCTCAACATAATCTTTCGTTCTGCTCTTCAACGGCTGATTGTTGGACTCGCTCTGTCAACATATTTTAAACTCTCTTTGTTTTTTTATTTTTGCTGCATTTCTTTAATTTCTAATTTGATCCCAATTGCCAATATGAGCTGCTGCAAAAAATCTTGCACGTTCAGGCGGGCAGTTTATTTATTTATTTCTTAAAGCTATTGACAAAAGCGAGAGTCAAATTAAATTTAAAAGAAAAAACCTAAGCAAAGTACAGGATATAAAATCAATAGTAACACCGACCCGATGGGGGTATTTTATTTGCCAGTCCGGCCAGCTATGCTCATGTCTCACAGCCAAATATGGTCAGTGAAACTAATGATGCTATAAAAAGAAGTGTTAGTAAGAAAACTTAGAAAAAAATATTAAATGTATATTTATTAACAATATATAAAATAATAAATAATTCTTAAAATAAAAACAAAAATAATAAAAAAAAGAAAAAATGTAATAAATAAGAATTAGTACAGAAAAAGAAAAAGTAACGTTTTAAAAGAAATTGCAAGAAAAGTTAATAATAAAAAAATAAAAATAAATAAATAAGAAATAGTAAAAAGAAAAGAGTAAAGGAAGAGCACAGAATAGAATATAGGATAGAATTGAGAAATCACTACACAACATTGACAACGAAAATGTATACCAATGCTTATGCCTGGGAATTGTGAGTGGTTTCCCTAAGATAATTTAATAAAAGAGATTTTATTTTAGAAAGAGAGAGCTCTAAGGAAAACACGTGATAATATTTATTAAAATTAACACTAAGAACATGAAACGCACTGTGCAAAGAATAATCCCTAGTGCACACAGGTAAATGAAGCGGACGATAGTGTCTAGTTGGTCGGGACGGATCCGAAAAGTTTAGACGACCCAACAAAGAGGACGAATCAATATCACCACTAATCAATTTATGCAGAAAAACAATTCCCAAAATTGTTCTGCGATTGGTTAGCGATGGAAGCTGGAGCCTACTTTGATAAAACGGTAATCGTAAATTACTCTCCCATCGAAGATCCCTTAAGGCAAAGAGAAGAAACTGTTTTTGGACCGATTCGATACGATCCTGATGCAGTTTATGCTGCGGAGACCAAACAACAGAACAATACTCTAATATGGGACGCACAAGCGAAGTAAATAAGCGCTTGGATAAGATAAGATAACTTTAGATATAGCTATTCTGAGCAGGACTCTTTGGGTTCTACCAATTAAATAGGATGAAATCCAAGATACAAGTCTAGGCGAAAATCCTAAGCGTTCAAGCTTAAGAATTAGTATGTGATGATGTACTGAGTCAAATGCTTTACTGAAGTCAGTATAAATAACATCCGTTTGCATTTAAAAAAAAAAAACTGTCATTGACAAGCTAAGTAAATTCAAGTAAATTAGTTGATCGATTTTGAACAAAACCATGAGACTTTTTATAATTTTAAAAACATTTAGTTTTAATGTTTCTCAAGTTCAAAAGAGTCTTGGTAAACCAAGGGTGCTTATTTGAAACTGGCGAAATACGGCAGAGAGGGACACAAACATTTAGAATAGAGTTTAAGGTAGAGTAAAAAAACGATGCTGCCAAATTAATATCATTCGACTCATATAAAATAGACCAGTCTGTTGATTTAATTAAGCAAAATAAAATCGCATTATCGACAACAACGACTTGGATTAGAAGGCAAAGGAATATAATTGAGATGATTATCAACAGCTAATAATACCTCTTAAGTGGGGTGATGTATATCTTCAGGTATGCAGAAAGGAGTCGATCTCAC